>NC_134850.1:5960318-6566033 GCF_965363235.1 Mytilus galloprovincialis | reverse complement strand
AGAAATGTTTGCATAACAAGAGTACTGATATGAAATGTTACCGAAGTTACCGAACCTGCCGAACTGGGGTAGTGATCAGAAATCAGAAATGTAAAGAAACATGCAGACAGGAGTACTGATAAGAAATGTTACTGAAGTTACCGAACCTGCCGAACTGGGGTATAGTTCAGAAATCAGAAATGTAACAAAACATGCAGACAGGAGTACTGATAAGAAATGTTACTGAAGTTACCGAACCTGCCGAACTGGGGTAGTGATCAGAAATCAGAAATGTAATGAAACATGCAGACAGGAGTACTGATAAGAAATGTTACCGAAGTTACCGAACCTGCCGAACTGGGGTAGTGATCAGAAATCAGAAATGTAATGAAACATGCAGACAGGAGTAATGATAAGAAATGTTACCGAAGTTACCGAACCTGCCGAACAGGGGTTGTGATCAGAAATATTACCGAAGTTACCGAACCTGCCAAACAGGGGTTGGGATCAGTAATGTTACCGAAGTTACCGAACCTGCCGAACAGGGGTAGGGATCAGAAATCAGAAATGTTTGCATAATAAGAGTACTGATATGAAATGTTACCGAAGTTACCGAACCTGCCGAACTGGGTTAGTAATCAGAAATCAGAAATGTAATGAAACATGCAGACAGGAGTACTGATAAGAAATGTTACCGAAGTTACCGAACCTGCCGAACTGGGGTATAGTTCAGAAATCAGAAATGTTTGCATAACAAGAGTACTGATATGAAATGTTACCGAAGTTACCGAACCTGCCGAACTGGGGTAGTGATCAGAAATCAGAAATGTAAAGAAACATGCAGACAGGAGTACTGATAAGAAATGTTACTGAAGTTACCGAACCTGCCGAACTGGGGTATAGTTCAGAAATCAGAAATGTAACAAAACATGCAGACAGGAGTACTGATAAGAAATGTTACTGAAGTTACCGAACCTGCCGAACTGGGGTAGTGATCAGAAATCAGAAATGTAATGAAACATGCAGACAGGAGTACTGATAAGAAATGTTACCGAAGTTACCGAACCTGCCGAACTGGGGTAGTGATCAGAAATCAGAAATGTAATGAAACATGCAGACAGGAGTAATGATAAGAAATGTTACCGAAGTTACCGAACCTGCCGAACAGGGGTTGTGATCAGAAATATTACCGAAGTTACCGAACCTGCCAAACAGGGGTTGGGATCAGTAATGTTACCGAAGTTACCGAACCTGCCGAACAGGGGTAGGGATCAGAAATGTTACCGAAGTTACCGAACCTGCCGAACAGGGGTTGTGATCAGAAATGTTACCGAAGTTACTGAACCTGCCGAACAGGGGTAGGGATCAGAAATGTTACCGAAGTTACTGAACCTGCCAAACAGGGGTAGGGATCAGAAATGTTACCAAAGTTACCGAACCTGCCGAACAGGGGTAGGGATCAGAAATGTTACCGAAGTTACCGAACCTGCCGAACAGGGGTAGGGATCAGAAATGTTTTTCTGTTTGTCATTTTCATTTTTAGCCATGGCGTTGTCAGTTTGTTTTAGATTTACGAGTTTGACTGTCCCTTTGGTATCTTTCGTCCCTCTTTTATCTGGCTATTTTTACAAGCTAACCAATTAAAAACATCTCATTCAAAAACTATTATATTATCATAGTAAAAAAATGTTTCTCAGTAAATGAGACGGTTTAACACATATCAATTCATTTAGAATCTGATAAAAATAAAATTAAAATTCAAGATTATGAATTTAAAAATTATATATTAAAGAGTCCTGATTAAAATCATCACAACAAAAAACCCAGATTAATTGTGATATAAAATATGTCCAATAAGTTCTAAAATAGTATTGTAGGTTGTTTTCGCTTATTAACTTTTTTTTGCAGGACATTATATTAGTGACAAATGCAATCAAAATCACAATTCTTTGACAAATTAATCCATATATTCGATAATTTAAAATAGACCAGACTACATATCAGATTAAAAGGTTTTCAATAAATACTCACCTCACTGAAGTCTGAATTTTCTACTGTATGTATAAATATATGGGAAATTAATCTTTCCCTTACACGTATACCGTAAACAGTTGAATAGTTATCTTAGTGTATCTTGTCGTATTTCGGTTAAAAAGACCAAGAGAAATATAAGGTTGAATTTATATACATAGGCATAAAGTGTGAAATTTTAATCGGTTTGTTTAACCTATTGTTATTTTAAATAAGTTTACTTCTTTTTGTTAAGAAAGTTAATACGATAATGACAAAAGCCAATAATAACGTTAAAAGAACCGAAGGAACATTAATGAAGTTAACATTCATTTAAACAATGAAATCACAATAGCAAGAATTTTAAACAGAATAAATGACTGATTAAAAAGAGAATTTAACAAAGACCTCATGTTTAAGTTTTTTTTTCAAAAATAGGGTCTCAGTGATTTCAAATAAAGGCAACAGTAGTATACCGCTGTTCAAAACTCATAAATCCATGGACAAAAACAAAATCGGGGTAACAAACTAAAACAGAGGGAAACGCATTAAATGTAAGAGGAGAACAACGACACAACACCGAAACGGACCAAGCAACAGACAAATCACCACGAGAATAACAAATATAACATCAAAACCAAATACATAAATTTGGGATAGACAAGTACCGTGCCACGTCTCATCTCAATATCTCAAAAATAAGAGAAAACACAAACGACTCAACGTTAAAATGCAACACACACAGAAACGAACAATATTATAACAATGGCCATCTTCCTGACTTGGTACAGGACACTTTTAAAGGGGAATAAAAGTGGTGGGTTGAACCTGGTTTAATGGCATGCCAAACCTCGCACTTTAATGGCAAGGCGGTCAATTCAAAATCATTATGTCTTTGGATAAAAACCCCAATTCATTATCATATCAATTGTTACACTTAAAGTATAAATTTCAATAGAAAATAGATTGTAAAGATTGTAAAATCTAGTTTTCCATTTGCAGAGTGATTTTAATTTTTTGAACTTGGCTACAAAAATGTTAACTAAATTTACGAAAAGATATAATTTTTAAGTTTTAAACAGAAACATAATTAAACTAGACGATTCAATTGTATGCAGTCTTGACATTATGTATGTTCATTATGTTATCTTAATGAATAAAAAAATGGTAAAAAAAGTAAAATAACAAAAACGGTGCTACCCCAAAGGCATAACCTTACAAGCATATATGTAACTGTCTTTGGAGATCGTTATGGAAACTATAGATATGTCAAAGAAAGAACAAGCTAACAAAAGACCAGAAAACAGCCCACACACGAATGTGTCTCTCAACACAGTCAGAAAATCCTGTACATAAAGACGGGCTTCATATGGCTTATCATGGATCAACCAGTTAACTTCAAGGAAAAGGGAGGTTATGTGTTTGTTTCTGCTATTAGTTTTAAACGCTATGACTTAAATTATTTTTTATGTAAGAAAGTTTGAAATCTGGATTCAGAATATGTTTGACATCTGCTTGACTACAATAATTTTTTTTTATCAAACTATGTATCCGATTTTTTTTGGGGGGAAACTTAACAAAACTAACCTCCCAATGCTTTGAAATTAGATAGTCGTTTTCTAAACAAATATGTGTACTACTTCATATAATACACTTTACAGATTTCTGACTTTGGACATGCGTAGGAAAAGGCAGGATTAAACTTTTTTCTGATATCTCAACGCTCCCCTATTACTTTAAGCAATACAGAATACACTGCATTTCCATCCCTTATGTATAGTTTTTCCTAAATAAACTGCCATTTCTGACTCATTGCAGTTCCTGGTTCAATCCAAAGAAATAAATTATTAAATTATAATAGGTTTTAGTTTGTTACCCCGATTTTGTTTTTTTGTCCATGGATTTATGTGTTTTGAACAGCAGTATACTACTGTTGCCTTTATTTTAATAAGTTACATTGATAATATAGAATCATATGAGATGAGACAAGCGCATACTTCTTTGACAAATATTTATTCATGTTTTTAGTAATCATTCTTGTTTAAAAAAAAAAAGACTTCTCTAATTATCAACGACTAAAAAATGTCTTAAAACAACAATTACGTTTTGATCGATTCACACATTGATATAATGTGAACAAAACAAAGATTTTTGTTACCGTGTGAGGTCAAAATCGATCTCGCTCGCAAGGTTAGTACCTATATCCGCTGTACCGATCACACACGGTGGCACGTGTTATATGTCTGCATGCTGACTTATATTTACGAATGATGTCCTTTTGCTGATGATAAAATTTAGTAAATGTTTTGACTAGTTTGTGATATGGAAAACCTCGGTGCAACAAATGACTGCAAGTATCTTTACTATAACCACACTGCATGAATACTGCCTGTTTCGCCTCTTTAAAATTTCTCAATCATTTATACTGCAGAAAATCAATGTTTTTATTAATTGTGACTGTTTATTTAACGCTTCATGTAAATGTAGCAGAATTTGATGAGACTGTTATTACAGTGAGAGGGTTAGCGCTATAGAACCAGGTTTAATCCACCATTTTCTACATTTGAAAATGCCTGTACCAAGTCAGGAATATGACAGTTCTTGTCCATTCGTTTTTGATGCGTTTTGTTTTTTGATTTTGCAGAAGTTTCACGTAAGAAAAAAGACAACCCTGATTACACTCCACACTAATTTTAGTCCTACGTGTGAGTTGGGGAGTATCACTCGAATATAATGTCCTATTTCTAATTATGTTATTGTCGGTAGCTGCGTGTCATATATGTTTTTTTTTTAATTCATAACTGTTTTTGATAAAGGGGCCACCATTTATAAAATTTTGATATTTTGCACAGAGACAGGCGGGGAATACATAGGTTTTAAATATGGAAGTCTAACCTGATGTATATAAAATAAAACACGCACAAGAAAATGAAAGACTAGTACACATAAGTAACATGTACTGTTATTATCCACGCCTGACCCACCGGATACAGATAAAACCCGAAAAATGCTTCGGACCAAAGGAATATCTATGTTGAGTTTATCAAGAAAGTTGTTTTCCATTTTGTTACAAGCAGATTGGATGAATGGATGCAGGAAACAAATTGAAAGATTGAAATCAATAATATTTAGATTCAATCGTTATAAAATTATAACTAGAAAGCATCTGAAGAATTCTTATTTCTACATGTTCGAGCTTTTAAGTAAAGTAAAACTAAGCAAGTAAGTAAGTATAAGTACGTAAGTGAGTAAGAAGTAAGTATAAGTACGTAAGTAAGTAAGTAAGTATGTAAGTAAGTATAAGTACGTAAGTAAGTAGGTGAGTAAGTAACTAAGTAAGTATCAGTACGTAAGTAAGTAGGTAAGTAAGTTGTTAAATAAGTAAGTAGGTAAGTAAGTTGGTAAGTAAGTAAGTAAAAAGTAAAATCACAAAAATACTGAAAATCTAATCGGAAAGTCCATACTCACATGACAAAATCAAATGACAAAACAAATCAAAAACGAATGGACACGAATTGTCATATTCCTGACTTGGTACAGGCATTTTCAAATGTAGAAAATGATGGATTAAACCTGGTTTCAAAGCGCCAAAAGTAAGTAAGTAAGTAAGAAAATAAGTAAGTAAGTAAGTAGGTAAGCATATTATAATTACAGTGACATGTGTAATAACAGTTTTAACAAAACAGAGACATCATATCAACAATAAATACACCCAAACCATTAGGTCTATAAGCCACTTTAAAATCATAAAACATATTTCTTTGATCACGGATTTTTCGTTTAAATTCAAAATGATTAATTCATAATGAAGAATTAAATATTAGATAAAAATGAAATAATTGGAATATCGACTTAGTAAATGTTCAGTTGAATTAATAATAAATTAATATATATTATACAGAAACGGAAAATAAATAATTGATTTGTATTAAACTAATTATCTTGATATACACTAACATGTCCTTCACAATTATTCCTGTGCTTTTGGGCTAGTTACAATTTCAGCAACGTGCAGTAAACTGTTTTTAAAAAGTTGATAATCCTATCAAATCGACTACCCATGGTGCTTAAATTTCAAATTACTGGAAAATATTGTCTGTTTTATATCTCTTCATCGCTGCATCCTTTTAAAAGTTTCACAGGAGCCTTCATTAGTTTTACGAGATATTCATCTCGATTAATGAGTTTGACTGTCCCTTTGGTATCTTTCGTCCCTCTTTTATCTCGTAATTATATTTTTTTGTGTTAACCTAATAGGCTTTCGTAATTAGAAGATTGATTGTTACAGAAATTACTTTCAACAGATGACAATGGTATTTCGCCGTAACTCATGTTGGCGCTCTTTTTAAAGGAGACAAGACAGAGATTTCAATCGTTGTAGTCTCCCATTCTCTTTTTTGCTCCGAATGAGATTTATCACTGTCTCAATTCGTAAATTAGGTCTTTTTTATACTCACCATGAGTAACGTGACAAAGCCATACAAATTCCGTTCCGGAGCACTTGATATCATATCATTTTCTAGTGGGATGTTGCTCATTCTTGTAGATTGTTTCTTTGTCTTTTCGTCGCGTTTCTAGTTTGTTTAACATGATATGTTGTCGGTCTTTTTTCGATTGCCGAGATTTGATACAGTATAATGGGTATGAAATGACTTGCTTACGTAATATGTTTTGTTTTTCAAAACTTAAAACTGCGATATATCTGGAAAAGATGCATATTTCGAGTGAACTAAACGTAAGCTTAAAAACGAGAACACGGATCCCTCTTTTTTAAAGCGATAATTTTTACTTTATACAATATAAAGATTACTTGTATCAATTTTTTTGATTTTTTTGTTAAATTTGATAAATTCTAGTATGCAGCCAAAAACAAAATCATAAAGCTTCAATAAAAATGAATAAATGTCAACGAGTTGTTACACAAAGTAGGAGCATACTTTTGGAACGCAGATATTACAAATATTTTGTACACAGAAGGCATCTTTTTATTTTTGGAAAAATAGTTAGGTATATCTGTCCAAAGAATAGAAATGTTCAAGAAACCGAACTTTTAGGTAAATGTCTATAATTATCGCATTATAATGTGACTGATGACACTTTATTTATTTGTGTCTGTGAAATTGGTACGCATACTGTATTTACATCAGCGTAAAATATAGACAAAGAGCTGTATCATTCATGAATATAAATAATATTCATTTAATGTGTATAAATACAACAAGACTAACAAAGGTCACACGCTCCTGACTTAAATCCGGTAAATAGTCATATTCAGTAGGTCACATTCACGAAAGGGAATGGGATTGTAATTACAACGTAAGGAACATATCCGATATCATTTGTGAAACGGTTATTCCATAACGTTCGATCAACTTGTAATGGCGTCCGTAAAATTTACGAAGGGATGATTTCAGCTTCACCATTTGGAACTCTTGGTTTAACACATGATTTTAGAATAATGCATAGACCCTATGAGTGAATCAATATTAATTCCAAAATATCCAATAATTATATAAATACCTGACAACTGAATAGTAAATATCTTTTCTGAATAAGTCTGTCTAAAGGTTTTGAGGTGATTGACTTTTTATAGATTTGTATAGACTACTATTACAATAAAAAGATTTGATGTGAAATACACGAACGTATAATAAATTGATTTTGAGAGTTTCCCTATGTTGTTTGTAAAGAATAGCGTTTTCTAGATATATTCCATATCTTGTCAGTTTTAGTTGATCAGAGTGAAATTAGTCGAACAAAGAGAAATAACTCAGATGTATTTTGTTAAACAGTGTATGCGTTTACTTCTATGACTGTAGTTCTTTTTGTAACCAGGAGAAAATAAAACCAAAAAATTAAATTATAATGCTTTTATGCTATTCAAAATCTGTGGAAAGATATATGTTAATCAATATAAGAAAGAAAATGTGATATTGTTGCTAACGAGACAAATCTACACAAGAGACCAAAAAAAAGCTTGACTAATCACTATGTATTTGTTTTGATACATAATGTGGTTTTCTCCAACCGTTTTGATATTCTGATTTTGTTTGAATTCCTATAAAAAAAATACACTTTGTAACGCATCAATTAAGATATACATGCAGTCAGATGTTGCTTTTGTTGTTGGTTTTTAACCTCCATAGTCGTATCATTGGTTGCCTGTTTTCAAACGAATGATTTATATGTATTCAATAATGATTGTACATTTGTAGTCATTATGTTTTCAGTAGATAGATAAATAATTGACCCAGTTTTGTTGGTAAGAATTCAGTCCTAGCTACTAGTACTTCTATTTGAGTACCTATTTTCCATTAAGATGTGATATAAACTATGCTTTCTTCATGTAATTTTCTCCTTAACTTTGGTATAGACAAATTAAGAAATAATTCCTGGGGGCTTGAACTTCATCGGCATAATGAGACAACCCGTGGTAAAGTCACGATATATTCAAGCCCTCTGATTTATTTCGATTATAACAGGACAAATACGACAATTTTTTGGCCCTTTTGATCGAAGCACTCTAGTTGGAGTCAGGTATGTACCGTTCCCATAAATAAACGCACTATTGAATTGGCGTAAAAGAACGGAGAATTCATGCCATGCTTAAACTATTTACAATAATGTATTTAGATAGGTTTGTTGAATTTAAATGACATTTTACTTATATATCTTATGTATGACTTATAACACATTTTAGCATCGTTTGTTTACATTTTTACTTGTTGTGGTGGTTTCAGTTTCAGAAGCGTGTTTTTTTCAGGTAAAATGCTTATACTCTTACGTCACCTTTACATGATGTTGGGTAGCTCATTCGTGAAGTAACATGACTTATATTTAACAACAGTTGTGTACTCAAAGCGTTTAAAGAATGTCCTGTTAGAAGTCAGAAGTCAGTAGACATTTCATATAATGAACTTAAGATAACGCGTACATTGCATTCCCCTTATAGAGATCATTTGGCATGACAATACGGATTTATTGTGTTATTAAAATTTACTGTTACAAAATATTAGAAATTATTATAAATTAAGGAATGTATCTCCCTCATGCAAAGCTCTGATTCCTTTCACGGATTTGGCTAAACTTTTTGGACCTTTTGGATTATAGCTCTTCATCTTTTATATAAGCTTTGGATTTCAAATATTTTGGCCACGAGCATCACTGAAGAGACATGTATTGTCGAAATGCGCACCTGGTGCAAGAAAATTGGTACCGTTAATTTTATTATATACTATTTATTTTGTTTATATCACAGATACCGGTGCATGACTATAGAAGAAGATTGCATTAACTACTATTAAAGAGCTTATCAAACTATTGTAATAAAATATATCAAGATAGTGGTATAAACCATTTTTGAAGAGTAAACAATTCTTTGGATGATTTAGATAAATTACGGGCTTTTGATGATCCTTTTGATTCTGTTAATAGATTTGTTCTTCTACTCTTTACACTACACTTCCACACTATCTTATTAAACAAAAGTGTTCCTATTTAATTAAAATGTCGTTTGGTAAAGCTGAATGCAGATATATTTGCTGCATCTCATTTAAAGCCTTCTTCTCTTATGAGAAATGTAAATATGCTAAATAAACTTATTGACGGTTTGATGAGATGATTGAAGCTGCTAATTTTCTCCTTGATAATATTTATGTACGTTTCGGCAACAAAGTTTATCGACAGGTTGTAGGTATCCCCATGGGCACTAGATGTGCACCTGTTATAACAGACTTGTTTTTGCACTGTTACGAATCACAGTTTATGACTAAACTCAGTAAAGACCCGTCGAAATTGCATATAATTGATAAATTCAGCAACACTTACCGTTATCCTGATGATTTGTTTTCGTTAAATAATAAGAAATTTTCTCAATATACTGCTTAAATTTACCTCAAGGAACTTACTTTAAATAAATCAAAATTCGGTAATAACTGTCTTTTGCTGGATTTAGATATTTTGGTTTTAAACGGGAAACTCTACACTAAAATTTACGACAAAAGAGACGATTTTTCGTTCCCTCTGGTGAATTTTCCATTTTTAGATGGTAATGTTCCTTTGGCACCTTCTTACGGTGGTTATATTTCACAACTTGTTCGCTATGCCTGGGTTTGTTGTGACATTTTTGATTTTAACGAACGCAACCTTTGTATTACTGGTAAACTATTAAACCAGGGATATCGTTACCATAAATTACTTAAAAAATTTAACTAATTTTTTCCATAGATATAAAGATTTGGTTTTGAAGTTTGGTTGTACCTGTAGAAAACCTTTTTTGAAACGAGATAGTACATCCTCATTTTTACGGAAATGTTGTTAACCGTGCCCGGAAATTTAGAAATGATACATGTAAACATGTCGCTCCTTCAAAAAAACTTTTTCTAAAAGGTTACCTATTCAACACTGTAATAAGATAATTGAATATTGTTTTATTGGTATAAATATTGAATTTGTAATCAGTAGATTAAAAGCTAACCAAGTATTACTATTATGTTATCTACAATCTGTCGATACCTGTAACTTAGCATTGCACAAGGTCATGTTTTTCTCTGGCTGTTTATGACATCTTTACACTAAATCTATTGGATGTGTGATGTGTACGGATTGATTGTTTAGTCTTAGAGATGCATGATTTTTTTATTAGTTGTTAGTGGCTTTGAAGTAGCTGTCAGATAACTGCGAGTACTCTCAGATCTGTTCATTGTGTCTTTTTTTGTCGGGAAGTATAAGTACCCGGCCACGTCCACTTGTATCTTTGTCCACCTGATGAGTTAAGCCCTTTTCAACTAATTTTTATAGTTCGTTCTTATGTTGTACTGTTATACCACTGTCCCAGGTTAGGGGGAGTGTATGGATCACGACAACATGTTTTACCTCGCCACATTATGTATGTATTTGCCTGTCCCAAGTCAGGAGCCTGTAATTCAGTGGTTGTTGTTTGTTTATGTATTACATATTTGTTTTTCGTTCATTTTTTTAACATAAATAAGGCCGTTAGTTTTCTCGTTTGAATTGTTTTACATTGTCTTATCGGGGCCTTTTATAGCTGACTATGCGGTATGGGCTTTGCTCATTATTGAAGGCCGTACGGTGACCTTTAGTTGTTATTGTCTGTGTCATTTTGGTCTTTTGTGGATAGTTGTCTCATTGGCAATCATACCACATCTTCTTTTTTATATTGAATTGTTTTTCCTGTTCTAGACATGAAACAGAATGCTCATGGTTCATGTTCTCTAAGTTGTTTTATTCTTGATTCTAATTACATTAAAAAGGATTGTGAACTTGAATTATAATACTATATCATGAATTTGCATATATGGGATATCAATAGTGCTTATTGTACTTTTCTTCATGTTTTTTTTTTATATTAGAAATATATTTTATGTTAAAAAAAAAAAAACATTTAAAACAATCAACTATTAATGTTTTGATGGCATTGACCTTTGTCTATTTGTTCATTCTTTTATTTGTTCATATGTCTGCCTGTAATGTTGAGTACATTTTACTCATGATTCCATAATAAGGAATGATAATATATTTGATCTAGGATTTTTTTATAATTGTGATTTGGAAATAGTTCTCACACCAGCTGGACAATGTATTACATTATTTTTAAAGCAATTACTATCATGCTATCTTTGAAGCCGATCCATTATCCAACATGGCCAACAGAGGTGACTTAGTTTAACATAGAACCATATTGGAAATACATACACATGTCTTCTTTTAGAGAATCACTGAATTGAATGAAACCAAACATGTCATGAATATTTCTTAAGAGGTCCTGATATTACTTTGTCATGTTTGTAGGCGTTTAATCATCAAAGATTGCCGCCATTTAGGGACTTATTTTTACACAGGACCTTATAGACAGTACATACAAATGTCTTGGTTTAAAGAACCACTGAATGGAGAGAAACCAAACATAGAATGAATGTTCGTTATGATGTGCTTACCATGTGTGTTTATATTTAAGCCGATCCATCAACCAAGATGGCTGCCAATGGGGAACTTAGTTTAACAAAGGACCCTAAGGGGAATGATAAGTTTTAAACATTGAACCTGTAACAATATTGTTAGTTTGCCCTTCCAAAACCATGAGGCCTTTCTGGAATTTGAAATTATTGTATTCTGCATAAATTGATAAAAAGATGTCAAAGTGTTTGCAATCAAACTTTTTCTCTACAGTTTTCATGAAAAAAATCATTAAATCATTAGAATAACATCATCGTAATAAATACATTATCATTTTTCAAACGAAACCTCATATAAACCGGTACGCTTCGCATTCTATATTTGGTAGATAATTGCATAATTTAACCGTAATAGAAAATAAAATAAACGCACTCCAGGCTGTGACAAAACTAATTTCATCGCATTTTTATATAACATTTTCTTGAGAAAAAAAATCAGCAAATATTTGTACCAAGTCAGAATTTATGACAGTTGTCAGTTCATTTGACGTGTTTTGTCATTCGATTTTGCCATTTAGTTAGTGACTTTCCGTTTTGAATACCGTCTTTTTGTGATTTTTTTTTTCGCAACAGCATAATGTATTTTTTTTATGACATGAATTCGCAATATCAACGTGTACTATTTTTTTGGAGGGGGGATCAATTTGCAACAGCAGAGCATATTGCACAAAAGCAAAACATGGAATATAAATTGAAATCAAATTACCAAACTATCAAAGTTCTTTACCTACAATATTCTGGGTCAGAAACCTATAATGTGTATAATATTTAATTACAATCCAAATTCAGACCTTTATCAAGCGCGAATGTTGTGTCTATTTTTGGCCCAACTGTTTAGGGTTGGACCTCTTTGGTCGTATCCAGAAACGCTCGGCGATGCAATTTTTTTAATACATTTTTTAGAACTGCCATGCTACAACATCTTCATAGGACTATGCAATGTCTCATAATTTTTACCATACCTTGTTGTTTTAGCAATGTTATATCAGTTATACCTTTGCACGTTACATACATATTCTTTAATTTGTATTAATTTATGTAGGAATTGTGGACTTGATTTATTAATTATTTTATAAATCTCAATACTCCGTGGAATGCCGCTTTTCAAATGTCATAATCGATTGAGGCGAAAACAATTCCGGGTTAAAAACCGAAACCGACGGAAACAAATCAACTACAGAATAAGGGGAAAATAACGAAACACAGAGAACAATACAAAATACCCAACAAAGCAACATGCATAGAAATAAACTATAATATAATGAATTAATGCAATATTTCTGAAAAAAATGTGGCTAGCAAAACCTCTGATTTGATGGTGATGTTAAATACTAGTATACCGTTAAAATGACAACAATATTACATGACGGAAACAGTACAATTAAATGTAAAAACATCAAAGACAGAGAAATACATACATAAACAATATGATAGTACATTTCGACAGAGTAACAACGAAGTAAAATAATTTAGGACAGTCCACAAAACAGCATAATAGAATTACAAAGTGTGCGTCTGTAACACGAATGGATCAACGCCACAAAAAAGTAAATTTGGAAAAAAATGGATATACATCAAGATAAGTGTCCAATTGTGTCTTTTGATGTTTTGATAACAAGTACAAAAATACTAAAATATAATTGTGTAAGTCATAGTGCAACTAATTATGCCGACCTTTCTTCCAAATAAAACTCTGTAAAACAAATAAAATCCTGTGCACATAGTTGCTTAAAATACAAATCATAAAATTTAACTATGTGATTAATTATCATACACGTTAGAGATGTAGCTAGCTATAAAATAAGTTTTTAACATTCACCAATTTCTACGTAAGAAATGCCTGTAACGAGTCAGGAAAATGACATTTGTTATATATTCGTTTGATGTGTTAGAGCCATTGATTTTGTCATTAGATAAGGGACTTTCTTTTTTTTTAAATTTTCATCGGAGTTCAGTATTTTTGTGATTTTACATTTTTCTATACTTGTGTGTTTTTTATTCACTTGTATGTTGTTGTCACCGATGTTTTTTTGCAACATAAAAAAACAATATATATATATATATTTTTTAATTTCTTGTTGGTTTGTGATGATTTTATTAATTTCTGTGGTATGGTTTCTTTTTGGATGGTGACGTCCATTGTTTGTTAGACAAGGCGTTTCTGTTGACGTTCTTTCTTTTGTGTTGTTTCATCATAGAGTGTTTCACTAATTCCTGTTTAAACTTGCTGTACAGAGTGGGCTCTCTCCATTGCTTTAGACCGCATGGTGACTGGTTATCATTGGCATCTTTGTTCCTTTTTTTCTCTCTCGGAAATTTGTCACATTGTCAATCATAACAATAAATCTCCATAAACTTATAAAGAGGGAAGATGTATATACAAGTATATTCAAAAACGTTAGTACGGACATACCTTTTCATCAAGTATTATTTGTTAAAGGATAAAAATCGGTGTAAGTCCAGTAAAGCATAATACGCGATATGGATTTTGCTCAAGATGTAGGTTGTGCGGTGACAAATATTTCTAATATGTTTCTAATATGATAGTCTAGACTTGTATTGTGTGATTGGTTGAGTCATTATCGTTTTAGGAAATGTAATTTGAATTTCACTTAAATTTGTTATGTCATAGGCTGGACTATCATATTAATGTTGAATTATGTAGGTCTCTTCCAAACATAAAATGTGCAGCGTAATTGTTCATATATAAGGCTTTGTTAGGAAAAGATGATGCATTTATTACGATGATGCATTTCTTATGATTTTATTAATGAAAACTCACGAGTTAAGATAAATTTTGATTGCAAACACTTTGACAGCTTGTATATCAATTTATGCAGAATACATTTTTTTTTAAATCAAACGAAAGCAAAAATATCAGTCATTTTTTCTTTATTTCCAAAAACTATAAAACCAAAGTAAAATCGATTACCTTACGACACATACTTAGACAGAGAAAATTGAAGGAACTATCTGAAAACAGTTTTTAATTTGTAAGTGTTTGTTGATTTTTATATTATTTTGACAAGGCTTTAACTTATGAAGAAAAAAATATTTTAGATCTTCAATGCTTCGACAGCTTTGCAAGACTATGATAAATGTCGTATACTGTTTCTGATATTTTTGTTTACTAGCTTAACAAAACTTTGAATAATTTTAATACTAAGATTTTTCTATCTCAGGATTAGATTACATCAGCTGTATTTTGAAACACCTTAGGAATTTTTGTTTCTCGATGATCTTCAATTTCGTACTTTGTTTAGCCTTAACTGTTTTGGATTCGAGCGTTACTACTGAGTCTTTTGTAGAAGAAACGCGATTCTAGCGCAAATTGAAAATTGAAGTCTAGTTATTTATGATTTATGAGGTTTTTTTCCATATACATGGATATTTGGAATATTTTTGACTCCTAGTAATTCCTCACATATCTTTATGTCTGTTTTATTACATTAAATAACTGGGACTTACATTTACATATCGTCGTATGATTATTATTATATTTTCTTTGTTGATGTTTGATAAAAATGGGGACATGTTATACTTGAGATCCAAATTTAATGGTTTATCTCCATATATTTGCAACAGTTTAACGAAATTTCTATATTCTACGAGTTTTTGTCAGATATTTCTAGTTGGACATCGGACGTTCAGAGAAAAATAATTCTCTAATGTTTTATTTTCAGATGTCACTACTATAAAACAATTGCAAACACAATGATCTTAGTACTATGCATTAGAATTATTTCAACTCAATCGTTAAGTCATCTTCAGCCTATCAATCACTTTTTTTTGCGCTATGACACATTTCCCATTTCATTCTCAATTTTATTACATAATTTTGAATAACTCAGAATTAAAAGAAACCATGGCATATTTTTAATACAAAATTTAGAAATGATTTATCAAAAAACATTGAGTATTGTGTGGTTTTATACTATAAACATTTACTTAATTCGTTTTGTTTTATTCAAAAACAAATGAACGAAAAATTGCTACATATCTTTTTTCTTAACCTTAGTTAATGATATTGCACTAACATATGCAATTGTATTACATAAAGAAAAAATAAGATATACATAGCTATAACATTAACACGATTCATTCTTTGAATGATGTTTGCAAACTAAGATACTTATCATATTCCTGTAGGCAATAGTAAGGAAAAGTATGTATGCCGAGATACAGTTTTATGTTGAAATGTTTAATTAAATAAAAAATGAAAAAAGTACGTGAAGTTTTCAAGAACATCAACTGTTAAAGTTCTAACAGATTGCGTTTTTTTTTTTATAGTTTTATTACAGAATATAGTTCAATTCTTTAAGATGTTCTTTTATGAATTTGATACTATAAAAGAGGGACCAAAGATACCAAAGGGACAGTCAAACTGTCTTACACTGTGACTTGGCATTTTTATTTGCTCTAAACATCTGCATGATTCTTTGACTGAGTGAAGTAAAGTAAAAATACCCCCATCAAATGTATGGTTTCCATAGCTTCCCTGGCAGTTCGGCTTATTTAAAAAAAAAACATATTTGAAAGAAAAAACATAGATATAAATCATATAAGTAATTTATTTTTTGATAACTTATTTATCAGTGCTCAATAATTGCATGGTTCCATTTTGTTTATTTTGTACTTGTATTACGTATAATTGTATATATAAAAAGTGCAACACAGACGTGTATGCTGATGACATCACTATGCATACATCATGAAAGAGTATAGCAGATATGAAGTTTAAAGTACAAGATGAACTCCAAAGTGTTGTAAAATGGCGCGCGAAAATAATTATGTTCATATATTCGGATAAAACTAAATGTACGATTATTGTTACAAGACAAAGGCTGAGTTTTTGTACTAAAGTGGGCTAGTAAGTATTATAAAACTGATGAAAAGTGCCCAAAGACTAATGTTGTATGCAGGACGGTTTTAAGCAAGCTTTGGTTCCCTTTTTCAATCAAAGAAGTAATATTCCATATAAAGTAATTTAAGTTGTTAATTTCTATGTCATTTTGGTCTCTTGTAAACGGTTGTCTCATTGGCAATCATACCACATCTTCTTTTTTTATATATGTATCAAAGAAACTTAATTATATTTAAATATATTTAAATTTGAATGTGTATAACTGTATTCCTATTATTTGCTGTTCCAGTGTTACACACATACTTAATGGTGAATACACTGTGAATATAGTGTCATTGGTGAGGATTGGTAAACAATGAAATACCTGTATAGCATTTTAGATACAAAACCAGCTTCAACCAGGTTCAACCCACCCTTTCCCCCTAAAATGTCCTGTACCAAGTACGGAAAATGGCAATGATTTTATTATAGTATGTATCTGTGCGTGTTAAATTTTAATGTTGTGTTTCTGTTGTGTCGTAGTTCTCCTTATATATTAGATGCGTTTCCTTCAGTTTTAGTTTGTAACCCGGATTTTATTTCTCTCAATCGATTTATGAACTTCAACAGCAGTATACTACTGTTGCCTTGAAAAGTTGATATTTGATAACTATATATTCGTTAGAAGTATGTGATAAAAAGAGCACAACTACTTATGTGACGTTAAGTTCATAGTTAACAGTTTTAAGACGTCATATCTTCATAAGCCCGAAAAATGTCATTACGGGTCACATATGTCTTTCGCAAATAGCATAAAACATGGAATAATGTGATCATTGTTGGTATTATTTTTGTACCAATATTTTAAGTAAAAATCAAGTACTGGACAATACAAGTTCCCAAATATTACAATAATTCTAAAGTGAGGAAATAGTACTAAATATTGAAAGTAAATTTATGGTTCTACATATTCTAAGTACAGAGATAGTACCTATGCAAGAGGAGCTGTGAATGGTGAAGGTTATATAATCAGAAATGTTTACACAGGAAAATGTTATCATACATTATATATCCTTTAGGTGAGCAAATCCTCTGCAAGATGAAAATATTCAAGATTTTGGGTGCGATCTTCATAATGCTAATATCAGTTTTAGCAGGAACAGCTAGTGGAAGGCCACCTAGAGGACGACTTGAATTTAACAGAGTAAAAAGAGATGCCAATGACAACACTTTGGATAGAATCGTAAGTTTACTGGTACAAGTAGTTACACAAATAAACATTATTCTATGTTGAGTTTTAAATAAAGTCAACAGTAGTATACCGCGGTTTGATACTCATATAAATCGATAGAAAAAAAAACACACCCGGGTAACAAACTGAAACTAGATTACTTCTACTACAACAACTACTACTATTACTGATACAACTACATTATAAAACAACAACAACAACAACAACAACAACAACAACAAGTTATACTACTACTACTACCATACTGCTTTTATTATTACTACTACTACTACTACTACTACTACTACTACTACTACTACTACTACTACTACTACTACCATACAGCTTTTATCACTACTTATACTACTACTATTACTACTACTACTACTACTACCATACAGCTTTTATAATTACTTATACTACTACTATAACTACTACTACTACTACCATGCTGCTTTTATTACTACTACTACTACTACTACTACTACTACCATACAGCTTTTATAATTACTTATACTACTACTATAACTACTACTACTACTACCATGCTGCTTTTATTACTACTATTACTACTACTACTACTACTACCATACAGCTTTTATAATTACTTATACTACTACTATAACTACTACTACTACTACCATGCTGCTTTTATTACTACTACTACTACTACTACTACTACTACTACAACTACTACTACTACCATACAGCTTTTATAACTACTTATACTACTACTATTACTACTACTACTACTACTACCATACAGCTTTTATAATTACTTATACTACTACTATAACTACTACTACTACTACCATGCTGCTTTTATTACTACTACTACTACTACTACTTCTACTACTACTACTACTACTACTACTACTACTACTACTACTACTGCTACTACTGCAACTACAACTACTACCATACAGCTTTTATAACTACTTATACTACTACTATTACTACTACTACTACTACTACCATACAGCTTTTATAATTACTTATACTACTACTATAACTACTACTACTACTACCATGCTGCTTTTATTACTACTACTACTACTACTACTACTACTACTACTACTACTACCATACAGCTTTTATAATTACTTATACTACTACTATAACTACTACTACTACTACCATGCTGCTTTTATTACTACTTCTACTACAACTACTACTACTTTTACTACTACTACTACTACTACTACTGCTTTTACTACTACTACTACTACTGCTTCTACAACTACATAATAAAAGTACTACTACTACTGCTACCACCACTTCTATTACTTCTTATAATAATAATAATAATAAAATAATAATAATAATAATAATAATAATAATAATAATAATAATAATAATAATAATAATAATAATAATAATAATAACAAGTTGTATTTTTTCAGGTGAATAGAGAGTAGATGATCTATGACACCACAAACATTCATCATTTATAGTAGAAGCTTAATTTAATAGATTTAACGTTGATCTATATATTTGTTTTTATTTCATCTCTAGTGATTTATCTTGACATTCTAGTGGCCACATATTTAAATATAAGATTGTTAAATGATTTGCTGCAACTCGTATCAAATACAACGAGTGCCACATGTTGAGCAGAATTTGCTTACCCTTCCGGCGAATCTGAGATCACCCTCAATGTTTATTGGGGTTCGTGTTGCTCAGTCTTTAGTTTGATATGTGGTGTTTTGTGTACTATTGTTTGTTTGTTGTTTTTTTCATATCTAGAGGAGTATTATTTTCTAAAATGATGTTTGAAAATTAAACTTCATTAGATATATTCGATAAGCTGATTAAATCAATACCTCTGTTAACATATTTTATTTTTAAAAAATTGCCGTTAATTATCTTTAGGTTTATCAACACGGAAGAGAATATGGTGGCAAAATGCTGTAATTATACACGAACATTCATAGAGTGGAATGAAGAGCCTGCTTGTGTCATTTAGTTTAACTATTGGTATTTGACCCAGTTTAATTAATAATTGATAACTTCCGTTGTTTTTAAATATAGATAAGAAATCATCAGGAGGATAATTTTTATGATGTTTAATTAGTGTTTCGATTGAGACGTTTTCCACGAGCCTTATTATTACATTGTTTTTCTATCAACAATAATCATAACATGAATAGAAGAGGTTTCAGATAGATTGCCTTGTCCCATTATATTGTCATTTAGACCCAGGGATATGTTGTTGATGCGTTTCGTTATTTGATTTTGCCATGTGATTATGGACTTTCCGAATGGATTTTCCTCTAAGTTCAGTATGTTTGTGATTTTACTTTTTGTCTGCTGTCGTTTAATATAATTGTTTGTTGTTTTAATAATGTTTGATAATTGTACGGGAAACTGCAATTTCGTTAAGACATATCCGTTTCACAGAGTATAGCGGATATGTTCCAATTGTCGTAACTACGATCATTTACCCTTTTTCGAAACTTCGAATTTGACATACCGAATGAGAGTTATTCCCGGGTTTGTAATATCATGTGCAACACGACATGTGTCACATATGGACCAGGATCTACTTACCCTTCCGGAGCACTTAAATAATCTCCAGTTCTTGGTGAGGTTCGTGTTGCTTTGTCTCTACGTCTTTAGTTAGTTTTCTATGTTTTTTTTTGTGTACTGTTGTTTGTCTGTTTGTCTTTTTTATTTGTAGCCATTGCGTTGTCAGTTCATTTTTGACCTGTGAGTTTAAATGATTTTTTGGTATCAGTCGCCTCTCTTCTTCAAATTGTATGAGATTGCCTTTGTTGTTTCTGGATCGTGTCGAGTTGATTCAATTTATTGAACATGTAAATACAAAGGAGGAATCCATCACATATAACATCTGCATTGGCCGCTGCCCTAGTGGAATATCTACAAGGACAAAATAGAAACAGTCATAATACAAATAAAATCCATATATGTAGAACTGGGAGGAGAAACGGATGAGGCCGGAGTACGATGGTAACGCTGAAGTTCGATAATTTACGCCTTAGTGCAATGGCCTGTACGCAAGATTGTTATTTGAGAATCAATAGAAGAACAATTATAATAAAAAGTAGATTAATTGATTGTTAGAACGTGGTGTATATACATTTGAATCAATTGTTATGGTATATGGATATCCTTACAATTGCATACTATATGAGAGACAATTCTGCATTAGCATTTTACCTATAATACGTTGATGTATTCATAAAGTCCTCGTTTATCGCAAATGTATAATGAAGAGATGTGTGTATTTGAAAAATGTCACACGCAATCGTAGGTAAAGCCGAACCTTTCCTATAATTCGAAAAATAAAAACCCTTTGAGTCACATGGTCAAGAAAGATTGCATTCTTATTGCCTATTATGTAACGGCTATGTACACACATATAAACATTGATAACTTAGAAGAAACAGTTACCAATGCATTAGAATCAATTGACACACAAGAATATACTTTAAAAATTCCCAACATAGAATTCAAGCGACAATTGTACAAACAAATTATAGGAGCGCCTATAGATGGTATATTTTCTCCGACATGCACAGAATTACATCTGTCTATACTAAAAATAAATATTTCAGATAAGTTCCAATGGAGAGAAAACATCAAATTACACTGTCAATACAGAGATGACGGTTTATGGTCTTCACAGGCACATTAAAACAGGTTGAAGATTTCTTTAACATAGCGAACAAAATTGACCCTCTACTTTAATTCACATTTTAGGTGTCTAGTTCTAGTATGACCTATTAAGATACTGAAGTGTACAAAGGTGAAAGATTTTTATAATAATAACATCCTTGATGTTAAATCGCATATTAAAAAAACTGAAACGTATCAATATTTACCCATCACTAGTGCACATCCGAAACACACATTCACAAGTATTACAGTGTCTGAATCTATACGTCATATTAGAAATAATAGTGACATAAATGAGTTAGATAGACATTTAACTAATTTACAAGATAAGTTAGTTGAAAGAGGATACTGTAAAAGTAAAACAGAGAATGTTATTAGAAACTTTGAAAATACCACAAGCAGAAAAAAAACCTTATTGAAGACCGATATGACAAAGAATGTCCCACTCACTCTCATTACTAAATATAATCCAATGGTAAAAAACCTTAGTAAGGTTATAAGAAAACATTGGAGCAATCTGCAAAAAAACAATGTAGTGAAATCTTAACCTAGGTGCCTATCATAGCGTATAAACGTAACAAAAATATAAAATAATACCTTGCTAAATCAAGTAAATAGTTGGGAGACTATAAAGTACGAAGTAAAAAGTAAAATCACAAAAATACTGAACTCAGAGGAAAATTTAATCGGAAAGTCCGTAATCACATAGTAAAATCATATGACAAAATCAAATGACAAAACGCATCAAATGTAGTTGGTAGAGACGATAGCATTTCAGCGTTACCACGTACATCGTAAATCGGCTTCGCTATCAACAAAATAGCGTCATAATGACACCATCGCATTTCAGCGAGAACAAAAACGCACTTCAGCGTGACTTTAGCGGTTCGGAGTACCAACGCGGTTCGGATTACTATCGCTGTTCACAGTTCTACATATAATATAGACAGCCTCTATCATTTTTCATATAAGTACAGGTCAGCAAATTGTCAAAATAGGTGTAATTTGGCTAATCTCACATTTAAATATTATAAAAAACGATTGAACCACAAGAAAAAAATAACTTTTTCTATCTTGTATTACATAAATGGTAATTGTACAAGTTCGTGGTTTTTTGTAAAGGTTTTGATATTTCATCGTTTTTACAAATAACTAACGGTATTCGATTTTAAAGTAAAATGTTAAAGTAACATCGATATGGATTACTTTAGCAACATCAACATCTTATCACTGCAAATCCACTTTAGTATGATTAAAAATATAATTGGTAGTACATACAGATAATTTGGATGTAAAATACAATTATTGACAAGCGCGCTGTATCAGCCACCTGTGATGATATCGGTACAACACGGTTGCAAAGACATTATCAAACCCCTAATCTGTATGGCATGATGTCGAACCTGTGATCTGTTAACCCTATTATCGTTATGACGTAATGTCACATAAAAACATCTACGTGAGGTATATGTATACGATAGAGTGTTTATGATATGGCTTTTTTAATAGCACTTACCGTTAACCCTCAACCTCGAGCAGAGCTCTTTGGATTACATTTGTGCCGGTTTGATACGGATGTGATATTAAAAAAGCCATATGATATTCTCTATAAAGGTATTATTTATACTTATAGAAACGACATAAATTGTGTTCATATTCAGTTTTATTGGTGTATTGTACATACCTGATAATTATCCTATTGTAGGTAACTTCGCTGAAATAAGTTTTATAAAGATATAAATCTGGTAAACGGAAAGGACGACAATATTACAATTGTTGAAAATCCATGATAGCAAATATTTAAGTTACAAGATATAAAAAATAAGATTTTAACTACCAGCAGCTCTTATTCAACATTTATCATGTATGTCATATTAAAAATTTCTAATGTTAATTAGTATGATATGCTGTATCATTAATCGAGTCTGGCAAGGAGAGTGTCTTTTCAAACTTGTGAATTTAATATTTGCTCCTAAAATAAACAGAAAACAAAAAACGCACAAAACAAAGCCAACTTAATTCTGTCGGTTGAGGCGGGTCCTATGGAATTGCGAAGGATGGGCAGTAGTTCTAATAGTACGCATTAATTAATTTGGAAAATGGAAAAGAAATATTAAAAACACCACTACATGTAAGAATTAAAAAAAAATATCCTAATTTGGTGAACAATTAAAAAAGGCACTAGCTACGGATTATATTTTTTAGTTCAATCTTTAATGAAAGTGAATTAGTGAAATTATTATTCGATGTCAGCAGTCAGTATGATTCATATTTGTCTAAATAAGCTTATAGACTGATGATCAATTAGTTGCTTGCAATCACATATGTCAACCTTATTGGATCCGTATTCATGTAAATTTCATGTCCACCCTTTGCTAGAGATGGATAACGCATGAAGCGTCTTCCGTTAATTAAAGAAAAGTAATGTCATTTTGTATGTAAACAAAGGTAAATCATTTGAGTGTCTGATACGATTTACACAAAAAATCATTCTTATACAGGCAAAAACGACGATAAACATATATTTTTATTCGATAATAAGAAATTAAACAGACTTAGATAAATCTAATTTGACAAGTTTGCTTTTTATATATATATATATATATATATATAGATTTATGTTGATATTGCTTATATGATCATCGAAGCTTTTCGGAGGTCAACTATATAGTAAATTAGATGGCATAAAATACGCACGAAACGAACTACCTATTATCATGATTATCGAGTCCATGCCCTGTATTTTTTTAAAGTTTTTTTTATTTTATACTTTTTAGGTTTTTGATATGGATAAATGTTCTATCTGGTTATAAATTAGATATGATATTTTGAGTGAGTCAAGTTGGTGAACATGAATTTGATAGCTAGTGTCCCTATATAAAAATCAGTGCACGAGAGACAATTTGAACCAAGTAAGCTAAATATGAAACCAATCCCAATACGATTATATCAATTCAGCTATTCAGTTTGGTTTTGTTTTTGGGGGTGGGGTATATTACACAGTCAGCTTTTTTATTTATAAAAAATGTCTACATGTAGTATTTTGTTTGCTATGCACGAAAGACTTACGCCCGGATTCAGATTCTGTAAAAAAAATCATTTTAATATATACTCTAACTGATTACTAAATAAATAAATGTATGAAAATAACGAGATATCGAACATAGGCGCTTTATGAAGAATTAATTAGATATTTTCAATTAAAAATGAACAGGTCAAAGTACCTTGACTGGTGTCTTTCGATGATTCAACATAATCTTATATATTACCTTTAGTTAAAGTGTGAAATATATTTACTTCAATGATCAACACGACAGGTGACACATGGATCTGCTTACCTTTCTGGAGAGCCTGTTTTTGTTATGATTAATGTTACCCAGTCTTAAGGTGCCTATGTGTGTTTTGTTCTCTGATTATAACTTAAGATAAAAAAGAGGGGTTTTTGATCGTACTTAGATCACCCGCAGTTTTTTGTGGGATTCGTGTTGCTGTTGGATCTTCTGTACTTTTATTTGTCTTTTTGTTTTTTTTATTTTTAGCCATGGCGTTGTCAGCTTTTTTTCAATCTATGAGTTCAACTGTCCCTCTGGTATCTGTCGTCCCTCTTTTGAGTTCTATTTACAGAAAAAGAATCAGATTCACAACAATTGAACCAAGTACAGCATGACGAGACCAACTGATGAAACAGATTACCTAATCATATTCATTTAGAAAAACATATTTTGGCCCATCGTCTTGTTGTCCCTTTATGGTGCTGAATTTTAAACTTTAACAACAGGTAATTTCTCTTTTACGATAAGTTATGCTGGTCCTGTAGGTGACCTTAATATTCAAGTTTAACGGTTTCAAATACATATGCAAATATGATGTGTAGTGTTTTTATAATGTTTTGCATATTTGACTAAATATTTTATATCTTTTATACGTTTGAGTCTACGCATTGAAATGTTCTACTGGCAGTTTTTCTATATATTTTTTTTTCAAGTTTATCCTTAAAAATCAAGAACGTATTTAAATTTATTATGTGTTACAACATTACCTATTTTTCTTATGTCGTTTTAAATATTTTTAAAAAAAGTGAAAAAAAAACCCAAAATATCAAACTGGAACATTTTTTTACATAAATAAGGCCGTTAGTTTTCTCGTTTGAATTGTTTGACATTTTCTTATCGGGGCCTTTTATAGCTGACTATGCGGTATGGGATTTGCTCATTGTTGAAGGCCGTACGGTGACCTATAGTTGTTAATGTTTGTGTCATTTTGGTCTTTTGTGGATAGTTGTCTCATTGGCAATCGTACCACATCTTCTTTTTTATATGGAAGGTCCCTAAATAATTGGGAAACTCAATGCTCACACATACTAAACGATTGAAACATACCTTATATTTCTCACTTGAAACAGACATTTTCTTTTGTAGAAAAAATGTGGATTAAACCTGGTTTTAAAGCTAGCTATAGCTAAACCATTTACTTGTATGACAGTCACATACAATTTCAATATCTTGACACCAATGTGTACACAAAACAAACGTACAGAATACTTAAAAATGCCAAAAATTGGGTTACAGCAATCAACATTGTATGATAATCGCAATCACAAATATTTAAAAAAAAAAAAAAAAAAGATATATAGACAAATCACATACGCATATTGGTTATACCTTGTTCACATTTTGTGCCTTCGAATCCTTTTTCACAGGAACAACTGTATCCTGTCAGGCTGTTTCCACATGAGTCATGGATACATGGGTTCGGAGAACAGTCTACAAGAAACACGTGTCAATCTAGGATCGTATAGAAATAGATTGAATAAACTCATTAAGTGACAATGATCTTAAAAAGTTATGATTTTAATAAAATTAAAAAATTGAAATAAAAAAAATAAATAAAGTGATTTTCGTTGATGCAAAGACCACTGTGTCTAAACCACACCGGCAAAATTTGTTCGGACTCGATGGTATCTAACATCCGGCACAATGACGGAACATTAATAGACAGAAGAAAGCTAGGTTTCTCCTTATTTTCTTATTTTTTTTATGATATCGAAGAATATATATACATATACAACTATTTTCTATTGTGATATGCAATATTTTCTACAACCGTTCTATATTAACGAAGAAATAAGTAAAAATACACGCCAAAATGACGAATTGAGTGTACCTTGCCTCGAAATTGTTTAATTTCTCGTTAAATTGTTCACATTGTACGGAAAGAAATGTACGGGAAGAAAGATACTGACACGGAGATTGCAAAACTTGTTTTTTTAGCTCACAGGGCCCGAAGGGCCAAGTGAGCTTTTCTCATCACTTGGCGTCCATCGTCCGTCGTCCGTCGTCCGTCGTCTGTCGTCCGGCGTTAACTTTTACAAAAATCTTCTTCTCTGAAACTACCGGGCCAAATTTAACCAAACTTGGCCACAATCATCATTGATGTATCTTGTTTAAACTTTGTGTTTTTTGACCCGGCCAACCAACCAAGATGGCCGCCATGGCTAAAAATAGAACATAGGGGTAAAATGCAGTTTTTGGCTTATGACTCAAAAACCAAAGCATTTAGAGCAAATCTGACATGGGGTAAAATTGTTTATCAGGTCAAGATCTATCTGCCCTGAAATTTTAAGATGAATGGGACAACCCGTTGTTAGGTTGCTGCCCCTGAATTGTTAATTTTAAGGAAATTTTGCTGTTTTTGAATATTATCTTGAATATTATTATGGATAGAGATATAAACTGTAAACAGCAAAAATGTTCAGCAACGTAAGATTTACAAATAAGTCAACAGGACCAAAATGGTCAGTTGACCCCTTTAGGAGTTATTGCCCTTTATAGACAATTTCTATCCATTTTTCGTAAATCTTAGTTAACTTTTACAAAAATCTTCTTCTTTGAAACTACTGGGCCAAATTTTACCAAACATAGCCAGAATCATTATTAGACTATCTAGTTTAAAAATTGTGTTTTGTGACCGGGCAAACCAACCAAGATGGCCGCTACGGCTAAAAATAGAACATAGGGGTAAAATGCAGTTTTTGGCTTATAACTCAAAAACCAAAGCATTTAGAGCAAATCTGACAGGGGGTAAAATTGTTTATCTGGTGAAGATCTATCTGCCCTGAAATCTGCGTCACTGATGAGTCTTATGTAAAAAGTATAAGCCTGGTACCTTTGATAACTACAAGAATGTCGGAATGTTCTATTGTATTGTTTATTTGTGTATTTCTCTTTCCTGAATGTTCTTCAATTTATTTGTACTGTAGTCCTATCATGTAATGTTGTCATCTAATGCAAGGTTTGGCTAGCCGGAAAACCAGGTTTTTCTTAAAACTGTCCTATATCAAGTAAAAAGAATGATATTCCGTAACGGTCAACCATCTCGTGATGGCATCTATAAAATGAATGACGGGATGATTTCAACTTCATGATTTGGAACTCTTGATTGAATAGCTTCTTTTTAGCAGCAATCCTCTGTCGATGAAATCATGAAGGAAATAAAAGCCCGGAAATAATTGGGAAGCTGAAATCAATTTTCTTTCGTAATGTTTTGTTTTCTATAGCTTAAAAATCATGTGCTAAAAATGTCAACTTTTTATCTCAAATACATATATTTCTAATGTGTTTGAAATATACCTTGTTCACATCGTGTGCCTTTGTATCCAGTTTGACAGGAACAACTATATCCTGTTAGGCTGTTTCTACATGAACCATGGACACATGGGTTCGGAGAACAGTCTACAAGAAACAAAGGTGTCAACTAGAACCACTGCATTTATATAATTGTTAGCAGTTTCTCTTCTGCAAATTGTATAAAATTTCAAAATTATCATGATTTTATAATCTGAACTCTACAGTTATTTAGTTTTGAAACCACAACAAGTGACAGGATAATATTAAAAAATAAATAAATGTCTTCTTTTTTAAAAGAGCAGATAATATTTTAACATGTAATTTCGATAATGCAAAATACTCTAAACTTTTATTGTATTTATAACATTCTAGTATAAAGTACTTACGATTAATAACTGAAACGGTAAAGAGTAATTTACACATTAAATTATGTAATATTAAAGACACGTAAAACACTAAATTCTAAAATATCTTTAATTTTTTTGCCTTCATCACCGACAACAAAAATTGTTAAAGTAAGCACTTGATCCTGCGTTCGTCCAAAAAACTTGAGGAGCAAAGTTTATTTGGCCTTTTTGAAAGGGGAAGATTTTACTCTAATGTTTACCAAACTTTGAATTATTGAAAAAATAAGGCTTTTCTACATCAGGGATAGATTACCTAAGCTGTATTTCACAAAAGTTTGAGGATTTTTTTTTATCCTCAATGCTCTTCAACTTTATTTGGCCTTTTTAACTTTTTTTATTTCGAGCGTCACTGATGAGTCTTTTATAGACCAAAGTCACGTCCGGCGCAAATACCAAATTTAAATCCTGGTATCTATGATGAGTTTATTTAAAAAAAAAATAACAAAAATACCGAACTATTAGGAAAATCCAAACCGGAAAGTCCGAAATCAAACGATCTTCCAGTGAATGCACTAGAATTTGTGATCTCATTAGTGGTTTGAAATATCCAACTTCAAAATGTTTAGAATTCGTATGTTCATTAAAACAAGTTTACCTGTATCGCAATGAGTGCCTGTGTATCCTTTATCACAACTGCATCTAAATGTATTCCGCTCATTTGTACATCGTCCGTGCTGACAGGGCTTTACCAGGCAATCTGAAACAACGAAACTTTAAATTGGTTTAGTAATTTAAAAGAAAACAAACAAAAATAATATTAATAAAAAAAAGTCGAGTCAAAAGAACATTAGAGACGTCATCTTTTAAGGAGTAATCATGCGCTAAACATTTAATAATGATCAAAGGCCTTGTGAATTACCTGATGCAATGAATTCGTATATTTGATTCCATCTCGAACATGTAACAATTAAAGCTATAACCTGCCTTTATAAAATCAAGTATATTACTGATTTCCGTTCTTATTTCTTTCCTTAAGAATAAAAAAAAAAAAACATGAAACAAATACTGCACCGATAGGTTTATCTTACCTATTTCTTTTGTGTTTTGTTTTTGCCATTTCTAACAACGTAAAATACATTTTAAAGTGTTTCTCAATTACGATGTTTTATAAGTGGTCTGCAATATAACTATTATGCATTAACTTTTTTGTATTGTTATTATTAATTTTTTTTTGTTATCTGTTAACGATTCAACGAACAATCTAATTTGTTTATATTCAAACGATATACCTTTTACAGTTTACTACATGTATAAAAAACTACAGTCATGTGAAATTAGAAAAGTCTTCTTGTTGTTTTATATACTCACAGTCCCTGTCTGAAATTTAAAACAAATTTGTTACAAATCAAGATTATACAATTTGAAGCTTATTTTTTGGTGATATATTTGGTCAATGCTATTCCATAACGAATAATTACCTTGTGATGGCGAAACAAAATGTTCTAAGTTCCCAATTCCCTGTTTTCCTGATTCACGAGCTCAATTTTCATCTTTTTGTCTACGAAGAAGTCCTGTAAGTCCTTGCAAAAATATGCAGTCGTCATGATAACAATGGTTTCATGTTCTAACAGTCTTTTTGAGGCAATGAAAATTTAAAAATATTATGATATTCGATCTTCCTTCAACTTTCGTTGCTTAAACTCTTCGGAAAAGACAAAGTGGCATAACCGAAATATATATTGGTATAGTCTATATGTGATTTCCCAGAAGTGTTGTTTTTCCTTTTGTTACACGTACCTTATCGAATTTGGTTTGTAACAAAAATGAACAAAAAATGGGTTTGCTATTTAAAATTTGTGTAAAGGAGAAGAATGAAAAGTTGTAATACTCATGTGAATTTAAGATGTAGAATTCCATTTATCAACATTATTTTGTTTTCGTTTTGCAACTTAGAAATTTATTTGGAAGACCTTTATCAAAATAGCCTGAGTACTCCTGTATCATTTATTCTTGGTATTTTGTAAAAGTTTTTGTTTTTGTTACATGCCTTTAAAATAACTCTTTGCGATTTCCCACTAAACAAATATTTATAACAGTAACTGAAGTATTTCTCAATATGATCTGATTATTTGGTGTATAAATACACAATGCGTTCAATTACGGACATATATTCCATGATTCATAGTCAAAAGATCTAAATAAACTCATCATAGATACTAGGATTGAAATTTTATATTTACGCAAGAAGCACGTTTCGACTACAAAAGACTCTTAAACGCTCGAATAAAAAAATGCTAAATAAGCCAAATAAAGAACGAAGTTGAAGATCATTGAGGACCAAAAAATCCTAAAAGTTTTGCCAAAGGTAATCAATTCCTGAAATGAGTTTAATCCCAGTGGAAAGTTAGGTGAGTTTGAAATCTAGGATTTGTTTCCACCGCCGTCTTTTGTTTGTGGTCCCTAGTACCGAGTCAGAAACAAAATGTTAAGAGCATTTATTGACATAAGCCATCAACTATTTCATTTTTCTTCATCATTATTGTTGTTGATATCATTTGTTTATGCTTCGTTATTATTTCATTCTATCCCGAACTAACTATAGTTATAAAAACTAAAACTCACAATTGCAGCATGGCCCCGTTGAGGGTGGTATACAACAAACAGGAAAATTTTGTCTTGTGTATAGGTTAACACATGGTTCTATATGCCCTCCTCGACCACCTATAGTTTGAAATAGAAATATTAGTTGTCACAAATGGTGAAATCATTTCTGGCTCCCGTCATTATCTAGACAATTTGTCTTACAGTACTACCTGTGACATTATCTTATTCATGGTGGCCATAAAAATTATGTCCACCATGGTGGCCCTATTTGTCCATCATTATATCTCCTGTCGCTTAATTAATACACAAGGTATTAATCAAAAACTAGTCAAGGATAAATGGAAATCTTGACTGCATTGAAGTGTTAAAATTATATAACTTACAGGTCATGTGCATCAGGTAAAATTTACATTTATGTGTTTGTGAAATTTAATAACTGTGATTATGACAAGAAAATTCAAAAATAAAATGAAATAATATAACTAGTTGAATAAATAGCTGATTTTTTTTAAATTTGACTCATGACTATTTGTTTTGACATTATACCTTTTTAATCAATTGAAGTTATTTTTTACATGTACTTTATGGTAAGTGAAGAATAAATGAATATCATCTTCTAATATAAAGCAAACTTTCCCAATGCCTGCCTTTTCTATTGAAAAGTTGTTTCTCAAATTAATTTTCTGAAATCCAAATGATTTATACTGAAATCATAGTAGATAGACTTATCTACATTCAATACTGTTTTACAGATGTTAAATATTGTCTTTAGAACTTATTCCAAATTAAATTTTAGGCAATTCCTTTTTTCTCTGTTGAATATCTTCAAAATATTCAAAATTAATTCAACAAAATTTGATAATATTTGTATTGTCTTATAAACATATCTTTTGTGGATAGTTGTCTCATTGGCAATTATACCACATCTTCTTTTTTTTTTTATATATATGGTATTTAGTTTGTGACAAAAAAACAAACAAACAAAAATACAATTATAATGCAACGAATTAACAATTCTATAAGAAATTAAAACACATGGATTTTTTTTGGGTTTCTGCCCTCAGTTCTAATAATGACTATTTTATAAGGGAGCCAATATTTGCAACATATTCTTCATTTCATGTAATAAAGGTTTAGCATTTCTTTCACTTTTTGTTCTTGGGTAAGAGACAATATATTGAGAAGGTAAACAATTTTCAAATAGATTATCTCAAGTTGTTTTGTTAATTTTACAATTAAGGAAGGAGTGGTCTTCCTTGTCCAGCAAGTGGTACAGTTTACATATTCTATCTTTTCTAGGAATTTTATATTGTCCACTATTTTCTATTTCTAAATTATGACCACTAACTCTCAATGTGACACAATTAAGAATACAGTTTTTACCAAAGTTTTTATTCTTAAATCTATTTTCAAAAATTGTTCTTATATTCTTCTTTCAATTGATGTTTTCATCAAGGGTTTCATTACTTCATTCATTTTAATTCATTCAAGTCCCTGATATTGTTAACTTCATCTAAAAGGCCTGGGTTTAGGGATATATTTGCAAATGTATACCAAGAATATGTATCATACCAGTCCAGCACTTCTAACAATATAAATGTACACAGAAAAAAATGATTTAAATAATAGACCATAAAAGTGTAACCATCTATATAAGTGTATTTTGTCAAATTTTGGCTTTTAACTGACAGATATTAGCCAAACTGAAGATGTCATATTTTAAAATATGTTCACATTTGTTTCAAAAAGGCAAAGCAAGACATTTTTTTCTTTAAATATTTTTTTGGAAAATAAGTCTCTTCAACATGTTCCTTCTTGGTTTCTTTAAAAATATCCTTTGCTTGATTATTAGTTATTATTAATAATAATTCATTAAATAATGCAAATAAACAATTAAATACAATGGACATCATGTACATTCATTTTTTTTTACTTTTAAAAAAAATTGATTAAAGTCTGTTGTCTTTCAAATGCTAGTCAATAACTTTATCTTTAACATTTTTGTCATTTTGCTTCTCAAGATTCTTACTAATTGCACTAATAAGACATTAAAAGAATAAGAAACAAATTCATACAAAAATTAATAAAAAAAAATAAAAAAAAAAAAAAAAAAATTTGAATAAATTCAAAAGACAAAAAAATCAAAAATAACATTAATCATGTTCATTGACAAAGACTAAAACAATGTCTTATTCTACATTTAAAAAAAAAGGTGAAATGTCAATTTTGAAAGAAACCTTAGTTACCTGTACCGATAAATTTTAAAGAAGAATACAAGTTGAAAACTTCAACCCTGATTGATTACAACAGGTAACATTATTAGATAAAACATCAACCTATGTTTTATGACCCCAATAAATGGCCAACATCTCAAGATTGAATACCACAATGAATGGCCACCATTGGATGTTGACCATGCAAGAGGGTGGACATAATTAAGAGAATGTCACAGGCTGTACTGTGACTAAAAGGACTGAATCAATCCACTTTATCATGTTAGAGTTGTTTTCACTCAGTTTGAAATGCATGCTAGCCCAAGTGTTGGCACCCGTTTTATGTCCGTTTTACACACTGATGGGATATTAACTTGAAATCACAAAATGTATATGACTGGTAAAGATACTTTTAGCAATATGTATCCTGAAGTTATTACAAGCCGTATTATACTTGAAGAATCTGTATAAGAATTACTTTGGTTCTTAACGTCTTCTTGGAAAGGAAAGTTATAAAGATTTTCAAGAAATGTGTTCGAGGTTTAACTCATAATCTTATGTCACAACATTTTATTGAGACATGCATTTCAAGATATTGCAAAGCAAACAGAATATTTATTGATATCCTTTTAACGATTACTAAAATATATCTACTAGTTCAAACCAATGATTCATCTGATTATTTATACCCCTCCTGATTTCTGATATTCAGATATAAGTATCTGAATATTTTTATGAAATTTCTGATTGTATTTCAGTATTGATATCAATATCGATATTGCCACTTTTTCTTTTTCACTTTTGGTGTTTCAGTTAGGATCTTTTTCTACGTATTGCTACTTACAGTTAGGATACACTAGAAATCTTGCTGTAAATGGATACTAAAAACTACATGAACATTACTATAACACAAATATCTACAATAACACATAGCAACAGATTATAAGTCACAAAGCTGCAACTTTTCCTGTATGTATAAATGATTGACGATCATCCATTTATTAAGTTATAAATCCTCCTGTGGTGAAAGATTCCTATGAAATAAGCTGAGATGTATATAAATACAAATGTAACATACAAATTGAACAACGTGTAATGCTGGGATAAAATATACACATCTAAACAAATTATCGTAAGCGAAATAATATTCAAAAATTCTTGAAATCTTTTTTCTTCTTATGAATGAGTTACGCCAGTTTACCCGTCATTAATTAATTGGTCTATTCTGTTACGTTATAATATAATAAGTGTAACATAAGAAATGTACGAGAAAGTTCACGAATTTAAAAGTCATCATTATTCTTATAGTGCGCTCGACAGACAAAGTTGTCAACTTTCACAGGCACGTTTTTGTGTTTTCTTTATTTTGGAAACTTCTTTGGTTATTTAGCTTTCTATTTATTCATTCACTTATTCATTCTTCTCTTGCAACATAATCTGTGATCATGATAACTAACGTAACAAATCAAAGAAATTGTTTATCAATTACAGAGCTACTCACATTGCCTGTTTATTTCACCACCATTTAAATATGCGCTAGTTATTCCTAGTAGCAAATAAAACAACATATCAATTTTGATAGACCACATAAGCCTCGAGGCACTGTCGTTATGATCTGTGTATCTTCAGTGATGTATCCCAGAGAGATGATGTAAGATCGTGTGGACTGATTTGTGTCTGTTTTGTTTACAGCAAATTGCACTTTTTCATATATATCGTCTTTATACTTGACCTCAAACAGACACTGATTATTAACCATGATAAAAAAGATCAGATGACATGTATTCGTAGACCTGATCAGTCATCCACTTAATCATAGGCTTCTGTAGTGGGAAAGTAGGACGAAAGATAAGAAATTAGCAGCATCCTTTAACTTTACTTTCCGCTATATAGATGATGTTCTCCTATTAAATATTTCAAAATTTGGTGACTATGTTGCACGCATCTATCCCATCAAACTAGGGATAATAGAAACAACAGATACCGTTAAGTCTACCTCACATCTTGACTTACATCTAGAAATTGACAATGAGGGTCGGTTGAAAGCGAAAAATTACGACAAAAGAGATGAACTAGAAATTAAAAAGATAACAGACACGGCTTCCTCCGCCTCATTTTAGACTTATACCTCGAATTTCACATACACAGTCATCTCAGTACCAGAATCTATGACAAACGAGACGATTTTAATTTTGAAATTATCAATTTCCCCGACCTTAGTAGCAATATTCCAGCTTCACCTGCATATGGGATATACATTGCCCAACTTATTCGGTATTCAAAAGCTTGCAGCTCCTACTCAGACTGTAAAACACTACCAGTGTCTGAGCAGAAAGTTGATGAACCAGAGGTATGTCAAAGAACGTCTCGTCCTTTTTCTAAAAAACTTCATCGGAAGGTACCAAGAACTTGTTGATAAATATTCCGTATCAACTTCACAAATAATACACGATGGTCTTAAAGTATAGATTTTGCGTACTGACGTTGTTTATCATCTTAACGTGTTATAGTATTCTTTTATTTGTCTTTAATAATATTACTTTTACTGTTTAGTCTGTTTTTAGAGATCCATTTGACGTGACTCTGTGCTTATATATTCCGTCAAACTTTGAACGACAAAATTATTTTATTTCTTAATATTACTTTTACTGTTAAGGGGGCTCCTGGGTATAAATGATTTTTTTTTTCTAATATAGGATTTCGCTATATTTTTTCATAAATGAACTTTATCATATACTTAAAAGAAAAATGAAATAAAAAAATGGGGTCACCGTTCATTTAAGCTAAAATCTGCCTCTAGAAGAAGCATACATTTTTGTTAATGTCCTTTTTTTCTGTTGAACTAATAGGAGAAAAAGAGGAAATATCGAAATAAAAAAATAACCTAATATAAGAAATCGCTTAAATTTTACAATTATTTAGTTTATGTACAGCTTATTTGAAAACAATAATAAAAAATATAGGTCACCGATGAGTTAAAAAAGATATTTCAAATTTAAGGCCAAAAAATGGCATTTTTGCACCAAAGGGAGATAATTTGGAGCTTTTTCAATTTTTAAAGTCATCTGGGGCCAAACCAAATAATTTTTTTGGGTTGTTTTTTGTACCATATCATAAAGTAACAACTAATAGTGTAATAAATAAAATTTGTAATGAAAAAATAAAGGTTTAATTTTTTGCTAAAATTTTTGTACCCATGAGCCACCTTAAGTCTGTTTTTTGTGATATACATTTGACGTGAGTCTGTACTTATGTATCCCGTCATACTTTGAACTACACAATTATTTATTATTATTATTATTATTATTACTTTTACTGTTAAGTCTGTTTTTGTGATATCTATTTTACGTGACTCTGTATTTATGTATCCCGTCATACTTTGAACGACAAAATTATTTGAATGTAGGACAAAAAGTCACGGACAATAAGTCACAGTACAAAAAGCCACAATTCTTTTTTTCTGATTATTTTCTTTGAATAAAAACGCTTATTTCTACAAAAATATTTTTGCATATAAACCAACTTTGTAAAGAACATTTATCAAAAAAATATCAAAGATGATTAAATAATTGTTAAAAAAACAAAATGTCAAAATGGCTTGCCACTTAAGGTGGATAAGGATGTTTTCTTAAAAAAAAATCGCCCAATAGATTTCTACAATATTTATCAGTTTGTAAGATTAGGGTGTCCTCCAACAAAATTATTTGAATGTAGGACAAAAAGTCACGGACAAAAAGTCACAGGACAAAAAGCCACAATTCTTTTTTCTGATTATTTTCTTTGAATAAAAAACGAGCGTCACTGATGAGTCTTATGTAGACGAAATGCGCGTCTGGCGTACTAAACTATAATCCTGGTACTTTTGATAATTATTATTGTCTATACCTTATACTGATAATTGAATTAAAGTGGCAAAATTTGGAAAATTGACTTAAAATACCATTTAATAGATAAAATGTCATAAATCAGTAATTAAAATTGATGAAAAAAGTATGGTGAAAGGGAGTTTGTTCTGTCAGTCATTTAAAATAAACAAAACCTTATCATGGACCTACCAAAAAAAAAAGAGATGAAGATGCCCTTTGTTTATCAGTCTGTCCGTAAGTCCATTTGTTCAGATCAGGTTCTGGTTGTAAAATTTTTGTCTTTTTGTGTAGGCTATTTATATATGGTATAAGGGTAGTTCAGCTCAAAAGGTTGTGTTACTACCATGAATAGTGACTTTTGACCTTGAACTTTGACCTCAAGGTAAATTCAATGATTCTTTTTTTTCTAGAACTGTAACTTTGTCTTTTGATGTAGGCTTAACTGCCGCATTTGATATTTTCCGTATTAGCCGTATTTGGCACAACTTTTTGGAATTTTGGATCCTCAATGCTCTTCAACTTTGTACTTGTTTTGGCTTTATAAATATTTTGATATGAGCGTCACTGATGAGTCTTATGTAGACGAAACGCGCGTCTGGCGTACTAAATTATAATCCTTGTACCTTTGATAACTATTTACACCACTGGGTCGATGCCACTACTGGTGGACGTTTCGTCCCCGAGGGTATCACCAGCCCAGTAGTCAACACTTCGGTGCTGACATGAATATCAACAATGTGGTCATTTTTATAAATTTTCTGTTTACAAAACTTTGAATTTTTTGAAAAACTAAGGATTTTCTTATCCCAGGCATAGATTACCTTAGCCGTATTTGGCACAACTTTTTGGAATTTTGGATCCTCAATGCTCTTCAACTTTGTACTTGTTTGGCTCTATAAATATTTTGATATGAGCGTCACTGATGAGTCTTATGTAGACGAAACACGCGGCGTCTGGCGTACTAAATTATAATCCTGGTACCTTTGATAACTATTTACACCACTGGGTCGATGCCACTGCTGGTGGACTTTTCGTCCCCGAGGGTATCACCAGCCCAGTAGTCAACACTTCGGTGCTGACATAAATATCAACAATGTGGTCATTTTTATAAATTTTCTGTTTACAAAACTTTGAATTTTTCGAAAAACTAAGGATTTTCTTATCCCAGGCATAGATTACCTTAGCCGTATTTGGCACAACTTTTTGGAATTTTGAATCCTCAATGCTCTTCAACTTTGTACTTGTTTGACCTTATAAATATTTTGATATGAGCGTCACTGATGAGTCTTATGTAGACGAAACGCGCGTCTGGCGTACTAAATTATAATCCTGGTACCTTTGATAACTTTTTACACCACTGGGTCGATGCCACTGCTGGTGGACGTTTCGTCCCCGAGGGTATCACCAGCCCAGTAGTCAACACTTCGGTGCTGACATGAATATCAACAATGTGGTCATTTTTATAAATTTTCTGTTTACAAAACTTTGAATTTTTTGAAAAAAAAAGGATTTTCTTATCCCAGGCATAGATTACCTTAGCCGTATTTGGCACAACTTTTTGGAATTTTGGATCCTCAATGCTCTTCAACTTTGTACTTGTTTGTCTCTATAAATATTTTGATATGAGCGTCACTGATGAGTCTTATGTAGACGAAACACGCGGCATCTGGCGTACTAAATTATAATCCTGGTATCTTTGATAACTATTTACACCACTGGGTCGATGCCACTGCTGGTGGACTTTTCGTCCCCGAGGGTATCACCAGCCCAGTAGTCAACACTTCGGTGCTGACATGAATATCAACAATGTGGTCATTTTTATAAATTTTCTGTTTACAAAACTTTGAATTTTTCGAAAAAATAAGGATTTCCTTATCCCAGGCATAGATTACCTTAGCCGTATTTGGCATAACTTTTTGGAATTTTGAATCCTCAATGCTCTTCAACTTTGTACTTGTTTGGCTTTATAAATATTTTGATATGAGCGTCACTGATGAGTCTTATGTAGACGAAACGCGCGTCTGGCGTACTAAATTATAATCCTGGTACCTTTGATAACTATTTACACCACTGGGTCGATGCCACTGTTGGTTGACGTTTCGTCCCCGAGGGTATCACCAGCCCAGTAGTCAACACTTCGGTGCTGACATGAATATCAACAATGTGGTCATTTTTATAAATTTTCTGTTTACAAAACTTTGAATTTTTCGAAAAAACTAAGGATTTTCTTATCCCAGGCATAGATTACCTTAGCCGTATTTGGCACAACTTTTGGGAATTTTGGATCCTCAATGCTCTTCAACTTTGTACTTGTTTGGCTTTATAAATATTTTGATATGAGCGTCACTGATGAGTCTTATGTAGACGATACGCGCGTCTGGCGTACTAAATTATAATCCTGGTACCTTTGATAACTATTTACATCACTGGGTCGATGCCACTGCTGGTGGACGTTTCGTCCCCGAGGGTATCACCAGCCCAGTAGTCAACACTCAGGTGCTGACATGAATATCAACAATGTGGTCATTTTTATAAATTTTCTGTTTACAAAACTTTGAATTTTTTGAAAAAAAAAGGATTTTCTTATCCCAGGCATAGATTACCTTAGCCGTATTTGGCACAACTTTTTGGAATTTTGGATCCTCAATGCTCTTCAACTTTGTACTTGTTTGGCTCTATAAATATTTTGATATGAGCGTCACTGATGAGTCTTATGTAGACGAAACACGCGGCGTCTGGCGTACTAAATTATAATCCTGGTACCTTTGATAACTATTTACACCACTGGGTCGATGCCACTGCTGGTGGACTTTTCGTCCCCGAGGGTATCACCAGCCCAGTAGTCAACACTTCGGTGCTGACATGAATATCAACAATGTGGTCATTTTTATAAATTTTCTGTTTACAAAACTTTGAATTTTTCGAAAAACTAAGGATTTTCTTATCCCAGGCATAGATTACCTTAGCCGTATTTGGCACAACTTTTTGGAATTTTGAATCCTCAATGCTCTTCAACTTTGTACTTGTTTGGCTTTATAAATATTTTGATATGAGCGTCACTGATGAGTCTTATGTAGACGAAACGCGCGTCTGGCGTACTAAATTATAATCCTGGTACCTTTGATAACTATTTACACCACTGGGTCGATGCCACTGTTGGTTGACGTTTCGTCCCCGAGGGTATCACCAGCCCAGTAGTCAACACTTCGGTGCTGACATGAATATCAACAATGTGGTCATTTTTATAAATTTTCTGTTTACAAAACTTTGAATTTTTCGAAAAAACTAAGGATTTTCTTATCCCAGGCATAGATTACCTTAGCCGTATTTGGCACAACTTTTTGGAATTTTGGATCCTCAATGCTCTTCAACTTTGTACTTGTTTGGCTTTATAAATATTTTGATATGAGCGTCACTGATGAGTCTTATGTAGACGATACGCGCGTCTGGCGTACTAAATTATAATCCTGGTACCTTTGATAACTATTTACATCACTGGGTCGCTGCCACTGCTGGTGGACGTTTCGTCCCCGAGGGTATCACCAGCCCAGTAGTCAACACTCAGGTGCTGACATGAATATCAACAATGTGGTCATTTTTATAAATTTTCTGTTTACAAAACTTTGAATTTTTCGAACAACTAAGGATTTTCTTATCCCAGGCATAATTTCCTTAGCCGTATTTGGCACAACTTTTGGGGATTTTGGATCCTCAATGCTCTTCAACTTTGTACTTGTTTTGCTTTATAAATATTTTGATATGAGCGTCACTGATGAGTCTTATGTAGACGAAACGCGCGTCTGGCGTACTAAATTATAATCCTGGTACCTTTGATAACTATTTACACCACTGGGTCGATGCCACTGCTGGTGGACGTTTCGTCCCCGAGGATATCACCAGCCCAGTAGTCAACACTTCGGTGCTGACAGGAATATCACCAATGTGGTCATTTTTATAAATTTTCTGTTTACAAAACTTTGAATTTTTCGAAAAACTAAGGATTTTCTTATCCCAGGCATAGATTACCTTAGCCGTATTTGGCACAACTTTTGGGAATTTTGGATCCTCAATGCTCTTCAACTTTGTACTTGTTTGGCTTTATAAATATTTTGATATGAGCGTCACTGATGAGTCTTATGTAGACGATACGCGCGTCTGGCGTACTTAATTATAATCCTGATACCTTTGATAACTATTTACATCACTGGGTCGATGCCACTGCTGGTGGACGTTTCGTCCCCGAGGGTATCACCAGTCCAGTAGTCAACACTTCGGTGCTGACAGGAATATCAACAATGTGGTCATTTTTATAAATTTTCTGTTTACAAAACTTTGAATTTTTCGAAAAAATAAGGATTTCCTTATCCCAGGCATAGATAACCTTAGCCGTATTTGGCACAACTTTTTGGAATTTTGAATCCTCAATGCTCTTCAACTTTGTACTTGTTTGGCTTTATAAATATTTTGATATGAGCGTCCTGATGAGTCTTATGTAGACGAAACGCGCGTCTGGCGTACTAAATTATAATCCTGGTACCTTTGATAACTATTTACACCACTGGGTCGATGCCACTGCTGGTGGACGTTTCGTCCCCGAGGGTATCACCAGCCCAGTAGTCAACACTTCGGTGCTGACATGAATATCAACAATGTGGTCATTTTTATAAATTTTCTGTTTACAAAACTTTGAATTTTTCGAAAAACTAAGGATTTTCTTATCCCAGGCATAGATTACCTTAGCCGTATTTGGCACAACTTTTTGGAATTTTGGATCCTCAATGCTCTTCAACTTTGTACTTGTTTTGCTTTATAAATATTTTGATATGAGCGTCACTGATGAGTCTTATGTAGACGAAACGCGCGTCTGGCGTACTAAATTATAATCCTGGTACCTTTGATAACTATTTACACCACTGGGTCGATGCCACTGCTGGTGGACGTTTCGTCCCCGAGGATATCACCAGCCCAGTAGTCAACACTTCGGTGCTGACAGGAATATCACCAATGTGGTCATTTTTATAAATTTTCTGTTTACAAAACTTTGAATTTTTCGAAAAAATAAGGATTTCCTTATCCCAGGCATAGATAACCTTAGCCGTATTTGGCACAACTTTTTGGAATTTTGAATCCTCAATGCTCTTCAACTTTGTACTTGTTTGGCTTTATAAATATTTTGATATGAGCGTCACTGATGAGTCTTATGTAGACGAAACGCGCGTCTGGCGTACTAAATTATAATCCTGGTACCTTTGATAACTATTTACACCACTGGGTCGATGCCACTGCTGGTGGACGTTTCGTCCCCGAGGGTATCACCAGCCCAGTAGTCAACACTTCGGTGCTGACATGAATATCAACAATGTGGTCATTTTTATAAATTTTCTGTTTACAAAACTTTGAATTTTTCGAAAATACTAAGGATTTTCTTATTCCAGGCATAGATTACCTTAGCCGTATTTGGCACAACTTTTTGGAATTTTGGATCCTCAATGCTCTTCAACTTTGTACTTGTTTGGCTTTATAAATATTTTGATATGAGCGTCACTGATGAGTCTTATGTAGACGATACGCGCGTCTGGCGTACTAAATTATAATCCTGGTACCTTTGATAACTATTTACATCACTGGGTCGATGCCACTGCTGGTGGACGTTTCGTCCCCGAGGGTATCACCAGCCCAGTAGTCAACACTCCGGTGCTGACATGAATATCAACAATGTGGTCATTTTTATAAATTTTCTGTTTACAAAACTTTTCTTATCCCAGGCATAGATTACCTTAGCCGTATTTGGCACAACGTTTTGGAATTTTGAATCCTCAATGCTCTTCAACTTTGTACTTGTTTTGCTTTATTAATATTTTGATATGAGCGTCACTGATGAGTCTTATGTAGACGAAACGCGCGTCTGGCGTCTTCAATTATAATCCTGGTACCTTTGATAACTATTTACACCACTGGGTCGATGCCACTGCTGGTGGACGTTTCGTCCCCGAGGGTATCACCAGCCCAGTAGTCAACACTTCGGTGCTGACAGGAATATCACCAATGTGGTCATTTTTATAAATTTTCTGTTTACAAAACTTTGAATTTTTCGAAAAAATAAGGATTTTCTTATCCCAGGCATAGATTACCTTAGCCGTATTTGGCACAACTTTTTGGAATTTTGAATCCTCAATGCTCTTCAACTTTGTACTTGTTTGGCTTTATAAATATTTTGATATGAGCGTCACTGATGAGTCTTATGTAGACGAAACGCGCGTCTGGCGTACTAAATTATAATCCTGGTACCTTTGATAACTATTTACACCACTGGGTCGATGCCACTGCTGGTGGACGTTTCGTCCCCGAGGGTATCACCAGCCCAGTAGTCAACACTTCGGTGCTGACATGAATATCAACAATGTGGTCATTTTTATAAATTTTCTGTTTACAAAACTTTGAATTTTTCGAAAAAACTAAGTATTTTCTTATCCCAGGCATAGATTACCTTAGCCGTATTTGGCACAACGTTTTGGAATTTTGGATCCTCAATGCTCTTCAACTTTGTACTTGTTTTGCTTTATAAATATTTTGATATGAGCGTCACTGATGAGTCTTATGTAGACGATACGCGCGTCTGGCGTACTAAATTATAATCCTGGTACCTTTGATAACTATTTACATCACTGGGTCGATGCCACTGCTGGTGGACGTTTCGTCCCCGAGGGTATCACCAGCCCAGTAGTCAACACTTCGGTGCTGACATGAATATCAACAATGTGGTCATTTTTATAAATTTTCTGTTTACAAAACTTTGAATTTTTCGAAAAAACTAAGGATTTTCTTATCCCAGGCATAGATTACCATAGATTATTTGGCACAACGTTTTGGAATTTTGAATCCTCAATGCTCTTCAACTTTGTACTTGTTTGGCTTTATAAATATTTTGATATGAGCGTCACTGATGAGTCTTATGTAGACGAAACGCGCGTCTGGCGTACTAAATTATAATCCTGGTACCTTTGATAACTAATTATATGAAGGCAAATCAATTCATGAAGATGTGTCATGCACCATAGTGACCATAGTATTGTTGACCTTGAACAAAGACTTCAAAGTGAAAATGATTTCATTTCAGACAGAACACCAATGAAGCAACACAAATGAATACACAATTTCACTACTACAGTATGTGGACAACTGGAACAGACAAACAGACAGGGTCATTTCCATATAAACAAATTTGTGTTTGCAGGTCTTATGGTGACAAAACGTTGCACACATGATAATGCTATGACTACTCCACACTTGTAAAATTCAAAGTATTGACAACAGGTGTGTTGGCCAATTATGAAAAATGAAGTCATTAATTCTGCCAAGTATTTTCTGTAAGAAAAAATATTCGACCTTAAATGTTACAAGTATTAGCAATTAGGAAGTAGTTTTCAGACCGACCAAAAAGTGACAACTTTACAACAGACAAAACCTTGCCAGCATTAAAGAAATCTTTCTTTTGCACGATTAAAACTAAATTAATCTTCTTTTTTTCAAGTATAATGACACATGTCCTAAACTTTAATATGGATATATGTATTAAAACGTAAATATTTCAAGATATTTCTCCTACATATTTAGACAATTGTCAACATATTATTTGTGACTTTTTGTCCTGTGACTTTTTGTCCTACCAAATCTGTGACTTTATGTCCTGTGACTTTTTGTCCTGTGACTTTCTGTCCGTTTACCAATTATTTTATGTCTACCTGTGCGAATTTCAAACGCGCAATTTTACGCCAGTACTTAAAACCTTCCATCCTTTTTGTGCTTCTTCGTTACATTTGTTTGTTTTTATGGTGATTAAGATGATAACACAACGTTGGCTGATGTACCTCTTTTTTTGACATTTTTACGTATTGTGTCTGTTTGTTTTGTTCACGCATCGTTGACAATATAATGGAATTTGATGCGACTTTCATACAAATGAGAGGTTTAGCTAGCTATAAAACCTTGTTCAATCCATCATTTTCGACATAAGAACATGCCTGTACCAAGTCAGGAATATGACAGTTGTTATCCATTCGTTTGATGTGTTTGAACTTTTGATTTTGCCATTTGATTGGGGACTTTCCTTTTTGAATTTTCCTCGGAGTTCAGTATTTTTGTGATTTTACTTTTTATTCAGCTTCCTAATTGTGAACTTTCCATTTATATGTAGAAACATTCCAGCAGCGCCTGCATACGGAGTATATATCTCCCAAAAAATACAAGATTTCGGGGCTTGTATTTCCTATCATGATTTCCATGATAAAGGGTTGCTGCTTACAAGGAAGCTCTTACACCAAAAGTTCCAAATGGTGCGGATGAAATCATCAATCGTAAATTTTACGGACGCCATCACGAGTTGGTTGTCCATTATGGAATAACCGTTTTACAGATGGTATCGGATATGTTCCTAATGTCGCAACTATAATTTCCTTCCAAATTAGATTTTTTACCGGGTTTATAATAACATGAGAAAAACGACGGGTGCCATATGTAGAGCAGGATCTGCTTACCCTTCCTGAGACACCCCCAGTTTTTGATGGGGTTCGTGTTCTCATACTTTAAAGACAAAATACTGATTAAAGAGTACTTCAAGTTACTGAAAGCAATTATTTTGTCAATAACAATTAAAAAATAAATCATGCATTCCCAAACTAAAATGTATATGCTGTTGACACCTAAATTTCCGCATTTTGTTACAAATAAGCATCAATTTTAAAGGAAAGTATTTAATATTTTTGTTTCAGAAATTTAGAAACATTGATATCAGCTGTATGCAAATTGAGACAAGAATAATTGCAATATGCATGGTCCACGTGAAGTAACTGTGACTTAAGGTAGTTATCAGGGTTAAATTTCCGCCGTATGATTACTATTTTTTTTTTATTAATTAAAGCGAAAATATCACGGTAACTGAAATCAGATTTACGATACCAATTGTTCTTCACCAGATGCGCATTTTGACAATAAATATCTTTTCAAAGACTGTCAAAGAATATTTGAAACCAAGACCGATTTAGGAATGGAGAGTTTTAAAAATTAAATCCAGACAAGCAATAAGAGCTTTGCATTCGGGAGATATTTTTCTGAAATTAGAATAATTGCCAAAATTTTGTAACAGCAAATCTTAATAACAAGAATTTCATACTGGGTTTTTAATATATGTTTTATTAAATATATGAATGGCAATTAGACCGAGTTAGGTCAGTAACTGTGAATCATTATAAAACAGATATAAGTCTGCTATAACATAGGCGCAGTTGGTTTCATAGACTTCTTCAACTTGCTTATAACATTTATAAACGAAAGGTACATAAATGTTGACAAGAAGACAATATGCAGCTTTATTCATATCATCACTGTTCCAGTAAGTATATCAACAACTTACTAAACGGCATATGCGGTTGTTATACTCGACACAGAATGGTGGATTTCGAGCGATCTAGAAGAGATCAAGGTAAGTAAAAGTATCATAATTCTATTTCTGAGAATTTTGATGACCAGTTGTTATATTGTTTCCAGCATTACGTTTTCTCGCCCACTTCTCCCCATTTTCCTTTTTGCAGTTTTTGAGATTTCAGAAGGATGTTTAAAGACTGCTAAATTTCCCACATGATTCATATCGATATTAATTCCTAAATGGAATTCGACTAAGAAACAGCTTCTTAGTCAAATGAAATTGACTTTGTAGTTAATTTTTCGTCGAAATGAAATGTATCGCTCGGAATGTCAGATTTTGTATCTAATGGATGTGAGGCATTTATCAAAATAATGATATATTTGCTAAGAATTTGGTCTTTTATGATAATTACTCTAAGCCACTTGACCTTATTGGGGTTCCTTCAGGTTTTCCCCTTGATTAAATGCCCATTTCGCAACCTCTCTCGGTACAAACAGTAATTTAACACAAATATAGTTTTCGTTTAAAATGTTTCTTCTTTCTTACAAACAAAACTACGTTTGCAGCTTTGTTGTGTTATCTTTTATCATGATTATTATTCTGAATATATTTTTTTTGTCTCCATCGTATTGAATAAAAACTCAACAAAAACAGAGATTTAATTTTTCAAAAATATTATAAAATTACAATATAAATGATTGCATGTACCCTCTTGTTCTAGGATCAAGAATAATGACAGAGATTGTTCTTACTTCTGAACAATGTTCTCCATAAAGGTAGTTTTCTTTTCGGGACCATCGATAAAAGAAACAAAATGAGACGTCAGACTATGTTTTAAATTAGTGCATCGGGAAACTGTTCTGAAGTACCCACTTCAAATTGATTTACAATTGTCTTTATTGAAGGATACGCTACAAAAAAGAGTGATTTTCTTACATTTGATCATTTTCATTTCCTTTGCAAAAAAAAAAAATTACCACGTGTGTCACTAAATGTGAAGTATCCACTAAGATGACACATGATACTATTTAGCTACCCAATTTTATGAAAAAAAAAACAATCATCATATTTATTAATTAACCCGTTGTTGTCGATAGCTATAACATGCAATCGGCTGATTATTGATTTTCTATCAAAACTCGTTGAGTGAAATCCCGGTATTGTATGGTCGGCGAAAAATAAACAAAATTGAACCGCTCCATTTCTTTCGCCAAAGTCTTCTGCCAATAATGAATTTAAAACGCCACAATTTGAAATCTTTCGAAGCGGATTTATTCTTGGCCACGGATCATACCATTCCGACTGTGTATCCTGTATTTATCATTTTGCAACTGAAAACCATTAGATCTTTCAATTGACTTTAGTACCGTACCTTCATATACCTTACCGTGTTTAATGTTCGACCATAATTGTTAAGGTTGTTACATTAGCATTCATACAACATCTTATCATATCAATGGAAACGAAAGTATTAACGCATGCGTTTATCATGTATTCGAATACGACATGATCAACCGTCGAATAAAGTCTACAGCTATCTTTTTAACATTGGAAACTTTTACATAATTATCACTGTTACGCTGTGTGTTACAGATAAAACAATATTATATAAATACACTTCCGGAAACAAAGGATAACTCACCGGAATATTTTACAAGGAGGTTAAATGTATATGATGTTGTCCATTCGGTTGATGTGTTTGAGCGTTTGATTTTGCCATTAGATTAAGGACTTTCTGTTTTGAATTTTCCTCTGAGATCAGTATTTTTGTGATTTTACTTTTTTTCGGAAAGATGGGACTGGTTCTTTTTTTATGATTAGGGACACCTTTTCCAATTTCTTCTTTGTCTTATGCTATATTAACTGTTGTTGACATTCAACGGAAACTCACTAGATGGAGGAGAACCACTGGTCAATATTTCTGTTTTGTATTTAACTTTTGATTTCTCCCAAATATGCAAACCCAAAGAGGACTTTAATTTTGCTTCTCTTCTAAACGTTTGAATAGTATTCGTAAAACTTAAAAACATTGATGTTAACTGCATTTATTTAAAAATACTAATTAACTTCTCCCTTAAATGGTAATCGTCAATATAATCACGGATCCTTTTATATTAAAAAAATACCAAAAACACGTAACGATTCCAACATAGTCTAGGTGTAACTTAATTATTTCATTGTAGCATACATTGTGTACTCATGCATTCAAGGAAATTATTGCAATAGGTCAAGTTACTACGTTAAAATAAGTAAGTATGGTGGAGTGTTTGGTCAAGTATTGTGAATTTTTTTTAGATTCTATAATCATTTCAATAAATGATATTAGAATAAATAACAAAATTGTCTATCAATTAGTTAATTCATTAATAAAAGTAATAAGACATGTTTTGCAATTATCACAGCTTATAAGATTCTAGTTCCATTCTACAACATACAGCGTGTCTAGCAAAGGACTTGTTATATTTGACAAGAAAATGTGTCCTCCACAAACTTGGGAAATCATCTGAAAAAAGAAAAGTTTTAATTGATTTCCTCAATGAGTAATGAGATAACAAGAGTAATTAAAAAAAAACCATTTACCATATTGGATTTCTGAAATAAAAGAGACGGATTACCATAGGATTGAGATAAAATAATTTTTTGGATACTCATTCTTCACTTTACTAAAACCATATATAAAATAACTACCCAAAGAAATAGTATTATATAAAACATATATAATAAACAAAAACTGATTTCCATCACTATAGCTGTATTTAGCAACATCCTTTGGGTTCTCAATGGTCTCCAAGCTGTACTTTATTTTACCTTTTAACTTTTTTATTCGAGATAAACTGATGAGCTTTTGTAGACTGACGAAACGCGCGTCTGGCGTACAAAAAATATTGGATTGCAGTCTGATTGTACTTAATCCCATATCTCTTTACTTGCGGAAAAAAACCCATCTATTTTATACTCAAATATATATCGTTTCATTAGACGCAGTTTCATTTTTTTTCCAAATAAAAATATGTAACTCAAAAAATCAAGCGCATATGCAAGACATACTTGCCATATTACTAACAGTAGTTTATGCAGTATACCAACAGCCAGCAGATGAAAAGCCATGATCCTATGCAATTGGCATGCATAGCGCATTAAATAAGAAGATTTACACAAAATCTATGACAATGTAAACACATCTTCCTTTTATCACCAATTATGACAAACAGTTCTTTTAGGTAACACTTAAAAAATCATTTGTAGGACACTTGCACTTTTTATACGCGTCCGTATTCTCTTTATTTACAGGATATTTTGCATTTTAGGCACTATTCGATATCAGAAACAAAATAAAAATACCTGCAAACCCTATTTTTAGTTGAAGGGGAAAGGAGGGGGATGAAAAAAAAAATGCCAATCCATCACTTAATGACTAGTAAATGAACTTTGAATCAACTTTAGTCATTTTGATCAATACATCATTCAGTCATCTTCAGCTTTTAGTCAATTTTCATAACTCTCCTCTACGGTAAATTCAGGACTGTTCAGAAAATTCGCTTGCGGTAAACTTAGAACTGTTCAGTAACTTTTCAGACAATTCAGTTTGATGGTAATGTCTATAGGAAAATAATAAATACTGAACAGTCTGAACATAGACTGACATAAATGACTGTACTGAATTGACTGCAATGGAAAAGTCTAAAAATTGACAGAAAGACTGAACACAAGCATCCAATTATTTGTCGAAATACACATCAAGTGCAGTAAAATTGGTAACGTAAATGCTATTATCTAAAACTTAGGCTTTGCAATAAAATTGAGAATCGAAATGGGGAATGTGTCAAAGAGACAATAACCCGACCAAAGAGCAGAAAACAGCAGAAGACCATCAATGGGTCTTCAACAAAGCGAGAAAACCCGCACCCGGAGGCGGGCTTTACCGGGTGCCTAAACACAAATGTGTACTAGTTCAAAACATGTATATTTAGACTGTTATGTAAGGAAATTTGTTAGATTCCAATATGTGTATCTTAACTATCTATAGTTTTACTTTTCATGGAAGGGAGATAACTGAGATCTTTCGTTTGAATTCACAGGAATTTAAAAAAGAAATTTATGTTGTGTCAGTTACCCCAGTAACAGTACTGCTGCAGGACACCACTACACCAGCTATACTTTGCAAATCACCAATTATCCACTGAGCGGCTGGTACATAGTTCCCAATGGAAGGACAGTTGTCTTTTATATATATAATAATAACACAATCAACAAAATGATAAAAAAAACCATGCAGACAAATTGATTACTGAATGTTAAACCAAAAAAAATAACTTAAAAAATGGAGTATATCCACAATATTCAGACATTTAATCAAATAGAAATCAACGGAATTTTTGTAAGATTTTTTATGTTGAGGTAACCAACAGTCTCGTGATGAAAGAACATTATTTTCCATATGCGGACGTCTTATGTAAATGACGTACAATAAGAACTTAAACTTCTAATGGTTTTCTTATACGTATAAGAAATTAAAGGTTATATGTAATCAAAATAGGGAGGTATAAAGTTTTGAACGATAAAGTCATTTAAATACTATATACATTGATAAATCAAAACCTATTGTAACTGCCTTTTAGAAATATACACCTTCCTAAGTCAGGAATCTGCTGTTCAGTAGTTGTCGTTTCTCGTTTCTCGTTTTTTATATAGATTAGACCGTTGGTTTTCCCATTCTGAATGGTTTTACACTAGTCATTTTTGGGGCCCTTTATAGCTTGCTGTTCGATGTGAGCCTAGGCTCCGTGGTGAAGATCGTACTTTGACCTATAATGGTTTACTTTCACAAATTATGACTTGGATGGAGAGTTGTTTCATTGGCACTCATACCACATCTTCTTATATCTAATATGATATTCAGGGTTATCAATACGAGATAAGAGCCTATGGTGGTAAAAAATGTATGACACGCCTTCACTTATGTACTAAAACACGACAAACAAATCTAACGAAGCAAAGTGAAAGGTCTGATTCAAACGAGAATGGTTTGTATGTATAGTGTCAATATTTCCTTGCGTTTTTTTCTATTCTCAATTCCAAAATGTACACAGTATACATGTGTATCGTTGAAATCAACATATTTTATTTGAAAATTTATATGATTAATTGTTTTGATGAATTTTTCTTTTACTATTATTACTTTCTGGAATTGATTGTGTATCCCGGTTTGTTCAAGGAACAACTGATTAGTGATGTTTGACATGGGCAAATTCCATATATATGCCTGTGTTGTAATTAGTATCATGAATTAGTTTTAGTGTAAAAGGTCAGACGCATACATTTTTTTTTACAACCGTACGAATAAAACATCACTTACTTGGATCCCTCTGTGCCATTTTGATCCAGAAGGAGCTTTACAATGTCTCATTACGAGCGCATTAGCAGATTTACCGTACACTTTGTCTTGAAGCTAGGTCCATGAGAAGGTCTAATTTATTACATATAAATGTTCTGAAATATTCAACCATATATTTAAGAAATAATTGATGCCAGCTATAATTTCTTGTAGTTTTAACATGAGTAGGCATTACATTCGTGATTTTTTTTGCCAGAGCAACTGGTTGCAAAGTTATCAATCGTAATAACACAATTAACATCAAACATATTTTACAATTGAGTATCTCTTATTCATCTTTAGGAATGATGGAAGACATCAGTTACTATGCAAATTGGGTGAAAAAAAAAAAACAAATGAAATTTACAAAATAATTTAAAAGAGTGCGATAAATATTGTTCTTCGGTCCACATTATCAGTGTCAGCGTACCATCAATATTTTTGTTACCGTGGCCGTTCTCTTGAATAAACCTTACGCTCATGAAATAATTAGAGATAGGAATTATCTTTAATCAATAGGGAGATGTGTTATCATTGCAAATGAAACAACTATCCAACATCTAACAGTTTTGAAAAACTACGTGCTTTTGGTAGTCCTTTTAAATGTTTCATTTCGGTTGCAATTGACATTGTATTTCTTTTTGACTTTATATAATGAACTTCCTCAGAGTCAAATCAAGCAGGAGCTTTTATTTCATTTAATAACGTGGTTCTTTGCAAAATCTGATTGCACATTTGTTTCTTACTCATGTTGACACTCATATTTTAAATCATACAAAGCTAACATGTAACTCATGTTGCAACTCTTAAAAACAGTTATTCTAGATATAGTTACTTGAACTGTGATTAGTTGAATCAAGATGTTATTTTTCGTATTGTCACCTCTCTATACGTTTTGGCAATATAGTATATCGACAGGCTGTAGGTTTTCCTTATCACCAATATCGCCCTTGACGACGAAATTCGATAAGGATCCGTCATAACTCCTTATATAAGAAAAACCTACTTATCCTTACCTTGATATTTTTCCTTCAGATTATCAGCAGTTCTCTTATTTATTCTAAGTACGAAAATTAATAAAATGAAACTGACTTTGAATAAATTTGATGTAAATGCCAGTATGTCTGCTTTCCTAGATTAACTGATTTTTTAAAATAATAATGATTAAAGTGATTTTTATTTTCGGGGATTATATCTGGGTCACATTAGCCAGCAAGATACTTCTCCTTTATATTTTATTGATAAAACCGATATTTATGTACCAAATAGCCCCTAAGGTTAAAATGTCGTATACATTTAGCAAATACATAGTTTGAAATCGAAAAACATGTTCATATTTTGACCTTGTCTCAGAGGTAAAATATAATTTCGTTAAGACATTTTGGGAGTGTCTATAACTTCATTGCAAATACAATATTTAAATGATTTTAGCTTTCCAATTGTGAACTTTCCATTTCTAAGTAGCAACATTCCAGCAGCACCTGCATACGGGGTATATATCTCCCAATTGAAACGATATTCCCGTGCTTGCATTTCCTATCATGATTTTCTTGATAGAGGTTTGCTGCTCACAAGGAAGCTATTAAACCAAGAGTTCCAAATGGTGAAGTTGAAATCATCCCTTCGTAAATTTTACGGACGCCACCACGAGTTGGTTGACAAATGATATCGGATATGTTCCTTACGTCGTAACTACAATCCCCCTCCCTTTCATGAATATGACCTACCGAATTAGATTATTTACCGGATTTGAAATCACATAAGCAACACGACGGGTGCCACATGTGGAGCAGGATCTGCTTACCCTTTCGGAGCACCTGAGATCACCCCTAGTTTTTGGTGGGGTTCGTGTTGTTTATTCTTTAGTTTTCTATGTTGTGTCGTGTGTACTATTGTTTTTCTGTTTGTCTTTTTCATTTTTAGCCATGGCGTTGTCAGTTTGTTTTAGATTTATGAGTTTGACCGTCCCTTTGGTATCTTTCGTCCCTCTTTTAAAGGTGTGTCTTTTTCAAAAGATTTAATTGGTTTCATCAAACTTATAGTGTGCGTATAGGATTTGAATATTAGATTATAAAATATATATTAGGTGCTAAATATTTTAGATGGTTTCAGCTGTCAACTTTCGTCATCTTTGAGCATTGAAAATGTAAGTGTTTCATCGATATGATTGAATTTAGCGTTATTTTTCTTTGTTGAATTTGGAGGTAGACTTTTTCAACAAATTGTCGGCTTTCCTTTGGGAACGAACTTTGCGACTCACCTTGCCGTTTATTCTTATTTTCATATGAGTTGAACTCCTTCAGACAATTATCCAAAACAAGAAGATCAAAAAAGCTAGATCATTTAATTCACATTCTGATATATTGATGATGTTCTTTCCATTAACAATCCAAACTTTTTTGATTGAATTCCATTAATATTTTCTCCAGAACTAGAAACTAAAGACTAAATCCTCCTCCGCTTCATTTTAAGACTTTGACATAAGTGGTAATTTCAGTACCAGAATCTATGACGAACGAGACGATTTTAATTTCATACTTTTAAATTGCCCCCACCTTAGCAGCAATATACCGACTTCACTTGCATCTGGGAAAAAGTAAAATAACAAAAATACTGAACTCCAAAGAAAATTCAAAACGGAAAGTCTTTATCGAATGGCAAAATCAAAAGCTCAAACACATCAAACGAATGGAAAACAACTGTCTTATTCCTGACTTGGTACAAGCATTTTCGTATGTAGAAAATGGTTGATTAAACCTGGTTTCATATCTAGCTAAATCTCTAAATTGGAAGATATTATATTGCCAACAATGAATGAGCAAAAACAGACAGACATATTAGGTAAAATGTCAAAAATTGTGGTACAGCAGTCAACATTGTTTTATAATCTTTATCACAATAATAACTAATAGCTATTTAAGTTTCCCAACTCATTCTGTATTCAAGAGCTTGCAACAGATACTCAGACTTTATAAAACGTCAACAGTGTTTGAGCAAAAAGTTGATAAACCAGGGTTATGTTAAAGAAAGTATCGCCCTTTTCCTAAAAAAGAAAAAAAAAAAACTTTCATCAGAAGATAATAAGACCTTGTTGATATATATTCCGTATTAACTTCATAAATGATGCATGATCGTCTTGAATATAGATTATAAGTACTGCCATTTATAATATTAATCACGTGTTATAGTGCTCTTTTTATTTGTCGTTATATACGTTTAACCTTTACTATTTAGACCATTTTTTAATATACTTTTGGGGTGGCTCGGTATTTATACGTCCCATCATTGTGCTATAGTGCCATGGTCCTGGTAATTTTTTTTTTATTTTACTTTTTTTTTTATGTCGTATATACCGAAAGTAATATACTATGAATGCATTTTAGAAATTTCATGCGTCCGAGGCGCCTTTGTGGAGTTACCTTCATCACTTACTTTCACAATCGAATATTATAAAAAGCCGGAGGAGTTAGGGAGCTATATGACAAAAGGCAATCATACCACAACTTCTTATATTTTTAAACTCAGCATGATAGCCAAATTCATCTAAGGTCAACTTTGTCTGAGGGAGCTAAAACTTTAGTTTCTCAATAATTTCTAAATTGATAATTGGACAATTTGAAATATAAAAGACAGACACGTACTTGATCGTTTTCCGTGAGGTCCAAAAGGTAGCAGTGCTGAAATGAGTTGAATAATTAATCTTATAAGTTAGTAAAGCATTAGAGCGGTCTGAACAAGAGCATGGCATCACTTATAAAGAAGATGTTTTATTATTTTTACTGAATTTCATATAACACTAGGGAAATGTTTGGTACCTGTTAATGATATAGCAATACAACATGTCGTTATGTCGGCCTGTTTTCGTTTGTGAAATAACTGAATAAGTCTTAATAGCAGATTTAAACGTGTAATCAATAACACGCTGAAAGACAAATCTTTACAAATAAAAAAAAAAAAAACAACCAAACAACCAAAACGAAAACATAATCTTGAAATCTGTTATGACTTATATTACTAGTTGATTTAAGATACTAGGCTTATAGTATTGTACGCTAGCTGCATTTTCCAGATGAAACCAAATTTTCTTTAAAAATGATCTCACAGTAATAAAATGTACAACAAAAGGGAACTCTAGTGACCCGAATATCTCAATAGGAAAAATCTTGCATTTTAATACTTATGTCACGTTTTTGTAGGAAATTTTAATATTGAAAAGATAATTTTTTCTTCACCCCTTGAATTTGAAAAGAAAACCAATGGTATGTCGGCGTCATGTTCAAACTGGTTGTTAGTATTTTGATGGTATGTATACTTAGATAAATGAAAGTAGCATTATGTTATTGGCGTTATATCAGTTTTAAATCGTTGTGAACCAATCACAACGTTAAGGTTTGAAAATATTAACCGGGATGAAAAGATCTGGAAACAGTAAATTATAAATCTACTAAAAGGAATTATTTTGATTTTCACAAGATCTTATATTAATCTGTGAGATAGCAAAATGATTTCTTTTAATCTCTATTTGACTCAAATATTAGAAGTAGAACTGCAAACTTCAGTCATCAACTTAAGAAATGTCAAATATTGCCTAGTTATTTTGAACTTGTTATTGCTTGTTGGATATGAAAAAAATATTTTTTCAAAAAGATTTTTTTGTTACAAGATGTTAATGTAGGTCATGTATCCTATGGTGTGAGGATTTGGTTCATATCTAATATTGCCACAAAACTATACGTAAAATTGTATATATGGTGAACGTTTGTGTCAAAAAGGAAAATTCCGAAATAGTCATGATGTCATACAATGTCATATCGACGGCACAGCTCTTATTTCCGCACAGACATTTTCATTCATGAATAAAAAAACATTTGTGACAAAATTGAAATACAACTATCATGTTCACTACAGGGGACTATTGATAAAGGTGTATTGCAACAATTTTGAGGAATATATCTATATATCATATTACATGAGCTTACATTTTAATTTTTCAAAGAAATCGATATAAAATATTTAATGCAATATTATAATTTTTGTTATTAAACATCCCCTCATTCTCATTAAAATAAATAAATATTTTCAATTGTGCAGTTCCCGAGTGGGTTAAACAAAGACTGATTTCACTATTTAGTTCTTCCGTTCAACGAAAAAACTATTAGTAGGAGCACAATTCATTATGAAATATTAGCTAAAACTTTCCCGGCAACCATCCGTCAACATACAGACAGACAGACATTTGTTTAGAAGTCGTTTGAAAAATTTAGTAGATATGTAAGGAAGGTAGATTTTTGACATTTTGAGCATTGCTATTCCCTGTCAAATATCGTTAAATATAAGACATTTTATACATTTTAAACTCATTTTTGTATCTTCAGTGAGTTTGGTCGCAACTTTTAAAAGGTAACACACCTGAAGTTACACTTATAAGGATTTTGACTAAGATATATTAAGAAATTGATTAAATGCAAATCATTTGAAAATTCTCGATAGCGCAAGAAAGGATCTTATGGACATTGTTAAATATAATAAATCTCGAAAACCGTAAATCACTTCAGGTTATGGGTTTCATGCTTAAATAGTCAATCAGATGTAAACGGGGTCATTATGTTTTATTGCATATGACTATTGTTCAGACTCCAGAAACTATACAACTTAGAAAATTAGTTATGTTATAGTACATCTTCCCTTTATAATTATTGACTGGAAGCGTTTCTGAAGAACTAAATTCAGAAAAAAGTTGTATGTTTTCGTTATTTTTATACAATGTTATGTCTTTAATTGATACATGATCATTCTACATCTTGTTTTTAAAAAAAATATGTACTCATTTTGTCTGATTATAAATAACTGACTTACGTCCAGCTCCAGCTCCAGTTGTTGCTGTAAAAATGGCATGCAAATGTAAAAAGTCATTAGGTTTTTTTTATCAATCCCTGATTACAGTTTTATCAAAGTAGAACAAAACACACATTTTAACGATGAAATAAAGATACGAAAATATTGAATTATAGTATTCCTAAGAATAGTTTATTAATCTCTTGACAACAACTTCCACAGATGGAAAAAAACGCAGTTTAAAATCATTTAATTAGAATCTCTCAAACTAAGTTGAGGGATAACAGAATTAAAAATATTTTTCAAACACCAAGATGTTTAGCTCAAAAACAGGTATCTTTTCCTTGAAAAAGAAGGGTATCAATGTCCGTATATAGCCAGAGAATATGAAGTCTTTAATAACTACAATCTACAAATAATATAGAGAAAATTCAATTTTTAAAATAAAATAAGCAATTCAATATCTTTAATGTTTTTTGCGTAAAAATTCGAACGTATTTATCAAAATTTTACCTATTCTTTTAATTTTCGGAATGCTGAATACAAGAAATAATAAAATTTAGAGATACTTTCTCACCTCATATGCAACATGTATACCCGTTGTTCTTTCTTTAAATCTGATCTGATCGGTAAATCTACCGATTGTTTGCTATACCTGATTGTGACTTTTTGACTGAGTGATGATTTGTATGATAGTAGATACATACATACTTAGAGACATCACTAAGTTGTTAGTTGTTCTTGGCTGTTTCCAATACTTTCCAAATCCAAAAATACTCAAAAGTAAATATAGAAAAAGGCAAATCTACACTTTGTGCAAAATACATAAACCCGATTTGAACTCGTCGAAATATTTCCTAAAACTTTCAGTACTTTAGTAATTTTTTAGGTAAATGCAAGAACTTGTTAGTAACATTTAAAGTTATACTGATTTTTGACAATACATTGACCTTGTTGCACGTACGCGTTTCAGCAGACTCTATATACATGGTAAAGCATAATTTTACATACTTGTTAGTTGTCCATAAGGTCCTAAAGGCAACAATGCTGTAAGAAGTCAAATTTACAAACAATTTAATCTTATTTTTTTAAGATGAATGAACAGGATGACAGTAGACGAACATATTTAATTGGTACCCAATTTCCCTTCGTATAATCGATAATTCTTTTTGAGTGTAAACATACGCGTGATATATATGTTAACAATTCAAGAATTCCGTTTACTTTCCGCATTTAATTGAAGAACAGCTTCTAAGTTTGATAAAATGATATTAAATATAATCACAAAAAACTTGATTTAAAAATATAATACTTTTCATTAAACGTCCATAATATATCTTTATGATGTTTATATTGCTAGATAAAACGAAAAAAAAAATGAATTAGGCAACATATCTAAAAAAAATATTCATTCTCAATTCATTCTGAAACGTGACTGTTTTGTACATTTGTAGGCAATTCTCTGAGTTCTAAATGCAACGTCCTCTTCATAAACGGGTGAAATGACGCCGAATTGCGTAAATTTTGCAGAAATTACAGAAACCTTTATACAGTCATTAATGGTGTGACAATAATAGTAAATATTGATCTTCTTAGGATTTCTATGTTCTGTCAAATTTCCCCTTTTTTTGTGGTTCAAAAAACCATTATTTCCATTTTACAACTATGTTGTATTTTGACGGAATGACAGTTGAGTTGCTTGTTGAACCACATTATTATTTACAAACTAGAACCTTAGTATCATAATTGGGATGCGTCAAAAATATTTTGGAGATTAAGATATGAATTTCACCAAGATATTTCAGATGACGGACAGTTAGTTAATTCAAAGCTAAGTTAGTTCAAATGCCACACTTCCCGAAAAGTCAAAGTAACGTCTTGTATCTTGACCACACTCGTCTTCTGATTTTAATTGTCCCTATGGGATCTTCTGACTTTTTTTTAATTTTACTCATGCTATAGTTAAATACACTATCATCAGGATGGCACAAATTTTATGAACAACTGTATACTTCTCTGTCGCGACAAGGCATTGAGCGAACATCTTCCGCTTCACAATACATCAACTGTGAACATAACTGATAATGTAAAGCTAGGAGGTGCTACAGGTTGATTTTAATTTTGTAAATTTTTTCATAACAATATTTGCCTATGTTTGTTGTACAGACCATTTTTTTATTTTAATAAGATCAATGTGTATATAAAGTCAATTTTAACATGAAATGAAAAACTTACGTATGGCTCCAGTCGTTATCGCTGCAAAAAAATACATAAATACATAACGTTAATACGCAAACTAAATAAGACATCTGTGTAGCAAGTGGGCTAGATACCGACCTGAGCTCTTAAATTGGAGTTCTATGGAGAAATATTCTATTAAACTACAGGTTATGGATATTTCAAATAATTCTAACAAATCTAAATTGAAAACAACGTTCAAACCTATGATTGCGTTGGATAAAAACCTCAATTTTGTACGTGTGCATGTAAAACAAATTTCGTTGTAGAGGGGTCTAAATACAGCACAAACAACATTTTCCAAAAGACCAAAAAAAGTGAAAAGTATATTTTAACAAAACGCATTTGACTAACAGGTCAAACAACTGATGTTCTTAAACCCTGCTGACTTCCATTGACGATTGTCAAATAAAATTATCAGAAGATGTAAAAATTTAACTTTATATTAATTTATATCAAATAGAAAACAATAAACTTGTGGCAAAGATGGTAAACCACAAACATGAGGTGCTTAAATTTATTTCACCATATCCAGATTTCGACAATTAATGTCTCTTCAGTGATGTTAGGGATCGAAACAGTATTTGGAAGGCCATATAATTTACCTCAATTTAGAATAGACTCTTGAATTTTAAAGAGTCGAAATAGGATGAACGGATGATATAAACCAGAGGGAAAATATAATACAAGGCCAAACGAAATAAATATAAACAAGTCTAAATTGAAAACAACGTTAAAACTTATGATTGCGTTGGATAAAAACCGCAATTTTTATACGTATGCATGTAAAACAAATTTCGTTGTAGAGAGGTCTAATACAGCACAAACAACATTTTCCAAAAGACCAAAAAAGTGAAAAGTATATTTTAACAAAACGCATTTGACTAACAGGTCGAACAACTGATGGTCTTAAACCCTGCTGACTGCCATTGACGATTGCCAAATAAATTGATCACAAGATGTAAAAATTGATCTTTATTTTAATTTATATCAAATAGAAAACAATAAACTTGTGGCAAAGATGGTAAACCACAAACATGAGGTGCTTAAATTTATTTCACCATATCCAGATTTCCACAATTAATGTCTCTTCAGTGATGTTAGGGATCGAAACAGTATTTGGAAGGCCATATAATTTACCTCAATTTAAAATAGACTCTTGAATTTTAAAGAGTCGAAATAGGATGAACGGGTTATATAAACCGGAGGGAAAATATAATACAAGGCCAAACGAAATAAATATAGAAAAGTCTAAATTGAAAACAACGTTCAAACCTATAATTGCGTTGGATAAAAACTGCATTTTTTATACGTGTGCATGTAAAACATTTTCGTTGTAAAGGGGTCTAAATACAGTACAAACAACATTTTCCAAAAAACCAAAAAAGTAAAAAGTATATTTTAACAAAACGCATTTGACTAACAGGTCGAACAACTGATGTTTTAAAACTCTGTATCTATTTGATATCAAATTAATATAAAGATCCATTTTTGCATCTTGTGATCAATTTATTTGGCAATTGTCAATGGCAGTCAGCATATATCTATATTTACAAGGGCATGTTATCTGGTAGACTCACCACATGGTTTCGATCCTGAATTTGTTTTGTTTGTAAATCAATTTACAACATGTCTAACACTCTCCTCTTACCTAGTTAAAACCATGGGAGCCAAGTTTGTTTTATGCTCGTAACCTGAATTACATTACCATTACTGAAAAGATAAAACAACTTACCGTGTGTAGTAGTCAGTGCTGAAAAATAAGTGTTTCACTTAAAATAATTATCGCACTGTTATTTCGCAAAAATCGTTCAAACCCCAATATAACCATTATGAAACATTAAACAAAAAACCGGGTGTTCCGGAAGATAAGCAGATTCTGCTTCACATGTGGCATCCGTCGTGTTGCTCATGTTAGGTAGCACTCCACAGTTAGGTGTGTAGTTTCGCATTTAGGCCCCTGTGGATTTTTCAAATGTGATAGCTAGTGTGCAATAAAATTCATTTTTGAATAGCTGAAGATAAATTAAAATAGCCTTCATAGAGGGTTAAAAGGTACATCAAGATTATGTAATGTATGTAATATTATGTGTTTTCTGTATGACTGTCTGTATTTGCATGTCCATACCAAACATTGGTCAGGCAATTATTGTAATGTATTTTTCCAACTTTTTGTCGCACGAACTTTGTGATTAAATTTTACGAAAAAAGGAGGCGAAAGACACCCATTTTTTCATTGATCATTTGGTAGATAAATGTCAACATTTATGAAAAGGTATCACTCAAAGGCATTGAAATTCTAGTTTGATCCAAATTTTGGGGGATATATGACATTTTCACCCCCTTTTTTTCAATATTTTATGGTAAATAAATGCAGAATGCTGCCATGGATACACAAAAAAGAAATTATATTTCACCATTTCAACTTTTGAAAATTAAATCTATGGAAGATACAGATTACATATATATGCACATGTATAACACAAAAAGTTAGGTTAATGTATTAGAAAGACAGGAATATAAGAAGATAAAACATTTTGTGGTTGAATTTTTATTTGATTTTCTAACTGTGGAGTGCTACCTTATTACACATCCGGTAATAAGTCTAATTCGGTATGTCACATTCGGAAAAAGGGGATGGTATTGTAGTTACGACATTAGGCACAAATCCGCTATCAGCTGTGGAACGGACATTCCGTAACGGTCAACCAACTCGTGATGGCGTCCGTAAAATTTACGAAGGGATGATTTCAACTGCACTACTTGGAACTCTTGGTTTAATAGCTTTCTTGTGAGCAGCAACACTCTCTCAAGAAAATCATGACAGGAAAAACAAGCCCTGGGTTATCGTATCAACTGGGAGATATATACTCCGTATGTAGAAGCTGCATGAATGTTGCTTCATAAAAATAGAAAGTTCACAATTTGGAAACTGAAATCGACAGGAAGCACAACAACAATTAACAAAAAGACGAAGAACACAGAATACTAATTCTGTATTAAATGAATTGAAAGTAAAGACAGCTTCAACAGTATACAAGAAAACATGATCCTGTTCAATGCCAAACTATAAGTATAGGCAAAATTTAGGAACTCTTTAGTTATATTTTATATCATTAATAACAAAAGCAGAATTAGAACTGATTAAAAACAATATTAAGCTATTTTATTACAGTGTTTAATTGTTAACCTTAAGAACCAGTTTTGTCAAAGAATCGATTTTCCTTCATGCACTGTGTCTAATTAACAGGTAACATAGACATTACCGTTAGAATTTTTGTTTGGGGGCGAGGGGAGGGAGGAGGAGGGGATATTCGATGTATATAATATTGTGTTATTTAAATTTACTGTTTCAATATTTTGGAAATAAGCAAAAATCAATAATAATTAATCATATTTGGTATAATTAACCATATTTGGTATGATATTTGCTTCTTGGCTTAGCATAATTCTTTATCTTGCATTCTTTACCTTGATCACATTTGGTGCCTTCGTATCCAGTTTGACATACACAACTATATCCTAAGACGTTGTTTTTACAGGATCCATGGGCACATGGATTCGGAGAACAATCTAAAAAACGCAGTCATCAATTTAGAAATTGTATTTATATTGTAATAATCGATTCTTTTGATACGGTTGGTTAAAGTAGCTGTCTAGAGGACAAATATATTTAAACTTATATTATTTCTCATTTAGAACAAAATTTGGTATGCTTTCCGACTGTCAAACCAAAAAACTTTAATTTATTAAACATTTTGTACATGTTCTAAAAAGCTTATATCTAAAATTGAACAGAAAAGAAACAATAGACTTTAACTATGATAATAGAATGATTTTAGAATGGCAAAAGTACTTACGATTTATAACTGAAAATTGAAGAAATCTTGTGAAAATTAATTAATATAATAAAAATCTTAAACGTAATATAGCATAACTATACATTGTCTCTAAAAATAAACTGTTTTTATGCAAAGCTATGTAGGAGTTTTTAAGGTGGTAGACCTAGGTTAAGGGAAATAACTCTTAAAATCATCAATACGTTTGTGTCAACCATTTTCAAAAACATATTCTAAGCTTCTAGGTTACATAGATTATTTTCAATCTGTTTCAGGTAAATGCTTAAAATACATTGGTGAACTTGACTTTTACAAACGCTTGACTGATTTAAAGAGTTATCTCCCTTAACCTAGGTCTACCTCCTTAACCTGTCGATACATCGTGTCTCAATCCTTTTGGAGGTAATGCCACTACTTCAGATTTTGTTTGTTTCCTTGATTTATATCTTCTTAATCGATTTACAAGATTTAAACATAGTTAAACTACTGTTTTCTTAATTTGGAAAATGAAAGAATGCCAAGCTTTGTCGATTATTGTTTTCTTTATTGAACCGGGTACAATCAAATTTTCACAAAAATTTGGTATGCTTTCCGGCTATCATTTAGAAACAAATTATTTATCAATTTATGACTGTTGTCTCTATACTGCTGCAACCCTTACAACTGTTTTAATGAAATATATCGGATAACGAGCAGAGTAAAAATCAAATTTGCATTCGGAAAGAATTTATATACACATGTATGACTGTTGTCTTTATATTGTTGCAACTTTTTTTAACGAAATATTTCGGGTAAAAACCATGAACTTTGATTTTGAAGTGCACGACGTGAAATAACCACAATCTGTATTCTTCATTGATGTACTTGGTAAAAATCGACGGAAACACATTATCGACGTCACAAACAAGGCGACATACTTTCTTTGACTATATATCACAAATCAATAAACGGGTAATTTAATTTGACTGCGCAATTAGCACAGTTACAGTATATAATTTAGAAGATGAATTGTAACGGTTTTAAGCTTAGTTAAAGAAACAACGCGTCAGTAGGTAAACTCAATTTGCGTCAATCAACATAGGCCACAAGAAAATTGTCGTTTAACCTTGGTTTTCGTAAGTCAGAAATAACTGACTAAAGGAAAAAAAACAATATAAATAAAAAAATAATACGGTTTAAAAATCAATGTTATGCATTACCTTTTTACTTAATATAAAAATAAGAAGATGTGGTATTATTGCAAAAACTATAAAAAGCAACCGATTTAAAAGTCTTTTAAAATGTACAAAAAAATTGGATTATTTAAAGGAAAGTTATTAAGATCACCAAGGAGATAATGTATGCGTTCAATTAGTTTGCATTTACTAGAACAAAACTGAGCGCTTATTTTTATCGTTTAAGTTGTATTTTAGGGACAATTGGTACTTTTTGTCAGATTTCATCTAAGGGGATGGACAATTGAATAGAGCAGTATGTACAGTCACACACATTCCATTTTACTAATAAATATATTTTTAAAATGTTCTGTAAATTGTTTGTAAAAGCTCGCTGCCTGCATGGAAATGTTTTTCACTGCAATCTACTTCTAATAATTAAAATTTCTTATCGTATGGTTTGCCAGTTGTTTGTGAAAATCAAGGATTCGTTTAAAATTTCTTCACTTTGTATATGAATTACGCCTTTTTCATTTTGAATATTTCAAGCTAATGCTTAACACATTGTGGATCATTTAAAAAAAATATTAATCATTTAGAATAGCTTTTAATCAATATCACAATTTTGCCAAATTTCTTTATATTAGCCTGCAAGTGGCAAAGATTAGATAAATCGTATATCACAATTCGACATGGAAGATTTTTTTCAGTATTTCATTTATTTTTACAGTTGATCTTTAGTTTTCATTTTCTTTTTTTTATTTCTTTTTTTGCCATTGTGTATCCGTTTTTTTATTGGACTTTATTTTCTATTGGTTTAAGCCGCTTTTTTCTTGTCTCTCTGTTTTCACTTGTTATTTTACTGGTCTTAACCTGATAGTCCTATTTACAAATTAATGGAGAAGTGTGGTATACTTATATGTTAACGACACAGCAACTACATTACGTAAACACTTAACGAAAGACCTTTAAAGAAAGTTGCAAAGGTGAAATGCCTCAGTATCAATGTATTAGTAAATTTCATTGTAGGATTTTTGGGGTTACACAATAGTTCAATTTATGTTCCATACCTTGTTCACATCTCGAGCCAATGTATCCGGTTTGACAGGAACAACTATATCCTGTCGGGCTGTTTCTACATGAACCATGGATACATGGGTTTGGAGAACAGTCTACAAGAAAAACAATTGTTAATCTAGAATCATTGCAGTTATGAAATAATAATCGGTCATCTTTTGCAGATTTAAAACACACTTTAAGTAGGTCCTTTAAATATGTCTGATTCGAAATATATGATATAACTTCCGTTCGTATCACAAGATACAGAAATAAAAATATATATGATATATTTATATATATCTTTCTAAAAGAGCAGGTGTGATTTAAATGTCTAAAAAAACCACAAGGATGAGAGAGGAATAAAAATATGGTAACCATTTGTCTTCCTTCGACCGGAGGTAAAACCCTCCTCAAAGTGAGGCGTTCGTTTAGCTGTGCAGAATGTATAAGTTCAAAGCCTCGTCCGGTCAGAATGGGGACATTTAATCCGATGTCTCGTATAAAGAGAGTGCCAATCTCTTTGCATTTTAAGATCCCTTGCAACAATTCTTTGAGGGGTCAAGTTGAAAGACAAAAGTTTATGTCCCTATCCAACATACTTTGTCCCGTCGCAGTCCAAATGACCCCGACTTTCATCCCGGACGGCCTTTATTACAAGACCTACGTATTGTATTTATTGGTAACTTGTATTCGTCCTGAACATGCATTAAATATTTGCCACTGAACGTTTAGCAAACAACAATCAATCAATCAATCAATCAATCAATCAATCAATATCAGACAAAAAATCGAGGGTAACATAAACCTTTATAGTAAAGATTTTAATTGTAAAAGTACTTACGATTTATAACTGAAATATTAAAGAAAAAATGTAAACATTTACATTATTAGCCTCGTATTTTCAATGAGTTTTTTTTTCATATCAATATAGTACATTGGAAGAAATATAATTTTAAATTCTTAATACTTTACAATGTTTCTGCATCTACAGATGCCTTATCCTTTTCGTCAACCATAAACAATATTACAAAGAAATGTGACTAAATGTTAAAATGCAAATATTTGACTGACCGGTAGGAATTTGTATTTCTCATTTAAAACTTGACGTTTCTGATTTCCAAGTTGACTTTTCTCTCTCCAAGTCGAACTAAGAAATGTGAATTTGGAACTTAAAAATATTAAGATAAAACTTGGAAATGTGAAGTATGAAGTTAAAAAGTGAACTTCAAAACAAAATTGTAGAAATATGTTATTCCAGTCAGTCTTTCGAACAAACACGACCATGATTAAACATGTTATGTTTTGGTATGGTATGATTTCTTCATTATGAATGATTGGGAATCAGAATTACAATTGCACAATTTCTTAAATATTTGCCAAAATTTAGTTCATATCGTATTTCGATAGCTATATATAAAAAGCAGGTTTTTTTCAAGTTGAATGCTGTGTAAAGTTGTCAGATATATCACCTAATATTATCTCAGAAATTATAACCATTAACTTGTTCTATTTGAATTATCGTATTCCTTTATTTTCTCCTTCCTGACAAATTATCGACTACATGAAATGACTGGACTTTTACTTTTCATATCAATGCAATTGATGTCTAATTTGATCAGGAAGTCTTTTTCCCTGACCACAAGGAAACGATGGGTTAAACCTGGGTTTAGAAAGTAAGAAATAGCTGAGTAAAGAAAAATGGTCGCATGTGTATGGACATGCATTCAGTTGTTACTATTTTTAGTAGAGTAACGAGTTCTTAGTAAGAAAAAAGTAAAATCACAAAAATACTGAACTCAGAGGAAAATCAATTCGGAAAGTCCATAATCACATGGCAAAATCAAATAACAAAACGCATCAAAACGAATGGACAAGAACTGTCATATTCCTGACTTGGTAAATGTGACTTAGTGACAAATTTGAATTAAACACGTACATGTGTATATATATAGTCTTAACATTCAATGTTAAGTTATGCAATACCCTTTTTTTTTTTTTTAAACTTAAACCTTAATGTCTACACACATAACTGATTATTTAAGGAAAGTGATTAAGGATACTATAGAGATCATGTTCGTTTGTATTACTAGGACAAAACTGAGCGTTTATTTTCATCTTTTAAGTTGTATTTACAGGACATTGGTACTTTTTATCAGATTAACATTAAAATGGTTGGGCAATTGAATAGAGCATGATGTCACATGATGTACAGCCACATTCCATTTTACTAATAAACAATTTTCAAACATTTTTCACTTCAATAAATTTATAATAACTAACATTTTCTTAACTTATGGTGTGCAGTTTGTCCGTGAAAATTAAGAAGTCGTTTAAAATTACTATACATTAATTATGCTTTTTTTAAATTTGGACTTTTTCAAGCTGATGCTACACATTCTGAATAATTGTTTTAATAGCTTAGATTAGATGAATCATATATCACAAATTGATATTGAAGTTTTTTTTCGCATTTCAATACATTTATTTTTCCAGTTGATTTTAAGTTGTCATTTCCAATTTCTATTTGTTTTTTTTGCCATTGTGATGTCTGTTTTTTTATTGGACTTTATTTTCTATTTTTTGATGGCAGCTTTTGAATTTTCTCTCTGTTTTCACTTGTAATTTTACCGGTATTTTTCATGGTCGTAACCTGATGGTCTTGTTTACACATCAATGGCAATGTGTGGTATACAAGTACGTAAAAACGGCAGCAACTAAATACCGCAAAAACTAATCACAAGATATAAAAGAAAGTTGCAAAGATGAAATGTCTAATGATTAATGTATTCCGTACCTTGTTCACATCTCGAGCCTTTGTATCCGGTTTTACAGGAACACATGTATCCTGTCGGGCTGTTTCTACATGAACCATGGATACATGGGTTCGGAGAACAGTCTACAAGAAACAGTTCGGTATTTTTGTTATTTTTTTTTTCTATGTGTATAAAATAATAATCGGTAATTTTTTGCAGATGTTATAAACTCACTAAAATGATGTTTTTAAAATATATCTGATAAGACAGATATGATAAGATTTCCGCTCGCGTAACAAGACACGGAAATATAAAAAATATACATAATATATGTATTTCAAACATCGTTGTGAATATCTATAAACGATCCGGTTAATATATATTTTTATAGTAAAGATTTTTATGATAAAAGTACTTACGATTTATAACTGAAATATTAAAGAAAAATGTATAAAATTTACATTATAAGCCTGGTGTTTTCAATTAGTTTTTTATATCAATATTCAGGTAGTATATTCGAAGAAATATGATTTTTTCGTACAAACACGACTTTGGTTAAACATGCAATGTATTGGTATTCAGGATCTTACAGCTGCTATTCCGACATTATAAAACATCCCCAGTGTCTGAGCAGAAAGTTGATGAACAAGGGTTATGTCAGAGAACGTTTCGTCCTTTTTCTATAAATGTTCATCGGAAGATACTAAGACCTTGTTGAAAAAAATCCGTATCAACTTCACAATTAATACATGATGGTCTTGCAGTAAAGATTCTAGCTACTGACTTGTTAATCATCTTAATTACGTGTTATATCGTTCTTTTATTTATCTTTGTAAATTATTACATTAACTGATAAGTCCATTTTTGGTAATAACTCTTTGGTGTGGCTTGGTTCTTATACATCCCGTCATTGTGTTATTGTGCTATGGTAAATTTTGGCGTATGTTCATTGTCTATATGCCATAGTGTTTTTCTTTGTTGACATATTTGTTCGGTTTTATGATGATTAAGAGTATAACACATTGTTGACTGCTGTTCCCTTATTTTTGACATATTATGTAAGTTTGTTATGTTCATATATTGTTTTCAATATAATGGAATTTTATGCAACTGTCATACAAGTGAGAGGTTGAGCTTGCTATTAAACCAGGTTTAATCCACCATTTTCCATATAGGAAATGCATGTATCAAGTCAGGAATATGAAAGTTGTTTTCCATTCGTTTGATGGATCTGAGCTTTTGATTTTGCCATTTGATAAGGGACTTCCCGTTTTAAATTTTCCTTGGAGTTCGGTATTTTTGCTATTTTACTTTTTGGTATTGTATGTTTTCTTCATTCTAGATTGGGGATTACAATTAAAATATACCAATTTCTAAATTGCCAAAATGTAGTTTATATCATATTTCGATAGTTATATCTAGCAAAGCAGTTTTGTTGCGTGTTATACAAAGTGGACATATTTATCATCTAATAAAGGCAACAGTAGTATACCGCTGTTCAAAACTCATAAATCCATAGACAAAAAACAAAGTCGGGGTAACAAACTAAAACCGAGGGAAACGAATTAAATATAAGAGGAGAACAACGACATAACACTAAAATGTAACACACATAGACAAAATCCCACGAGAATAACACATATAACATATATATATAACATCAAAACCAAATACATGAATTTGGGATAGACAAGTACCATGACACCTCTTATCGCAATGTGAATTTACACTAAAAAATAAGAGAAAACAAACGACACAACGTTATAATGTAATACACACAGAAACTAAAATTCTTCCAGCAATATAACCAAAACGTTGTTCTATTTGAATTATCGTATTCCTTATCTTTGATTTCTCCTTCGTTTTAAATTATCGAAAATAATAGAATAGAAGAAATGACTGAAGCATAACTTTTCTTCGTATCAATGCAACAGATGCCTAATTTGATCAGAAACACTTTTTTCCTTGACCAGATGCTTTTCTTTTGTTTTTAAATATGGATTAATGAGATCACCTAAAACATGAGAATACTATCTTTTAATTAAAACTAGACATTGTCTCTAAACATAAACTTTATTCATAAAAAGCTATATAGGAGGGGCTTAACCTATCGATATATCGTGTATCGATCCTTTTGGAGTTCATGTTATTACATCAGATTTTGTTTGTTTCCTTAATTTGTCTTTTCTTAATCGATTTGAGAGATCAAAAACTCGTTAAACTACTATTGTTTTAATTTGGAAACAAATAGAATGCAAAGCTTTGTCGATTATGTTTATTCTGTTTCGAGCCTATTACAAATCAAATATGCCTTCGAAAAGATTTAAATATCACTGTAAAGCTGTTCTCGTTATACTGCTCCAAGCCTTACAACTGTTTTTTTTAATGAGATATTTCATGTAAAAACCATCAATTATAAATTTGAAGCGCACAAAGTAAAAATTCCGCAAACCGGTATTCTTCATTGATTTCATAGGAAAAATCGATGGAAACACATAAACTTTCTTTGACTATATATCACAAATCAATATACGGTCAATTTAATTTCACTGCGCAAATAGCACAGTTACAGTATATAATTCAGAAGTTAAATTGTAACTGCATTTAAAACGAAGCCAACTTTAAACGAGCCGATAGACAAACTCAATTTGCATTAATTTACATAGACGACAAGAAAATGATTAGTTAAACCCTGTTTTAGTAAGTAAGAAATAACTGACTAAAGAAAAATAATTGCATTTGTGAATCTGAAATCAATTGTTACTATTTAAGTTGAGTGACCACTAAGAAATTTTATAAGAAAATGTGACTTAGTGACAAATTTAAATTAAATACGTATATGGTCTAAACATTCAATTAAATTACTTTTTACCAGACCCTAAATGTATACACAAATATTTTATTATTTGAAGGCAAGTGATTAAGGACACCTTGGAGTTCATGTATGGGTCTAGTGCGTTTGCATTACTAGGACAAAACTGAACACATATGTTTATCGTCCAAATTGTATTTACCCGACAATTGGTACATTTTATTAGGTTTACATTTAAGGGATGGGTTAATCAAAGAGAGCCTGATGTGTCAAGATGCATACTCACACACCCTTATACTAATAAACGGTTTTCACACGTTCTGTATATTTTTCGTAAAGGGCCCTCTTTTTGCAGGGAAATGTTTTTCACTGCAATAAACTGTTATTAACCAACATTTTCTTAGTATATGGTTTGCCAGTTTGTCCGTGAAAATCAAGGCGTTGTATAAAATTTCTACACTTTGTACATTGATTATGCTGACGGTACAACACAATAAAGGGAACAGTAAGGTTGTACTTGAGATAAAAAAAAAAAGAAGGTCAATACAATACAAAAAAATATGTGTGATCTTGAATAAGTAATGCTTGAAATTTGTAAAACTCATTTTGGTAAGTGGAAAAAACAATGAAAAGTGTTTTATTTTCTATTTTGTATGGAGGAACGTAAGTGTTAGTTACAGACACTACTTGTAAAATTAACCTCTAGAAATTTGTGTCTTTAATGAAAGAGAGACGAAAGATACCAGAGGGACAATCAAACTCATAGATCGAAAACAAACTGACGATCTTAAACATATTTACATGGTATACATGGTATAAATCAATTGGAGGAAGAAAAAAAAAAGATATTTAGTTTTTTTGTCTCAGAAATAAAACTAGAGGCTCTCAAGAGCCAGTGTCGCTCACCTTGGTCTATGTGCATATTAAACAATGAAGACAGATACATTCATGACAAAATTGTGTTTTGGTGATAATGATGTGTTTGTAGATCTGACTTTAATGGACATTCTTCTTGCTACAATTATCCCTATCTATAATGAACTTGGCCCAGTAATTACAGTGGAAAATATATTCTAAAAATTTACAAAAATTTATGAAAATTGTTAAAAAAATTACTATACAGGGCAATAACTCCTTAAGGGGTAAACTGACAATTTTGGTCATGTTGATTTATTTGTAGATCTTACTTTGCTGAACATTATTGCTGTTTACAGTTTATCTCTATCTATTATAATATTCAAAATAATAACCAAAAACTGCAAAATTTCCTTAAAATTACTAATTCTGGGGCAGCAACCAAACAACAGGTTTTCTGTTTTGTCTAAAAATTTCAGGGCAGATAGATCTTGACCTAATAGATTATTTTACCCCATGTCAGATTTGCTCTAAATGCTTTGGTTTTAAAGTTATAAGCCAAAATCTACATTTTACCCCTATGTTCTATTTTTAGCCATGGCGACCATCTTGGTTGGGTGGCAGGGTCACGCCACACATTTTTAAACTAGATACCTCAATGATGATTGTGGCCAAGATTGGATTAATTTGGTCCAGTAGTTTCAGAGGAGAAAATTTTTGTAAAAGATTACTAAGATTTATGAAAAATGGTTAAAAAATTTACTATAAAGGGCAATAACTCCTAAAGGGGTCAACTGACCATTTCGGTCATGTTGACTTATTTGTAAATCTTACTCTGCTGAACATTATTGCTGTTTACAGTTTATCTCTATCTATAATAATATTCAAGATAATAACAAAAAACAGTAAAATTTCCTTAAAATTACCAATTTAGGGGAAGCAACTCAACAACGGGTTGTCCGATTCATCTGAAAATTTCAGGGCAGATAGATCTTGACCTGATAAACAATTTTATCCCTGTCAGATTTGCTCTAAATAGTTTTTGAGTTATAAGCGGACACTACAAAAATAATCTGAAGATATAAGAAAAAAAACCCAACAAAAACATGAAGATGAATTTTCTTAACCTAACATTACAAGAGAACTCATCTTTTGAGTTTATGACAAACTAATACTAAAATAGGGTTTTACAATAAGATTTTCTGGTTTCAAATTAGTACGTCAAGGATTACTATCAGCTCAAATATTTTTAACAGTTATCTGTTTTCATAATTTATTCAAATTTTCAATTAAAAGAGCATCATGATGCAGCAAAGTCGACATCATAGAACATAGAAATTAAGCCTATTTTGATGAATAAAAAATATTTATAATATCATGGTTACGGACATTACAACATTTTTGTAGTGTCCGTAACCATATTTTCATTTATTTTGACTAAATGCTTAATTTTGTTTGTTATTATGTTAGTGTAAAGTTTCAAATATTTAATGGAAAGTAGCTTATTGTTTACTGTAGCTTTTCGTTCTAGGAGAATAATAAGCTGGTTACGCTTTTTAAAAAAATATTTTTTTCTACTTTGAAATTTTCAAAAATATTCTGTATGAATCATTATATAACTGTATTTTATTTTATTATTATTATATGTGAGTATGTTGACATACATACATGTTTTTAATGAATAATCTTGAAATTAGTTTTACTTTCAGGGCCATAAATGATCAACCCTTGATAAATTGAAAAATGTACAACGAATCACCACTTTTACAATTCTGCATGTTAAATTTTTAAATTTGCTCAGATTTGTTGTAATCATTTTAATCACCATTTAATTATCTGTTAATGATAACATGAGAAACAATCATTACAATTACTATTAAAAAGATTTTAGAGATAAGAATAATGTTAAGTTTGAAACGTCTGAAAAAGATAATTTTTGGACCACTAATCTCACTGGTGTTCAAAAACTTTTCAAAATTTTGAATGAGTTTAAAACATTCAATGTCAAATATTAAAAACGGAAAACTGACATCCAAATGTATTTAAGTTAATTGTAGATATTACATAACAAAGACCAATTGTAAATGTTCCCGTTATTGTGTTTCACCCATTTTTTTTTAAATTTTTGGATATTTCAAGTTGATGCTACATGTATACAATTTGTTGATATTTTTTTTTTAAATATTTAATCATTTAAAATATTTTTCCATCAATATCACAATTTAACCTTATTTAGATATACTAGCCGCCTGAAAATAGCAAAGATTAGATAAATCATATATCACAAATCGATATGGAAGTCTTTTTCTTTGTTATTGTCTCTTTGTTTTCACTTCTAATTTACTGACTTTCGTCATGGTCATCACCTGCTGGTCAAGCCTACAAATTAATGGCGATGTGTGTTATACATGTACGTTAACGAAACAGCAACTAAATATCACAAAAAACTAATCAAAAGACATCAAAGAAAATTGCAAACATGAAATACCTAAGGATCAATGCATTAGTAATTTTCATTGTAGGATTATTGGGTAATAAAGTAGCTCAATTTGTATTCCGTACCTTGTTCACATCTCGAGCCTTTGTATCCGGGATGACAGGAACAACTGTATCCTGTCAGGCGGCTTGTACATGAGCCATGGATACATGGGTTTGGAGAACAGTCTACAAGAATCACAGTTGTTAATTTAGAATCATGCAATTATAAAATAATAATCGGTCATATTTTGCAGATTGAATTAAGTAATAAACTTATTATAATTATGTCCATTTAATATGTCTGATTAGAAATATATGATATGGTTTCCGTTCTCATAACAAGACATAGAAATAGAAATATATATAATGCATACATTTTTAAGAGCAGTTGTAATTTTAATAATCTATAAACAGTCCGGGATAACATAAAACGTCATAATAAAGATTTTAATTGTAAACGTACTTACGATTTATAACTGAAATATTAAAGAAAAATGTAAAAAAAAAATACATTATAAGCCTGGTTATTTCAGAGTTTTATTTACATCAATATAGTTCAAATTCAATTCAATTCAATTCAATTCAAATATTTATTGTCATATAAACTCTGAACAATAAGTTTGTGACAAATAATATAAACATACACAAAATACATTTAACAAACAAAACCATGAAAACAAAAAAAGCAAAAAAGCAAAACAATCTATCTATATGATATATAAATATATTTTATAAATAAATCAAGAGTCCCCTGTCCTCAGTTATAATGCCTGTTTAAAATAGGACCCTAAGCTTTCTACTTCTTTTGAGGTTGATGGACAAAGAAGATATTTAATTTTTTCATTTTCTGGCAGGACATAAAATCTGGCATATGTTTAATTACATTTCCTATAAAGTTATCTCTTAGTTTAGCAATTTTTTTGCAGTATAAAATAAAATGGGCTTCATCTTCCATTGTTTTACAGGATGTGCATAGTCTTTTTTCTCTAGGTATTTTTAAATGTCTTCCTTTTTTCTATCATTAAATTATGATCGCTAATTCTCATTTTTGTTATGTTACTTCTCTTTTCAAAAGATTTACAGTTTAAGTAGTTTTCCATTTCTAAATTTTGCTTTAAACTTTTATATAAATACAATTTACTTTTTTTATCTATTTTTTCAAATTTTTGTTCAAATATATTTGTGTAGAAATTTAAGAATTGATGTTTTAAGGTTTTTTTTAACAACTTTGAGTAATTTTTTCTTTTGTTTCCCTCAAGAATGGATGCGTCCATGTTTACCTCTTTCAAAATATTTTTAACATATGTAAACCAGGTATAGCAACCTGAATTGTCTAAACTTTTAGAAAGTAAAAAGGATTAGTATAATAATGGATTAATTTCAGAATTTAGTAATCTTGATAAGTAAAGTATACTCTGAGTTTTTATATGCATCTCTAGTGGGTATCTACCTAGCTCTGTTCTCACAGCTATGTTTGATGAAGATTTTCTTGTTCCGAGGATATATTTACAGAAAGACAAATGTAATTTTTCTAAACTTGATTTATCAGTAAAATTAAGGGGGTCTATATTTGCACGTTTTTCTGCTCTAACTTTTGTAACATAAAATTGAGAATGGAAATGGGGAATGTGGCAAAGAGACAACAACCCGACCAAATAAAAAACAACAGCAGAGGGTCACTAACAGGTCTTCAATGTAGCGAGAAATTCCCGCACCCGGAGGCGTCCCTCAGCTGGCCCCTAAACAAATATATACTAGTCCAGTGATAATGAACGCCATACTAATTTCCAAATTGTACACAAGAAACTAAAATTAAAATAATACAAGACTAACAAAGGCCAGAGGCTCCTGACTTGGGACAGGCGCAAAAATGCGGCGGGGTTAAACATGTTTGTGAGATCTCAATCCTCCCCCTATACCTCTAACAAATGTAGAAAAGTAAACGCATAACAATACGCACATTAAAATTCAGTTCAAGAAAAGTCCGAGTCTGATGTCAGAAGATGTAACCAAAGAAAATAAACAAAATGACAATAATACATAAATAACAACAGACTACTAGCAGTTAACTGACATGCCAGCTCCAGACTTCAATTAAACTGACTGAAAGATTATGATTTCATCATATGAACATCAGGCACAATCCTTCCTGTTAGGGGTTTAGTATCATACCATCATAACATATATGAGAAGAACATAACCCGTGTCATGCCAACAACTGTTTTTAAAATAAATGTGTTTAGTTCCGATGCAAAGACCTTATCAGTGACTCAATATTAACGCCAAAATATGCAATCTTTAATGACTTGACAACAGTATCGTAATTATATCCCTTCTTAATAAGTATCCATATAAGTTATTTCTGAATTATAAGTGGCTATTGGTTTAACTATAGAATCAAAAAGACTGCAAGCTACTTTAACTGGCAGATTATTTAAGGAACCAGTATCAGTTTTAATGGCAAACATCACTTTCCTTGCTTTATTTACAATCTCTTCAGAGCTATGCAATAAGTTTCCATTTGATTTCACAAGAATTCCAAGAAATGAATACTCAGAGACATTTGACAAAACTTTCATTTTATATTTTGATAAAGATGTTTCCACTTTTTTATCATTTTGCTGCAGACTCATTGTTTTAGTTTTATTAATATTTAAAGTTAATTGCCATTTTTCACAATACTTTTCTAAGTTGTTCAGACTATTTTGTAGAACAACTATTTTGTAGAACAACTTATTTTCGTGTCACGGTACTTGTCTATCCCAAATTCATGTATTTGGTTTTGATGTTATATATATATGTTATATTTGTTATTCTCGTGGGATTTTGTCTATATGTGTTACATTTTAGTGTTATGTCGTTGTTCTCCTCTTATATTTAATGCGTTTCCCTCGGTTTTAGTTTGTTATCCCGATTTTGTTTTTTGTCCATGGATTTATGAGTTTTGAACAGCGGTATACTACTGTTGCCTTTATTTGTAGGCCTTCTTTACTTTCAGATAATATTAAAAGGTCATCAGCAAATTGTAAAGATCCTACTTTAGTATCAATTAGTTCTAATGGACAGCTATTTTCATTTGAAAACTCTGCATCTAAATCATTAATAAATAAATTAAATAAAGTAGGACTCAATGAATCCCCTTGTTTAACCCCTTGTGTGATTTACATTGCAAGAAATTTTATTTTAATTCCTTAATTCCTTAATTCTTTAAAATGTTTCTGCATTTACAGATGACTTATCTTTTACATCAAAGTATACCCTAAACAATATCACAAAGATATATGACTATCATTTAAAATGTACACTTTTGATTTACCGTTAAGGATATTTCATTTCTCATTTCTATTTGATATTTCTAACTTCCAAGTTGATATTATTCCTTCCTGGTAATGGAAGTTAAGATTCTTTTCACTCAAATGTGTTGTTGTTAAACACGAGTTAGCCCTCTGTATTTGTTTGTGATCTTGTGGCTCAAACGTGAGTTTTCTATTCATTGCATTGAGTGCAATTTGTTTTGTTGTTGTTGCCTTTTCTCCATTGTACATTCGACTTATTTTTCTAATTAATTGAGAAATGTTATTTTACTACTGATCATGCTTATAATTCGCATAATTAATGTTCTGGTTACACTTTAATTCAGCATACTCAATGAATGAATATTTATTTACATAACTATGGTGTGTAGTATACCATTTGTAATGAGATCAACTGCATATCCACTCGAAATAGTCGTAACATTTATTGGCTTCTTTGAGATCTCTGTTTCATTTTTACTGAATAGAATTTGATTTGATTTACAATTAAATGTGGTGTATTTTAATTATACATTTTTATAATAAAACATCTATTTTTATTTTTTTATTTCATTTAGTGTCCTTCTTCATTTTCTCGTTTTCGGTCAGTTTGTATTATCTCGACCCGTATTGTTTATGAATTCTTCTCAAACCGATGTCTGTTGCCGTTTTTAGACAAGCAAATTGGTCAGAGATTGTGCTCTACGATTAAGGCCTATCTATGAATTTGAGAAGGAAAACACCTAAAGAACGGTTTCTTTTGTTTAATTAGTTTTTTTTGTTGGTTCATGAATTGATACGCCATTTTCTTTCTTTTCTATAGATAAATACTAAAATAAATACTTATAGTATTATCGTTATTAGCATACTTTTAGATTATTATTTTCATTATATGTTGTTCAAAAAAACAAACCTTGATTACATGTCGTCCCTGTATATCCAGTTGGACAGGTACAAACAAACCCGGTTAGTTTATTGTTACATTTGCCTCGAACACATGGATTAGGACTGCAATCTATATGGGTAAACACCAGAAAAGATCACACTGAACTGAGATTGTTCATAGATAGTAAAGGCAGCTTTGATGAAAATAAGGTAATGACAATGCAAAAGAAACAAATGTAAAGAGGTTGTAACATGAAATTATTTAAAATTCGTTTTCTCCAAGTTAGCATATTATTTTGCATGTATAACTGTCATTTGAAGAACTTTGGTATGTTGTTAGTCTTTAAGATTGATTATCGAATATATTAAAAAGACGCACAAATATTTTTTGCTGCTTTTAATGAGAACATCAAAATATGTCTAATTTCAGCCTCAGTTAAATCCAAAATAGTATCCTTCATAATATCTTATTAACAGCGAGAATTTGAAAAAACGTTGAAATGTAGTATTTCAGAAATCTCTTCAAGTAAAAAAAATAAAATGCGGTCCCAAGCCTTTCATTAGAATATACTTACGATCTATAACTGAAATTGATAAAATCTTTATAAATAGAAACGCTCAATATGTTTACAATTGCATTTGAAGGTTAAACTATTTAACATTTAAAAAATAACTTTATGTAATTATATAAATTATAGTCATACAATATTCTTTAAGATATTATAGCCACAAACTTGTGTTTTTTGGATTATAGTTTTAACTATCTTTCTTTCCTCGTTTTCAAAGAAAGCCACCATTTTGTATTTAAATTTGTAATGCTTAACCTATCAATACACCATTTGTACACATGATGTTACTTCAGTTTAAAGTTCAGATTCTTTTCACTCAAATGTATTGTCTTTTTAAATATGGACGAATGAATCAACCCTCTGTATTTGACTGTGTTCTTGTTGATCGAAAACGAGTTTTCTACTTAGTGTCTTGAATGCTATTGCTTATGTTTTTGTTGCTTTTTCCCTATTGTACCTTAGATTTATATTGTTTTGTTGATTGTCTAATGCAATATTACTTTTGGTCGCGTTTAAAACTCGCATTTCCGTTTAGGTTATACTTTCATGCGACATGCATACATTAAATCAATTAATGAATGTATATTTATATGACTATAATATGTAGTGTACCACTTGTTCTGAGATCAACTGCATATCCGATCGAATTATTCGTTCCATTCATGTGTTTACTTCAGATCTCTCTTTAACTTTTCCATTACGTAAAGTGCGATTTAAAATAAAATGTTGTGTATTTCGATGATGCATATTCTCTTTAATTTTCTTTTGAAAGTTAACGGGACTACATATCATTACAGGGAATGATATCTAGAGAATAATACATGGCAAAATCCGTATCATATGCCGTATCATCCCGAGATACCAATATCAGCCGAACAATACATGGCAAAATCCGTATCATATGCCGTATCATCCCGAGATACCAATATCAACCCGAGGGCCTTTACAGGGACTGATTTCTAGAGAATAATACATGGCAAAATCCGTATCATATGCCGTATCATCCCGCCAATATCAATCCGAGGGCCTTTACAGGGACTGATTTCTAGAGAATAATACATGGCAAAATCCGTATCATATGCCGTATCATCCCGAGATACCAATATCAGCCGAATAATACATGGCAAATACCGTATCATATGTCGTATCATCCCGAGATACCAATATCAGCCCGAGGGCATTTAGGTCCGAGTGATGATATTGGTCGAGGGTGGTACGGCATGTGATACGGATTTTGCCATGTTTTATACGCTTTATCATATATCTAAACAGGAGAGTATATATGAACTGCTTTCTGATCACTAGAACCTGGTTGACCTTCAGATCTACTTTACCTTACAATTTGCGTCCTGTTGTTCATAGAAATATTTTGTTTATCGTATTTTTCTGTGTTTTGTTTGCTCCACGAGGAAGGCCTATCTATAAATTGGAGAAGGAGAACACCCAAAGAACGGTTTCTTTTGTTTAAATAGTTTTATTGTTGGTTCATGAATTGATACACCATTTTCTTTCTTTTCTATAGAAATACTAAAATGATTACCTATATTATTATCGTTATTAGCATACTTTTAGATCATTATTTTCATTATATGTTGTTCAAAAAAACAAACCTTGATTACATGTCGTCCCTGTATATCCAGTCGGACAGGTACAAACAAACCCGGTTAGTTTATTGTTACATTTGCCTCGAACACATGGATTAGGACTGCAATCTATATGGGTAAACACCAGAAAAGATCATACTGAACTGAGAATTTTTATAGATAATAAAGGCAGCTTTGATAGAAATAAGGTAATGGCAATGCAAAAGAATAATAATGGTGCATTTTCCTCAAACACATGGATTAGGACTGCTATCTATATGGGTATGCACAGAAAAAAGAAAACATACGGCAATGAAAACAACTTATAATGTAAAGAAGTTGTAACATGAATTGCATTTTACAAATTATTTATAATCCGTTGTCCTCCACGTGAATTTATTTGCATTTTTTATTTGAAGAACTTTAATCCGTTATTAGTCTATAAGATTGATAATTGTATTAAAAAACGCAGACATTTTTTTATGCTGTCTATAATAAGAACATCAATATATGCCTAAAGGGTTTGCAGCCTTTCTTCAATCTAAATGCAATGTTCTACAATATCTGATTAACAACGAAAACTTGTACATAATGTAAGAAATAAGTTGTCCATTATAAATGATGCTTCTTATTACATATGTGAATAAAAAAAGGTTCCGTTGAAGAACTTTTCTGTTCAATATGATTCGAGAATTTATCAAACATTTTGTATACGGGCTGAAATGCTATTCTCTTAAACTGAACAGGAAGGCAACAATTGACTTTAATTATGTTAGCAGAATGATTTAAATGTGGCAAAAGTACTTACGATTTATAACTGAAAATTGAAGAAACATTGTGAAAATTTACTTACTATGATAAATATCTTCAACATTAATATAGCATAGCTATATATTGTCTCGAAAAATAATCTTTATTTATACAAGGCTTTGAAGGAGGCACTTACCATATCGATACATCGTGTATCGATCCTTTTGGAATTCAAACCATTGCCCCAGATTGTATTTGTTATCTTAATTTGTCTCTTCTTAGTCAATTTGCGAGATTAAACCATCGTTAAACTAGTATTGTCTTAATTTGGAAACAGATAGAATGCAAAGCTTTATCGATTATTTTTATTCTGTTTCGAGCCGAGTACAAATCAAATTCGCATTTGGAAAACAATATCCACAATATTTTCGATTAAGATTCTTTTCACTCAAATGTGTTGTTGTTAAACACGAGTTAGCCCTTTGTATTTGTTTGTGATCTTGTTGCTCAAACGTGAGTTTTCTAGTCATTGCATTGAGTGCAATTTGTTTTGTTGTTGTTGCCTTTTCTCCATTGTACGTTCGACTTATGTTTCTAATCAATTGAGAAATGTTATTTTACTACTGATCATGCTTATAACTCGCACTAATGTTCTGGTTACACTTTCATTCAGCATACTCAATGAATGAATATGTATTTACATAACTGTGGTGTGCAGTATACCATTTGTAATGAGTTCAACTGCATATCCGCTCGAAATAGTCGTAACATTTATTGGCTTCTTTGAGATCTCTGTTTCATTTTTACTGAATAGAATGAGATTTGCAATTAATGGTGGTGTATTTTAACTATACATTTTTATAACAAAACCTCTATTTACCTTTATATTTTTATTCGAAATTTATTTTCATTGTTGCATTCTTCAAATAACTTTAATTTAGTGTCCTTTTTTTTTCTCGTTTTCGATCAATTTATATTATCTCGACCCGTATTATTTATGAATTCTACTCGAACCGATGTCTGTTGCCGTTTTTAGACAAGCAAAGTGGTCAGAGATTGTGCTCCATGATTAAGGCTTATCTATATATTTGAGAAGGAGAACACCTAAAGAACGGTTTCTTTTGTTTAATTAGTTTTTTTGTTGGTCCATGAATTGATATTCAATTTTCTTTCTTTTCTATATATAAATACTAAAATGATCACTTATATTATTATCGTTATTAGCATACTTTTAGATTATCATTTTCATTATATGTTTTTCAAAAATACCTACCTTGATTACATGTCGTCCCTGTATATCCAGTCGGACAGGTACAAACAAACCCGGTTAGTTTATTGTTACATTTTCCTCGAACACATGGATTAGGACTGCAATCTATATGGGTAATTACAAAAAAAAACATACGGCAATGCAGAAAACTTATAATGTAAAGAACTTGTAACATGAAATGCATTCTATAAATTATTTATAATCCATTGTCCTCCACGTGAATTTATTTGCATTTTTCATTTGAAGAACTTTAATCCGTTATTAGTCTGTAAGATGGATAATCGTTTAATATTAAAATAACGCAGACATTTTTTTATGCTGTCTATAATAAGAATATCAATATATGCCTAAAGGGTTTGCAGCCTTACTTAAATCTAAATGCAATTTTCTACGATATCTGATTAACAGCGAAAACTTGTACATAATGTAAGAAATAAGTTGTCCATTATAAATGGTGCTTCTTATTAGATAAGTTTATTAAAACACGGTTCTGTTGAAGAACTTTTCTGTTTACTGTGATTCGAGAATTTATCAAACATTTTGTGTACGGGCTAAAATACTAATCTCTTAAACTGAACAGGAAGGCAACAATTGACTATAATTATGTTAGCAGAATGATTTAAATATGGCAAAAGTACTTACGATTTATAACTGAAAATTGAAGAAACATTGTAAAAATTTACTTACTTTGATAAATATCTTCAACATTAATATAGCATAGCTATATATTGTCTCGAAAAATAATCTTTATTTATACAAGGCTTTGAAGGAGGCGCTTACCATATCGACAAATCGTGTATCGATCCTTTTGGAATTCAAACCATTGCCCCAGATTTTATTTGTTTCCTTAATTTGTCTCTTCTTAATCGATTTGCGAGATTAAAACCTCGTTAAACTACTATTGTCTTAATTTGGAAACAGATAGAATGCAAAGTTTTGTCGATTATTTTTATTCTGTTTCAAGCCGAGTACAAATCAAATTCAGATTTGGAAAACAATATCCAGCAATTTTTTACTGTTGTCTTTTCTGCTGCGGCCCTTACAACTGTTTTTAATGAAATATCTCGGGTAAAAACCATGCATTAAAAATTACCGCAAGCCTGCATTCTTCATTGATGATATAGGTACTAATCTATGGAAACATGTATCGACGTCACCATCAAGGCGATATACTTTTTTTTAACTACATATCACTAATTGATATACAGTCAATTCAATGTGACTGCGCAAATACCACAGTTACAGTATATAATTTAGTAGATGAATAGTAACTGCATTTAAAAGCTTAGTCAACGTACAACGCGTTGGTAGTTAAACTCAATTTGCGTTAATTAAGTAAATTTCATTGTAGGATTTTTTTGGGTAATAAAGTAGCTCAATTTGTATTCCATACCTTGTTCACATCTCGAGCCTTTGTATCCGTCTTGACAAGAACAACTATATCCTGTAAGGCTGTTTCCACATGAACCATGGATACATGGGTTCGAAGAACAGTCTACAAGAAACACAGTTGTCAATCTAGATTCATGCAATTATGAAATAATAATCGGTCATCTTTTGCAGATTGAATAAACTTACTATAATTATATCCTTTAAATATGTCTGATTAGAAATATATGATATGGTTTCCGTTCGCATAACAAGACACAGAAACAGAAAAATAAACGATACAAATATTTTCAACAGCAGTTGTGATTTTAATTTTTGAAAATAGTCCGGGTAACATAACATAAACGTTTATAATAAAGATTTTAATTGTAGAATTACTTACGATTGATAACTGAAATATAAAAAAAAATGTACAAATTTAATTTATAAGCCTGGTATTTTCAATGATTTTTTTTTACTTCAATATAGTACATTGGAAGAAATTTAATTTTAATATATCAATTCGTTGACATGTTTCTGTAGTTTAGAAGATCTTTCTTTTTCATCAAAGTTAACATTAAACAATATTTAAAATGTAAACATACGATTGACCAGTAGGGATATTGTATTTCTCTATTTTTTACTATTTTCAGATTTCCCAACCGATTTTGAAAAAAAGTGTTATCCTTACTAATGAAATATCTGTTCTCGGCAAATGATTGGTCGAATGAATTAATGTATATTTATATGACTATGATGTGTAGTATACCATTTGTAATGAGATCAACTGCATATCGGATCGAAATAGTCGTTACATTTACTGGTTTCTTTGAGATCTCTGTTTTATTTTTTCATTGAGTAGAATGCAATTTGAAATAAAATGTTGTGTATTTCGATAATACATCTTTTTAAATCTTTTTTGTTGCTTTAAAAGTAAACGCTAGAAAATAAAAGGATATGGAGTGAATGTACATAAGACAAAATCGCACTCAAATTATCAATGAACATGGCTTTTATTCCTGTTCTTCATCTTGACAGTTAATGTAGGGTATATTTAATTTCGACAATTGATAAAATAAATTAAATTTATTCTTTAGAATTCGTATTGATAGTTGACAAAACTTGTGCTATGTATTATATAATCGTATCAGTTGCATTCTTCAGATAACTCTCATTAACTGTGCTTCTTCATTTTCTCGTTTTCGGCCAGTTTGTTTAATATTTGACTCATATCATAGCTGGTGCCAAATTATTTGGGCCTCTCTGTAAATTAGAGCAGTAGAACATCAAATAAACGGGTACTTCGCTTTAATTAGTTTTTTTGTCGGTACGTGCAGTGAATGTTTTCATGAATTGATACAACATTTTCTTTCCTTTTCTATAGATAAATATTAAAATGATTACCAAATTATAATTTTTGTTATTAACATACTTATTATTTTATTATTTTCATTATTTGTTGTTCAGATATACAAACCATGATCACATTTCGTCCCTGTATATCCAGTTGGACAGGTACAAACAAACCCGGTTAGTTTATTGTTACATTTGCCATGAACACATGGATTAGGACTGCAATCTATATGGGTAAACACCAGAAAAGATCATACTGAACTGAGAATTTTTATAGATAATAATGGCAACTTTGATAAAAATAATGTAATGACAATGCAAAAGAATAATAATGTAAAGGGGTTGTAACATGAAATTATCTAAAATTCGTTTTCACCAAGTTAGCATATTATTTTGCATGTATAACTGTCATTTGTAGAACTTTGTCTGTTGTTAGTCTATAATATTGATTATCGAATAATATTAAAAGAACGAACAAATAGTTTTTGCTGCCTTTAATGAAAACATCAAAATTTGCCTAATTTCAGCCTCAGTTAAATCCAAAATAATATCCTTCACAATATCTTATTAACAGCGAGAATTGGTAAAAAACGTTGAAATGTAGTATTTCAGAAACACTTCAAGTAAAAAAAATGCGGTTCTAAAGCCTTTCATTAGGATATACTTACGATCTATAACTGAAATTGATAAAATCTTTATAAATAGAAATATGTTTACAATTGCACCTGAAGGTTCAACTAGATAACATTTAAAAATGACTTTATGTAATTATATAAATTAAAGTCATACAATATTCTTTAAGAAATTATAGCCACAATTTGTTTTTTTATTATTGTTTTACCTATCTTTCTTTTCTCGTTCGTTTCAAATAATCGAAAGCCACCATTTTGTAATGCTAAACCTATCAATACACATTATGTTACTCTAGTTTAAAGTTCAGATACTTTTCACTCAAATGTGTTGTCTTTTTAAATATGGACGAATGAATGAACCCTCTGTATTTTTCTTGTTGATCGAAAACGAGTTTTTTATTTAGTGTCTTGAATGCTATTGCTTATGTTTTTGTTGCTTTTTCCCTATTGTACCTTAGATTTTTTGTTGATTGTCTAACGCCATATTACTTTTGATCGCGTTTAAAACTCGCATTTCCGTTTAAATTATACTTTCATGCGACATGCATACATTAAATCAATTAATGAATGTATATTTATATGACTATAATATGTAGTGTATCATTTGTTCTGAGATCAACTGCATATCCGAATATATCTTGCATTGCATACCTTGATCACATTTGGTGCCATAGTACCCAGTTTGACATACACAGCTATATCCTGAGAGCTTGTTTCTACAGGATCCATGGATGCATGGATCCGAGGAACAGTCTAAAAGAAAAACAGCCAGCAATATTGAAAGAGTATTTAAATGTAATAATCGGTTCAATTCTCTTTTGTAGGTCGGTTGAAGTAAATGTGTAGAGGACAAATATATTTGAACTTTCATTATTTCTCATTTAGAACACAATTTTGTAATGATTTCCGACTATCAAACCAAAAAACTTTAATTAATCAAACATTTTGTGTTTGTGCTAAAAAGCTTATATTGAAAATTGAACAGGTAAGAAACAAGACTTTAATTATGTTAATAGAATAATTTCAATATGGCAAAAGTACTTACGATTTATAACTGAAAATCAAAGAAACCATGTGAAAATTTACATAACATGATAACAATCTTTAACATAAATATAGCATATACATTGTCGCGAAAAATAAACTTTATTTATACAAGGCTTTAAAGGAGGCGCTTACCCTGTCGATACATCGTGTTTCGTTCGTTATTGGAGGTAATGCCACTACTTCAGATTTCGTTCGTTTCCATGATTTTTCTCTTCTTTATCGATTTACGAGATTTGAACATCATTGGAAACAGATAGAATGCAAGCTCTGTCAATTTTTTTTATTATGTTTCGAAACGATTACAAATCAAATTTACATTAAAAAAGAATTTATATATCAATGTATGACGTTTGTCTTGATTCTGCTACAACACTTACAACTGTTTTAAATGAAATATTTCAGGTAAAAACCATGAATTTTGAATTGGTATCGCACGACGCAAAATTACCGCAAAACTGTTTTGATTAGAGAGTTTCCGTTTTGAGTTTTCCCCGGAGTTCGATATTTTTGTGAATTTACTTTTTCCTCATTGATGACATGGGTAAAAATCTAGGGAAACACATTATCTACGTCTCAAACAAAGTGGTATACTTTCTTTGACTATACATCACTTACCAATATACGGTCAATTCAATTTGACTGCCCAAATAGCACAGTTATATGTACAGTATATGATTTAGTAGATTAATTGTAATTCCATTTTAAATCTAAGTCAACGTACAACGTGTCGTTAGGTTAACTCAATTTGCGTCAACCTGATTTTAGTATAACAAATAACTGACTAAATTAAAATAATCGAAATTTGTATGCACCGGTTTACAAATATCGACTATATCCATTTAGTCAAGTCAATTGGTACTTTTTATCAAACGTTCTGTAAATTGTTTGTAAAACGCTATCTGTTGGCATGGAAATGTTTTTAATGCAATAAACTTATAATAACCAACATTTTCTTAGCGTATGGCTTGCCAATTTTTTTCCAGAAAATCATTGAGTTGTTGAAAATTTCTAAACTTTTGTACATGAATTATGCTTTTTTTACATTTTGAATATTTCAAACTGATGCTATACACATTGTGGGTCATTTTTAAAAATATTCAATTATTTACAATATCTCTCTATCAATATCACAATTATGCCTAACTTCATTACATTGGCCTTCAAATAGCAAAGACACGTATACAAATTATATATCACAAATCGATATAGAAGTCGTTTTTCGTATTTCATTAAATTCTTTCTTACGGTTGATCTTAAGTTGTTATTTTTTTTTCTATTTATTATTTTGTTGCGTTTATCTTGTCTTGTCTTTTTTTTTTAATTATTAGACTTCATTTTCGATGACCGCATTTGTATTAGTCTCGCTGTTTTCACTTGTAATTTTTCTGGTTTTCGTCATGGTCATAACATGATGGTCCTGTCTTAAAGTTAATGGCGATGAATGGTATACATGAACGAAACGACGCAGCAGCCAAATACCACAAAAACTAATCATAAGACATCAAAGAAAGTTGCAAAGATGAGATTCATAAGGATCAATGTATTAGTAGATTTCATTGTAATTTTTTGGGTAACATAATAACTCAGTGTGTATTCCATACCTTGTTCACATCTGGAGCCTTCGTATCCGGTTTGACAGGAACAACTATATCCTGAGGGGCTGTTTCTACACGAACCATGGTAACAAGGATTCGGCGAACAGTCTACAAGAAAAGCAGTTGCCAGTCTAGAATCATTGCAGTTATAAAATGAAAATCGGTCATCTTTTGTCTCACTATATTTATGTTTATTTCTGCTTAAAACAAATGATGTCCATAAGAATAAGAAAACACAAAAATAAAATAATATATAATTTATATGTTTTAAAGAACACTTATTATATTTATATCTATAGATATAATCGGATATAAAACTATAAACCTTTATAGCAACGAAAATATTGTATAAAAAAGTACTTACGATCTATAACTGAAATATAAGAGAAAACGGTTCATATTTATATAATTATACTTCATTGAATTTTAATCCCTCATCCTTCGGCATGTGTAATATTCACAAATACTCCAACTGTTTTGTATCAAATTAACTTTAAACAATATTATAAAGAAATGAGATTCAATGTCATTGAAAATTCAAACGTACGAAAACCAGAACGGGATATTGTGCTGGTTTGTTTTCGCATTATTTTGTTCATCATTTAATCGAAAAGACTTACTAATGAACACATAACTTTTATCAAGATTTTTATTCATTGAAAATCTAGACCGATTATTGTCTACATTTTTAAAATCAAAGATGGTGAACGAGCACTCCATTTACTGTAATTGATAATTTGACAATTAATATTTGGTTGTATCATCGGACAATATTTGAGGAGGCCATCAGCATCTAATCTGCATCTGAAGTTATATCTATGTCATATTATATATCTCCTTTGCAATAAAAGAATATTTCAGTTCAAACGATTTCTATATTGGCATGTCCATTTAATATAGGTGAAGTGCAAATAGCATCGATATTGTAAATAGTTTGTGCATTATACAGACTGATTTAACAAATACAAATTATTTGTGTTTGTTTGAATCAATAGTCAACTTAGGCATTTAAGGGGAGATAACTCAAATAGTAAACTTTTTATGAAGAAATCATAGAGAAATTTTAAAATTTTAGTAGCAAGAAAACCAGGTCGGTGACACCATTTTTTATTTTTTTTATTTTCTTAAAGCATATTCCAAATCGATCTTTTCAAATTTTATTTCAAATTCTATCGCATACATTTCGTTTTGTTCACAAAAAATGTTTTTTTTTCGTGAACACTCTATGCAAATTGTGCAATTTTGCACGGCTTGAAAGCTTGAAAAATAGCACGGTAGCCCATAATTTTCATATTGTTTTTTGAAAAAAAAAGCATAGAAAAATCGACATTTTGGCAAAGTATAAGAAAATTCTATCTGAGGAAATATATAACAATGATCCACCTAGAGCCCTGTACGGCATTTGTTTTTAGTTTTTATAAATATCAAAATTAGAATTGATTTACTTACTATGGCACTTACTACAGTATTAATACGTTTAAAAACAAATCTTATTAAAAAATAAGAATTAATGAAGCTGGATTCTTTTCAATAAAATTGTGCAGAAATTCTTAGTAAAGTGACATTGTAAAGTTACCAAATACTATTGTCATTTTTCTGCGAGCTTGGTTTTACCGAATAATGACAGGAGTATTACTGCCAAGTTTTTTAATTTCCCTTTCTATTATTATATTTATTATACTTGGCATTCAATCAGAAACATTTCTCTTATATCCAGCTGAACTTGACATTAAGGATACAACCGAAACTAAAAAAAAATGTTTTTCATCTTGATCTGATTACCTTAACTATATTTAGGAAAACTTTTAGGAATTTTGGGTCCTAAATGCTCACCAACTTTGTACTTTATTTGGCCTTTTTAACTTTTTGATTCGAGCGTCACTGGTGAGTCTTTTGTAAACGAAACGCGCATCTGGTGTACAAAAACTACAATCCTGGTATCTATACATGAGTTTCTTAATTCTTAATATTGACACAGGTGGGCGACTTTAATCTAAGATCTATGACCAACGAGACGATTTCAGTTTTCCAATTGTGCACTTCTCATTTTGCAGAAGAAACACACTCTGTATCCTATCATATGACGATTCTTAATCAGAACATTACCTATGTGTGTGTTCACATTATACCTACTTAACGATTGCTATGATGACGAACGACTGAAATCGACACTTCACAAGTTTAACCATTACAAATGTGTTTACCGACTTAACTAAACCTACGAGAGACATTGTTTTCGAAGTTTTATGTCTTAATATGCAAGAACAGTCACTTGTAAATTTACAAATTAAGTCATATTCCCTATTGTAATATAATTGAGTTTGTATTCGCATTACGCAGGATGGTATGCATGCATAACTGGAGACGTTTACCCTGTCGACAAATCCAGCACTAGCTCCTTTGTGATTCCCAAGTTTTTTTTATATTTTGATTTGATTTTTGAAAATGGATTTACCAGTTTTTAACATCGTTATACAGTCTACTATTGTTTTTGATTAAAAGGGAAAAGTACAGATGGGAAAACTAATAATTCAACTCCGCCACATGAATTTGCCTGTCCCTAGTCAGAAGCCTGTAATTCAGTGGTTCTAGTTTGTTGATGTGTTACATATTTGTTTTTCATTTTTTTTTGTACATGAATTAGGCCGTTAGTTTTGTTGTTTGAATTGTTTTGCATTTGTCATTTCGGGGCCTTTTATAGCTGACTAGGAGTTATGGGCTTTGTTCACTGATGAAGGCCGTAGGTTGACCTGAAATTGTTAATTTCTGTGTCATTTGGTCTCCTGTGAAGAGTTGTCTCATTGGCAATCATACCACATCTTCTTTTACATTATATACTGCAGCTGTGCTATTTGAGCAGTCAAATTGCATTGACCGTATATTCATATGTGATATACAGTCACTGACCGTATATCACCTTGTTTGTGACGTTGACAATGTGTTTCCTTAGAGTCTTATTTATGACGTCAATAAAACATACAGGTTCGCGGAGATTTTACGTCTTCCACTCAAAATTTAGAAATGAGGGTTTTTACCCTAAATACTTCATTTAGAACAGTTATAAGAGTTGCAGTATATAAAGAATAACCATACATTGTCTCGAAATATCAATGTTATTTGTACTCGGCTCGAAACAGATAGAAATGCTCGGCACAGCCTCGCTTTTTACCTGTTTCTAGGCCTTGTACAAATAACATTAATGTTTCGAGACAATGTATTGTTATTCTATATATATTCCACTACACAATATGAAAATGACAAGTTTATTTGTGAAGAGAAATGGAAGTGTTTTTAAATGTGAAACTCTTAGATTTGTAGTAATGAGTTATTAAAGTAATTATCAAAGTACACAGTCTATAACACTACAGTGACACATACTGTAATGCATACTTTCACATAATACCTCACTCGATTGGTTCACTGACTGTGTGTTTTACTGCTACAGTTTATAACCATTAATCTTAACCAAATTATAAGCACGATATCTTTGATGAGTTTGTATATGCCTTGGTTAACAAAACATTACAGTTCTTTTAAATTGAGTTGCTTCTTTATTACTTTTGAAACGTACCTTTTCAAGGTTATTTCAGAAACTGATACAATTGCCACTTAACTCGCCATTACACATGTAAGAATATTTCATTTGCTCCTCTAAAATGTACCCAGATGACCTCAGTTCATTTCCTTATGCTGTAGCCACATTCCCGTCCTCTTTTCCGCGATTATAAGAACACCGAATACAAATTATCACCGAATTTCTACGTTGGATGCCACTTCTGTACCAGGATTTGTTTTTACCCGTTTTGTCAATGTTTTGTCTATAATTCCTTTACAAAGAGTTTAGACTTTCCCTTTGGTATTTTTTGTCTCTTTTTTCAAAATTACTGTCACTAAATCGGAGTTTGAAATTAAAAGACAATTAATAACATATGCGTTTTCGGAGAAGTCAAAGTTTTAAACACTCCATATATATACTTACCATTCTCACACGCTGATCCTGTATATCCTGTGTTACATCTACATGTGTACCCTGTCAGGTTGTTGACACATGCACCATACATTCCACATACGTTTGGTTTACAATCTAAAAATGATTATGTTATAATGGCGCTGAAATATGTTTCAAGAAAAAATGCAACCGTGTTTTATTCCATTTAATTCATAATATTATCATTACTTTACACTTACTTCAATGAAAAAGAACTTTTTTTGGATGGATACAGGTACAATGGAAAACACATATACATGGTTATGCATATTATCTTCTCAATGCAATTATAAGAAATGAGAATTTTTTTCTACGAAAACAAGAAGATCAGAATTTGCTTAATATGCAATATGTTTGAACACTTCCTTCAATCTACCAAGAAACTAAATCTTTCAATTTGGTACAGCAGACGTGTTTCGTCTACATGAGTTTCTTCACTGGCAGTCGAAACAAAAAAATGCAGGACAAACAAATCAATTACGAAAGTGAACCTAAATTTTAAAATTTCTAAATATTTCGACTTCAATACATTAAATGTCAAAATGTGCATCTGGTGCAGAACAATTTGTGCTATTTAACATGATAACAATATTGTTCAAAATCTAGCAAGCGTCGTATTTGCCTTTGGTTTTAAAAACCTTTTTTTTCAAATTCTTTAAAATTGTAAAATTGTAAACTTATAAACAATGACTGCACCTATTATATTTCATACCAGTACAAAAGACGAAGGTAACAATTGGATAATCACACTCCTCATAGATACCAGGTTTATAATTCTGTACATCAAACGCGCGTTTCGAGTACAGAAGACCCATCAGTGTAGCTCGAATAAAAAAAAGTAAAAAAGGTTAGGTAAATAACGAAGTTGAAGAGAAATGTGTAATCAAAACTCGATAAAAGTTTTGCCAATACAGCTAAAGTTGTCTATGTCTTAGATATAAAAAGATTAACTCTAAGAGTTGGTAGTCAAAAGCCGGAAAATTTAAATTCATAATCCCAACAACTGGAGGAACTTTAGTTTCTAGATCGGTGCAGCGGAGAACTATGCCAGAACAGGATTTACGATCGAGCCAGATGATCCTAAACATAAAAAAATATGGATGGAACAACAGTTTTTGGGTCATGCATTTAGAATTGCATTCCCAACTACAACATACCATACGTACACGGGTTTTTAGTTCGTTTATGCTTGATACTCTATGCACAACTTAATGTTTCCATTTGGTAACAACATAACATTAAAAAAAATATGGAAATATTACATACATCCTAAATCGTCTATGGGATGATATTGTAGAAAATCATAAAAACCGTCTTCTATTGTGTTGACATAAAATATTAAAAATGTGTTCATATGAGCATAACTATGACTGAACTGATTTCAAAACTTAAATGTTTTCGAAATACCAAGGATTTCTACCCCAAAAATAGAATATCTTTGCTGTTTTTGGTAACATCTTTCGGATCTTTGGGTCCCCAGTTCTCTTCAATTTCGTATTTTACTGCGCCTTTTTTTACTTTTTTTATTCGATCAGTTTTTTGTCAACGAAACACGCGTCTGGCGTACACTATTTTAAGCGTGGTATCTATGATGAGTTTATTTGTCACCCGGCATTAAGCGGACCAATATGTGGGAGATGAACAAGAATAGGTTTGGATTTAGTATCCTATGGACAAAGCCTCTAACACCCTATTGTTGTTGAAACCAATTTTGATCCCATGGGTTCGGTAGGCATACGAACTTACATGTGTAATTTTACCTTTCAAGAATCAGGTACAGATCTTTTGTGAAACGTATTGCTAAGATTGAGATATATAAGTGAATTCTACTTATTACGCGTTTGAATAGCATATGGTAAGCAATGTCCATAAAAATGGTAACCAGTCTGTACATAAGAGAATTTGAATCAATAATGGAAGTGTGTTAGGCCCTTTAAAATGATTTTAGTTTTAATATTGGTATGGAAAATAAAGGCAACAGTAGTATACCGCTGTTCAAAGGTCATAAATCGATTTAGAGAAAACAAATCCGGGTTACAAACTAAATCTAAAATTGAGGGAAACACCTCAACTATTCCATAACGGTCAACCGTTTTTGGTTGACCGTTATGGAATAACCGTTTCACAAATGATATCGGATATGTTCCTTACGTCGTAACTACAATCCCTTTCCCTTTCATGAATGTGACCTACCGAATTAGACTATTTACCGGATTTGTAATCACATAAGCAACACGACGGGTGCCACATGTGGAGCAGGATCTGCTTACCTTTCCGGAGCACCTGAGATCACCCCTAGTTTTTTGGTGGGGTTCGTGTTGTTTATTCTTTAGTTTTCTATGTTGTGTCGTGTGTGCTATTGTTTTTCTGTTTTTTCTTTTTCATTTTTAGCCATGGCATTGTCAGTTTGTTTTAGATTTATGAGTTTGACTGTCCCTTTGATATCTTTCGTCCCTCTTCTATAAGAGGGAAACACCTCAACTATAAGAGGAAAACAAAGGAACAACAGGAACACTGAAGTGCAATTAAAACAAACGCCAAAAAACATAGAAATGAACTATTTGACAACAAATGCCATATTTCTGACTTGGTACAGGATATTAAGAAAAAAATGGTGGGTTGAACCTGGTTTTAATAGATTACCTTAGCTGTATTTGGCACAACTTTTTGGAATTTTGGATCCTCAATGCTCTTCAACTTTGTACTTGTTTGGCTTTATAAATATTTTGATATGAGCGTCACTGATGAGTCTTATTTAGACGAAACGCGCGTCTGGCGTACTAAATTATAATCCTGGTACCTTTGATAACTATTTATGGCTAGCCAAACCTCCCGATTATATTGTAAAGTGTAAAAAAATCGGAAAAATGACAACACTACGTGACAGAAATACAGCTCAAACACACGTAAATACACTTATCACAGAGAAACGCACAAACAAATAATATAATAGTGGACACAACATGCAAACCGCAGATCAACAATGAACATCTTCCATCAACGACAGACAGCACAGGACATCACAAAACAGTGACGCATTAATGGAACGAATATGTAATCTTGACTTACATACAATTATTTTCACAATACCAGTCCAAACATGAATCATGATAATGTCGGTATTGAAAGGCTATCATAGAATTATTTGGACTATACACTATAAGATATAACACATTATCAAACCGAAATCACAACAAAAACATCAAAAATAAAGACATGAATTCTGGATGTATAAAATAGCGAGACACGTCGTATAGCAATGCAATTTCACACTCGGTAAAACAGTCATATTCGGGAATAGGTCACGTTCGGTACCTAGCAGACAAACGACATAGATGTTAAGCCATAATCTAGGACGTGGCAAAAATGTCATTAGTTAGTTTAGACACATACACATCGTATATATCAACCAATTCGTAAAGGTGTCCCTAAAATTTACGGAATGTCATTTTTAATAATTTTAATCTTGGAAAACACTTTTTATGTATTTAAAACCATTAAATAAATATTCAAAATTAAACAACTTACACAACCAATAAATTCAATACAAGTTAAGTCATAAATGAAAGTACTTACGATCTATAACTGCAAAAAAATGATAAAAGTAATTGATTACTATGAGAGTTAATTGCAGTTGACATCAAATAGTTTCTATCTCCATCTAACAATGCATGTTTTGACAGAAAATCTAATCTGTCTTAATTAGTGAATGAATATTTCATTATTTATGTTTATTTTTTTACATCGTATTTTTTTCACTTCTTTTTGTTTCGTCGTCTACGGTTATTAAAATTTGGAAGAAGCCGCTGGTAAATTGATTTGACCCTTTTCAGTTAAATGCAATACTATCGATTGACGGTTTGATTTCACACATGACTTGATACATACTTAGTTGTGGCCTGTTTTGTTATATATAGTTTACTGTTAGGAATTCAAAATTTAATGTCTGGTCTCTATGATTGTTTATTTAGATAGCCCAAACACACGATTATACAGGTGTAATACCACCATTGATTTCCCCTATTAGTCTTTGTTAAATTTGATGTTTGCTAGCTATATAATCGACTCGCTTTTTTCAAATTTCTAAAAGTCTTTTACTTGTTATCTAATATTTTAAGGTTGTTTTGTGGCTGTCTAATGGAAACATACTCCTGTTAAGGGTCCAATATTCGTAGTAAAGAACTATTTGTTTTTCTGTTCCTCTGTAAGTTTAAGTTCGTTGTATTGTGTAAGCTATCTTTTCATCTTATTGTGAACAAATTAAACATTACATAGTCATTAAATTTAATGTTTGTACATTTCTTAAAAATGGTATTTCATTTTATTCCGTACCTTGTTCACATTTGGTGCCTGTGTACCCAGTCTGACAGCCACAACTATATCCAGAAGGACTATTCGTACATGAACCATGGACACAGGGGTTCGGAGAACAGTCTACAATAAACGCAGTGTTAAATATAGTAGACATTATTATTTCTCAACTGTTGCAGTTAATGTAGGTTATTCACTATTGTGGTGACCATGAAATTGGTAAAGATCATACTTACAGAGGATATGTAAAATTTGAAACGAAAAGTTAATGATATGGAGATGTACAACGTATAAAAAGAAATATATACTATGTATATAAAAAGCAGTAAAAAAACAGCTGTGATTTTTAAATTTGAAATTCAACTGGACTTTATCATTACACATTTTAATCTACAAAAAAATACTTACGATTGATAACTGAAATATTAAAGAAAGATGTATAAATTTACAATATATAAAATAAACAATATAAGAAAACCCAAAAATCCGTTATGTTTTTAACATATATTCAATTATGTGAAACATACAGTCCGACACCATATTATCTAAAAGGAAAAGTTATACTCTATAAGATTATGTGATAGTGCACTATCAGAGTCTCGAGAAGTGTAGTATTCAAATTAAAGAAATATGTACATTCAAGAAGAACAAAATTATAATAAAAGCAGTATATCCAAGACTATAACAACAAATTCCAGAAATACGGCTTTTGAAAAAGAAAAAAAATGATGAGATACCGAGTGAGCTATACAAAACCATAAGTCAAATAAAAACAGACAACACCATTGGTAAACAAACGAAGTATTAATAACATTAACGATACCATTGTTCTGCCCCAGACGAGTATTTTGACAACATATGTATCTTACCTGATGCCCGAGGCCGATATATTTCAAAAAAAAAAAACAATTTATAAAAAATGATGAGCGTATAAACCAAAAAAGGACAAAGACTATACCCAAAGCCGAACAAGAATTGGAGCTTTGAATTAGGTAAATATATTTCTTCATAAAACATAACATAGAAAACTAACCATTGAGGAACACGAAACCTATTTAAGTCAATGTAAAACTCCAGATTCGGAAGAATGCACAGTCCAGTTTCTGCAATTAATATTTATTTAATTGGTTTCTTACCTGTACTATAACATGAACCAAAACATGTGCAAATGAAAATTTACTAGATGCCGTTATTACATGTACGTATATTAATATAAAGTTAACTGTCAGTTTACACGTAGCTACGAAGCGTGTTAACATACGATTCTGTCTATAGTTGAAGTTATAGGATTTGAAAGCAGTTATATTAGTATACTATATAGCGATTTCAAATTCATTAAAATATTTGGTATGAGAGTTATTATTTAAACATGAACATGTAAATACATTTTACCTCTATTGCATTTAGTATCTGTATAACCGGTATCACATGCACATTTGAATGTATTTTGTGAATTTGTACATTTGCCATGCGCACAAGGCTTTGACAGGCAATCTGAAACAAACAAAAATATAAATGAAAAAAATATCAATAAGATAATAAAAATATATTAAGTCAGTTCAATCAGTTATGATATGATATGCTTCCACTTTGAAGACAGATTAAATGCATTAAAGAAACCAGGATGAACGAGAAGAGATGCAGGAGAATAATTGCATACCTAAACTTTTGTCATTTTCTGAAATCAATCTTTCTTCCAAATCTGTAATTTTGTCACATGAATAAAAATAAATCAAAGAATTGTCTAAAATGGATTAAATGGCTACCCTTTTTCGCTTATCTCTTCGGGTTGTGTTATTGTATGTTAGTTAAAGAAGTACAATAACCATGATCAACTAGCTAAAAGAAAAAGACGCAACGAAAAGCACTATTCTTAAAACTCTATAGAAAATAACAATAAAGAAACATGAACCCTATCAAACAATCAAAAATAGGAGCAAACATCTGTATTCTTACGACAAGAAGACATATATTCCATACCGGGCAACCAAATTATAATGGCGCCATAAAAATATAAACTTAACAATTTCCATTTGTTAAAAGAAATCCTTGAAAGCAACAAATCTCCATTGAGGAAAGCATAATAGGAATTAAAACGACCCGGATATGATATCCGCTTGAGGATATACTTTCTGTTGCAAGTGCTTCTTAATGGTTTTTGTATAAAATTGACATTAATATCTTTTGTCGATAAGATAAATCCTCAATTTCTAGAAATATGCAGCAAAATATTGTTAGGGGCATTTTTGAACTAGCAGTAAGGTGTATGATTTAGCTCAATGTAACTAGCCTCACGCAAGCTTTGAGGTGTAGAATATCGATAAGAGCTATTCATTTACCGGAGATACTCCGGGCGGGTTAGCAAATTATGGTCTGAAATTTCATTTAATAAGCATACTCAAAATACACGAACAGATGATAATTCGAAGATAAAGAATGAATAAAGGTTGTCATAAATTATGTCGAAACAACATGTCACAAGCTTTCCGTTTAATATTTTTCTCTTTTCTGTTACGTCCAGATGACGTTTATCACACCTTTTCTTGTTCAATTATAAGATAAACTAACTTAATATTTTATTTGTGAAAGTAAGAAAACTATTATAATATAGAAAAACTGTACTATTACTATAACTACAGATATTTAATAAATTTCTTGAAGAACGGATATATCTGTCAGTAAAAACTACTCACAGTCTCTGTCTGAAAATTGAAAAAAAATGTTTTAAATACAATTAACTATACAAACGTTTAATATACTTTTAGTGTTCTTTCAAAAGAAATATAAATAAAGGGCTACTATTATAACATGTTCGCCGAAGGAACTTTTTTCCTTACTATTTGTTTTATTGTCTCCTTCGCTAGCCGACTCGTAGGAAAAAAGGCACCAATAAACATGGTGATAGCATAAACTAAAACCAAGCGATAGGTGCATCGACATGATAAGCGTCTCCTGCTGTTCATGCATAGATTTTAGTTTGAAGTCGTTTATATGTGTGAATTTCGAAAAAAAAAGGTCAAAATATGAAGCAGATCTTCTTGTTTCAGTGCTATGCTTAATCTCAAGTAAACTTGATTGTATTGATTTTTTGATAAAAAGTGTAATATTTTTGTGAAATTACCGAATTTTTTACTGAAATGGATTTTGTTTTGCTATTGAAAGTGACATTCATTTAAACAGAAACCAAATAAGATTCGTATATTGGTCTTTCGGTGCATTTACCAAGTAAGCTTTGCAGTATCAGAGAAGACGATCAGATTTTTTTTTATGGAAACCTATACACGTGTAATATGCAATAGGAATCAATTACGCTTTCGAGCTTCCATAAGTACCTCTCGTTGAGCACGGAATGAAAGTGTGTTGCAAAGATTTTCCTTTGTGATGTATGAATACGCAGTCTAAGTTATTCTAGTAGAGTTCATGGTGAATCTTCAAGTGTGTTGGTTAGTGTTCATCCTTAGCCTTCGATAAATCAAGAAAAGTACTTCGGAGGCATGACATTTTTATTTTGTTGTTTTCATTCTGTTACTACTAATTTTATATGCCGTACTTTTTGAAGTGTTGTTATCCAGTAATTAAATTGCAGTCAATAGCAAAATGCTCAAATCACTTTCAAAATAAGTCAGTATATCTTGTATTTTCTCTTTATTTCATTACTGATGTTTGATTTTTATGTTTTTATTATGTTTTTGGTTCTTTCCCTAATTTACAGCAGAAGAACAAGAAAAAAAAACTCACATCTGCAGCACATTCCCGTCGAAGGTGGTAAACAACACACAGGATACCATTGTCCTGTATATGGATTTAGACATGCCTGTGAGTTCCCTCCATTGCCGCCTATGATGAAATAGAGATGTTATTTTATTTCTTTTTGTACCAAATTTCCTAAGCAGGCAATCTACATGTTATTAGTTAGACCCTACGTGAAAGTGATTGTTTATTATCCATTTTTTCACATTATTAAATCTAAACTTTTGTGATATCACCCTAAATTCAGTAACATACCTTCACAACATATAAATAATACAAGTCTACTGTTTATAATTTTGTATAATGCATGGAAAATTTATAAAACTAACTTTGAATTTTACGTCTTTTTACGATTGCTTTCTGATTTTTCAATTAACTTATGAACGAATGGTCAAATTGAATATTTGTATTTGATTATTTTAGGTTTTACATCATTCTATGTATATTGTGCAAATTTAATCGAGCTGTCTTGCATGAATTGTGTATATATTTATTAAAGTTATGAACACCGGTATGTAAACATTACCACGTGTCTTTGTTTATACGTGATACACGTGTTGAATGTATAATACTAGTAGGTTTAATGTTTTAGTTAAAACTGACCATGATATTTGAATTAGGTTAATTCAAATATTTCATGCTATACTTTTGGCGATTGGGAGAATTTAAGATATTGTCATTCGAAGGTTGCTTTTGGTGCAGCAAAGTTTACCCCCCCCCCCCCGCCAGCCGACAAAATGTATTTTTCTAATGTTATGTTTTATTTATATGATTATTAATGTGTGTGAAAAATGAATCTTTAATTTGATTCATATTTAAGTTTGCGTACATAATGAAAATTGTTTTTATTCTTGCAGATTGGGTTTTGTGCTAGCGGGCTAGACAGAGAGTAACTGATGAACTGTCTTTGCATTTGTTTTAAACAAAATTAAATCTTTGCTGCACACTGTCAGGCGAGCTGATCCCATACAAATATGTTCAGTGTCTTTTGTAAATAATTTATGTTCGTTAGAATTTATGAATAAGAACATAATTTGTATGAAGAATGTGTATACTTACTTATACTCTAAACGATTAATTTGGTATATACCAAAGGAATACAAGATACTAAATACAAAACCAAATCAATAAATTGAAGAAAGAAAAGAAAAACAAGTCTTTTTGGCAAAACTTCTAGGAATGTTGGTTCTCAATGCTCTTCAACTTCGTACTTTATTTGGCTTTTTTAACTTTTTTGGATTCGAGCGTCACTGATGAGTCTTTTGTAGCCAAAACGCGAGTCTGGCGTATACATGTATACTAAATTTAATCCTGGAATCTATGATGAGTTTATCTACAATAAACACTGCATGAAATAATGAAGAATTCTGCCTAAATTAGAGGTTGAACTCAATTTAAAGTACACAATCAATTTTAATAGAATAAAAAATAAACCATTAAAACCTGTCTTTGACTTATGTCCGATAAAGAATTGGCGGTTTCAGAATCTAAAGGACTATGGGTAATTTGATCGTTCGTACCCCAAAATGAAAATAACGTCACGTCATTGGTTGAATTTCAATTTTTAGGACGTTTTTAACCAATCACGACGCTTTGGTGTAGACTTTTGAAAATATTACCCAGAATGCATTAGATTCTGAAACGGCGAATTACTCCATCTCTCTGATATACCAATCTTATAGTAATTTTTACTATATAGTGAACCGCTTTCTTATTTTCAGCTACAACTTGAAAAATAAAGTTAACTGATGGTATGCCTGAAGGATTATCTCTATATGATTATATTCCTTTTTTATGCTGTTGTGGTCCTGGTTGAAAGTAAGAGAGATCAAACAGAAATATTAATTGTTAGTCTGTTTGAATATAATTTTATTTGTAATTTTTATTTGTAATGTTACTCACAGTTCGGAGATACTAAGAATCTGGCTGCACATGGAAATAAAACAAAAAGTAAAGTAAACACAAAAGTCATTTTGTTTTACGTTTTTCTGTCTGGTATGTGTGTAGATACAATTCGGTGTACCGTGTCCATAAATTTTCCCTTTCGTTATTTTCTATCTATATTATATAACTAATCAAATTGAGAATTGAAATGGGGAATGTGCCAAAGAGACAACAACCCGACCATAGAAAAAAAAAAACAACAGCAGAAGGTCAACAACAGGTCTTCAATGTAGCGAGAAATTCCCGCACCCGGGGGCGTCCTTCAGCTGGCCCCTAAACAAATATATACTAGTTCAGTGATAATGAACGCCATACTAATTTCCAAATTATACATAAGAAACTAAAATTACAAGACTAACAAAGGCTAGAGGCTCCTGACTTGGGACAGGCGCAAAAATGCAGTGGGGTTAAACATGTTTGTGAGATCTCAACCCTCCCCCTATACCTCTAGCCAATGTAGAAAAGTAAACGCATAACAATACGCACATTAAAATTCAGTTCAAGAGAAGTCCTAGTCTGATGTCAGAAGCTGTAACCAAAGAAAAAAATGACAATAATACATAAATAACAACAGACTACTAGCAGTTAACTGACATGCCAGCTCCAGACTTCAATTAAACTGACTTAAAGATTATGATTTCATCATATGAACATCAGGCACAATCCTTCCCGTTAGGGGTTTAGTATCATACCATCATAACATATATGAAAAGAACATAACCCGTGTCATGCCAACAACTGGTTTTTGAATAAATGTGTTTAGTTCCGATGCAAAGACCCTGTAAGTGAATCAATATTAACGCCAACATATGCAATCTTTAATGACCTGACAACAGTATCGTAACTATATCCCTTCTAAATAAGTCTTTTCAAAGGTTTTGTTAGTTTTTGAGGTGAATACTGACACCTTTGTGCTTTATAAAGAATATTTCCATAAAAAATTGGATGTGAAATACCTGAACGTATAAGAAGTCTGCATGTTGAGCTATATTTACGAATGATGTCCTTATACCGATGATAAAATTTAGTAAATGTTTTGACTAGTTTGTGATATCGAAAACCCTGGTGAAATAATTTTTCAGTAATACATAAATTTCTCTCGTTAAAATCTAAAACATTGTTACATACACGAGCGAATCGTACAAGTTGAGATATATAAACACCGTAAGATGGTGACAAGGGAACGTCACCATCTAAAAATGGATAATTAACGATAGGAAATGAAAAATCATCTCTTTTATCATAAATTTTAGTATTCAGCTTTCCGTTTGTGATATAGATATCAAGATCGAGGAAAGGGCAGTGGTCATTGTTAGTATTAGCTTTATTTAAAGTAAGTTCAACAGGATAAATTTCTTTAATATACATACTGAAGTCGTCATAATTGAGAGCCAAAATATCATCCAAATATCTAAAAGTATTATTAAATTTGATTATCAGATATTGTTTCGATGGGTCTTTGCTTATTTTTTGTCATAAATTGTAACTCATAGCAATACAAAAACAGGTCCGCAATAAGTGGTGCACAGTTAGTCCCCATTGGAATTCCGATAATCTGACGATATACGGAATCCCCAAATCGAACAAAAATGTTATCTATTAAAAATTCAAGGGCATAATATATAGTATCAAAGCATGTCCAATTGACATAGTTATTTTTGTTTATTGCTACTAAAAAATGACCTAAAAGAGTTTGAACATATATATTCACATTCTGACTTTTTAAATGCCCATTAAATAAGGTGTGTGATTTTTTTCTTAATGAGAATGTTAGGCAATGTGGTATACAGGGTAGAAAAATCCAAATTTTAAACAGATTCAAAATCACCAATATAAGCATGCAATTTATCAAGTAATCCGGCCGATCGGTGAAAAAATTGCTCAAATAATGAGGAAAGCACCAATTTTTGCATGATGGCACATTTTTGTGGACTGAGCAATATAAGCTATGGACCCACCCTCAAAATTTAATATGGCGGCTTATTTCAAGATGGCTGCCGTACGTTCTAAAATATTTTCCAGTATTGCACAAACCACAGTGGATTTGATGCTGGAAGCACTAAAATCAACATATTTGAATGACTTGGTATTCTTAGAAAGATTTTGTTTTGATCTATCTTTGAAATACAAAATGGCGGCTATTTTCAAAATGGCCGCCTTGAAAAATAAGCAAATATTCATTATTGAGAATTGACCTGAATATAAGCATTTTATTGATGTATAGTGTCATTTAGTATATGTCCCAGTTCTGTCCTTTTTGATTTTGCCTTGCTTGTCATTTCATACACAAACTAGTAGCTTTCATAAAAAAATCCAGTAGTAGCTTTCATAAAAGGCTGCAGTAGTAGCTTTCATTAAAAGTTGCACTATTTGTTATCTTGGGTCACACATAAAAGCTGTGATTTGGGATTTATTTGCGTTAAGATATTATGCAGTGCCTATCGTATTTCTGGGTCGCAATATTTTGCAATTTGAGATATTAAACTGAATTGAGAATCATTTAAACACATATCAGTGAAATGGCAGGAATTGAGGACAACAAGGACAAGAACATTGCAATGGCAGAAACTGAATCACTTTAGGATATGGAGAAACCCACAGCTGAAGACGCTTTAACAGAAGACAGCTCAGAAATGACTATTAAACAATTATACTAAGAATTTCTAGCAGATAGTAAATCTAATGCTCAAAGAACAGCTGAGATTTACTGCAATATAAAACAGAACGAAGTGCGAATTGATAAAATATGTGTTGGTCTCATTACGTTTCAAGTTGAACAGAAAGAAGCAATAAATATTAATAACGAACAGATGAGAGCAATATCTCAGCAACTTCAGCAGTCTTAAGACAGGTTAGACCACAAGGCTAGTAATAATTGCCTGGCGGAATTGATGGCCAGACCAATAAGATATTCAATGTTGTGGTGAGACGAATGGACAAGCTGACAACAACTGAAGAAAGAGACACAGTTCAATTTAAAAGTGCATTTGAACAGCTGGATACCTTCCAACAACTGGCATCGGTTGTAAATGAATTAGTGGACAATCGAAATAAAGAAGTTAAACTTCCTGCAATAGACACATCATCTAAGCCAAAATTTGACCTTAGCCAGTACAACGCAAGTTTACCAAAAATACACAACAAAATCCATGCGTTTGGTTTTTCCCTTATTGTAGTTCACATGAACCATCAACCGCACCAACTCTGTTGAAGTTGATAGTAGTTATCAAAGGTACCAGGATTATAATTTTGTACGCCAGACGCGCGTTTCGTCTACATACGATTCATCAGTGACGGTCATATCAAAATATGTATCAAGCCAAACAAGTACGAAGTTGAAGAGCCATGAGAATCCAAAATTCCAAAAAGTTGTATCAAATACGGCTAAAGTAATCTATTCCTTGGATAAGAAAATCCTTATTTTTTCGATAAAATCAAAGTTTTGTAAACGGAAAATTTATAAAAATGACCACATAATTGATATTCATGTCAACACCCAAGTGCTGACTACTGGGCTGGTGGATTGAAGGTTTCTTCACCTTAAGTCAAAAGTCCTATGTCAAGGTCCTTTGCCCTGCATGAGACAGTTCAAATTATTCAACAACAATCTCCATTTAAGAACATACTATAAACCTCTTTTACTTATCAAGGATACTAGAAAAAGGCTTGTGTCTTCTTACGCACACCATAACAGAAACAATTGGCTTCAAGTGGATTCTATCAAGTTTCTCCAATGCTGAATGCAGTGCCTACTTACGGTATCATCCCCGTCGAGTCAATGGTAAATCCCACATTTAACACTCCAATTATGACAACCTCGTCAGGTCCTGGAGCTCTAACAGGCTTCACATAACAGCAAGCTGACTCCACTGACCGATCCAGGAAAGGGCAGAGGAAACCAAAAGAGTGTGACAACACCTCTTCTTCCGACTCCTCATTGGAGAGAGAATATACCCGATGGCAAGAAAATATTGGTGCAAGGGACCGGAGCCGAAGCCTACAGCTCCCAAAAATGCAAAAACGTAATTGAAGAGGATCCATGACTTGGGAGTCGTTTATTTACCAATTTGAACGAACTGCTGGTAAATGAAAATGGGAAAACAGAAAAAATATGTGTAGCAGCGCTTCAACAAGAAAGACGATCAAACCAGATTGGAACTGAAGCATTCCGTCGAGGATGTAAAGACAAAGATTCTGCAAGGCATGTAATAGACAGGAACCCAGGAACATTAAACAAGGCGTCCAAACAATTGAAAACCTCAATAGCAAACCATATGGCGATATATGGATCAAAAAGTTCTAATTATGACCATCGACAAGTCTACTTTGCTGATGGCGCAGTATCACCGACCGATAAAAGAAATATAAGCAGTCATTTGGATAATGAGGTGCATAACCTGAAAATGTCACAAAACTAGCTGATATTATGCTTTCAACTAATCAGCATAACCGTGGATTGGCCGATTAATATATAACCTCGGTTCTTCTTATCAAATAATCATGGAAGATCACCAGTTCAATGGAAGATCACCTGATCAATAAACACGTGGAAGATTTTCTGAGCAATACAATCGCGGTAGATCGCCAGATAGAAATACATCCTAGCTTAATGTCCATCGATCGCACCCCCCTCCCCACTAAGCTAGATATCATATAGTCCATAAAGACAACGGTTAGCATCTTCACGGACAAACTGCAGAAATCCCGGTTATTTCAGACAACGGTCACCTTCACCAGGATACGGACCAAATCAAAGCGCAACCCCAACAATGGAGTCTTTAAACAGCAAAGGATTGGGCCAGTAGGCCAACGCACGATTCTAAAGTCTATTGGCCATGAAACATCACCTCATTACAAAATCGAACAGAGGCCCACGGCCTCGTCCGATATTGTCATCAGACGAACCATTTGAAAAAGCTTAGCAGTACGAGGTACTATACATGACAAGAATGTGAGCATGATTGTGGACACTGCTGCAATGATAACATTAGTAAATGAGAAATTAATACCGGCAAAAAATGGAGATTTGGAGAAAGTAACGCTACGTGGTTTGGGTTAACAGCTTGTTATTGGGAATTAATAGAGTAAACATACAATGGGATGTGTACAAAGAGCCATTAACAGACGATGGTAGACTTAGGCTAGATTTTCTGGACACACTGAATGCAGTGATAAACCTGAGTACTCCCACAATTACCATGATAAGTGATAAATGCGGCATTTGTTAACAGTGGAAACGAGATTTCAACTTAGCAAGTTTGCATAAAACGAACCATCACAGTTCCATTAATCTCAAAAATGACTGTTACCAATAAAACTAATAAAAGCGCTGACCAGGAGTGCAATTTAGGACCATGATCGCTGAATAATTGCAAATTTGTTTCGCACGTAGTTGGAAAGGAAATGGTTGCCCCTTAACCATTTTAAATGGTGGCAATCGTCTAATCCGCCTGAAGAAAGTTACACCTATTGATTACATAGAATAGTTTTACGATGTAGATGAAAACGCGATAAGTGACGTAAGACGTGGCATTGAAGAGACACGAGACAAGGTGCCCTCGACACTGCCTCAAAATTCAGATGAGTTACCTACTATTCAACCACATTTAACCGACCTATATTAACGTTCAATCGACTAGTTTCAACCTATTTCATTCCAACCATTAAAACTGAAAGCGTTTAAGGAACAATTACAATAACCTGTAAAATATTGATTAACATTTTGAATTTCACTATTTGTTTTAGTATATGCAGCCATATTTGCAAATGTATGTGTTATAGAAATAACCTTATTATTTTTTTTTATATTTTAAAATTAATTGATAACAAATTCAAAAATATGAAGTCCATTTTTAAAGAATCATTACTTTAATTTCCGAAATTATATAGAATACCTTTAGGACAATCTTGATATTTATACCGTTTTTCCGCAATCTTGAAAATGGCAGCCATATTGGATTTTTCAGAGTGGGTCCATAGCTGAAATCAAATGGTATATAACCAAAAACTACTATGCAAAGTTTCATGCTTTCTTCATCAAGTGAGCAATTCTGCTCTATATCTGCACCAATCGGCCGGACTAAAGTACTTTCAACGAGTCTTGACACTCCAAAAGTAATTAATTCCACTATTTTGGAAGGCCTTACTTGAACAATTGATTATCAGGTTTTTAATAGTACCAAGTGTGCTGGTAAGAAGAATAGACAATTTAGTAGTGGAACAATGGCTTGAAGACGAAATAAATCTATATGTGTTAGTTGTTTTGTGTAGCTTCGGAAGCCAATACATATTTGGGACTTTCATTGTATTTGGCTCTGTTCAAAAATAAAGAAATTTTACAATCATGCTAGATATATGACATAAGTGTTTAGTTTCTGTGTCAAATTGACATTATATTGTATATCATTGTATGTTTATCGCTTTGATATTCCTAACAAGGTAAGAATTGGTAAATAATTTATATAATTAGGTCTTTCCACTTTTCTGTGGAAAGACCTATTGTTTTTCTTCTGATTATTATTTTTTTCTTCCGCCAAATTTTGTTCTTGCGATAAACATTTGTTTCGCAATATGTCGCTTAGATATTTGGTATATGATATCGAACAGTTTATGCGCTTTTGAAATGTACCCTGCGTAACCGTATACTTTTCTTTGTAGGAGTTATCTCCCCAAACACTGTTTTCCTTGTGATCACAACTCCTTCGCAACCGTGAAAGATTACGACAAATTTATTTTATAAAATTGCTAGTTATATCCTTCGCATGATTTGTCTAATTTTGACCGAAGCAATATGAACGCTCCATATGAGAGTTATTTCCCTTTTTGTATTTGAAATTTTTAAATGTATTTTAAACTTGAACACCATAAGTGATAGAGACCTAGGATCTTTTGATTTGAGGTTCTTGGTCCAAAAATATGAAAATTAGGTCAAGGTCAAAGGTCAAGGTCATATTCTAATTTTTGAATTTGTCTTATTTTCACTCAGTTTCATTAACCTTATAAGATATCGACAAATTATTTTGTATAAATTGTTAGTTGTGACATGTGGTAACTAAATAATTTTAGTTGAAAGGGTGCGTAAACAATGAATGGGAGTTTTAGCCCCTATCATATCTTAAATTATGTTTAAAGTGATATAACTTATTAACCATACATATTAGAGACTAGGGTCTTTTGATTTGAAATCCTCAGTTTGTGACCTTGAAATTGAGGTCAAGGTCATAGGTTAATTTGACGTTCTAGATTTTGACCTTTGCTTTATATTCATATTTATACATCATAAAGTAAATATGAACTGACATTTTAGACTGATTTTTTATATTTTAATATCAAAATAGATATTAACTGGTGGAAAGACCTTCTATTGTTCTCTGAACAATTGGTTTTTAATTTCTTTTTAATTCCTTTTTCATTTTACTACACCTGAGATCGGTCATTTATCTAGTGTTCAAAACTGCATTGTTTGTTGTTGAGTTCCTTCTTTTATCATGTTTATATGAATAACTTGAATTTCATTTTAATAAAATAGTTGAAAAATTTCAACTGATAAATTAGATAGATTTCTTAAATTCACCATAAAAGAATGGGGAATTTAATATTACCATAAATATTTATTAACATAATGGTTATGTTAAAAATCATCATTCTTATACACAACAACTGTCAATTTTCAAAACATTTTGGATTTTATATTAAGAGCAATATATGCATAAATTATGCATGTTTCAGACATGAGGAGAAATTGAGATCCAATTTTAACTCTATTTCTTCTATAACAATTCTGTTGAACTAAAATTGTTACGTTTTCTTACAAGTCCCTGCTGAAGTTTGTAAATAGACAAAGTAAGAATATAACACTGATTGCAATATAAAATGAAAAAGAAACTAAAGGAAAACAAGTTCTGGATAATCAATGATACTTCCTTCTGCAATATTGAATTTATACACTTTGTGCACTAATGCCGTTCAAGAAAAAAGGGGAGAAATAGAATTATTATTAATGAAGTATTTTTCAAAATTAGTAGCGCATACTAAGCAATACTGTTACTTTTTCGCGCTGTTCGAAGTTGTCTTGCCATAAAATAGAGAACATGTTTGCATTCACAAAAAAAATTATTCATTTCTTTTTCTGTATGATATTGTCAAGTTTTTAATACTATCTCTGCGTTGTCTATTATTCAATAGTCAAAATATCTTGATACGTTAAATAGAGTTTGCAAACAGGATATTTTTTCTATTCATTAAAACATATTTCATGTACAATTTAATTCTTAAACTAAATGCAATTTTGCTTTTGATTTCTAAGTGTGCGATTGACATCAGACATTTGATTGGTCCTTGTCGCGTTTTTTTTTGTGTGCCAATGTCGTTTATGCTATTATAAATAAACGTGAGTGTGAACAACGCGTTATTTTATATCAGCCAAAAAAAATTATTGATTTGGAACGTTGACCATTTATGGTTGTTAAGTTGTTGTTTACATGAAATCGTAAAATGCATCTGTATCTTAAATGGCACTCACATTCTTATGCACTACGAAAAGAAAGCTTTCAAAATTCAGTCTCCCTTGTATTCACTGTTTTATTAATTTCAAATCCGATTCACTATACTCACTATCATTTGAAAAAATAAATAAGAAAAAGGAAAGAAAACTTATAATTAATTCATTTCCGATTTTTTTAAATGAAGATTCGCTTTTGCATTGTACGATGTTTGAAATATTATATAAATGCCATGTGTTATTTAAGAGCTATGATTAATATCAAAATTAAATACACAAGTACAGTTGCGTACGGTCAATGTATTCGAAAATATACAGACATACTCTAAATTCCTCCTATATTTAAAAGTTTTTAATTATTTCTTGTATGAAATGTATATGTTTTTTTTTTTGGTTACACAAGATAATGTACATGTGTGCTAACAGGCAGATTAAACTCTAGAAGACTTTTTCTTCACTTTTGAAGATTTATGTTAATACTTTTGTTCCTCATGTATTTATGCTGCCCCGACTGTTATTGCCTTAAGTCCCTATTGTTTCTCTCTAAGCTTAATACAGATACCTGACGTAGCAAATACATTTATTTAATTTTCGCATACACTACTCACAGTTTCTGTTTACTTCACCACCATGTACATATGAAGAAGTTATTGCTAGTAGCACATAAAACAACATATTCATTAATTTTGACAAGTCAAACTAAATTCAGATACTTACTTAGTGATGTGTATACCGTAATCACGAAGAGTGATAAGACATGATGTAAGAACGTGTGGACTTATTTTATATAATTGTTCTTCTATACTTACAGCACGTGACACGTTTTCATTCCAAACGTCATTAGGAAAAAGTCCAAACATATTATGTGACCAATATCTAGAAACGAAAAATACCAAAATACGTACTCTCGCGAACTGGTAAAAAAGCAATAACCCTGTCATGCCTTTATGAAATCAAGTCTATTACTGATTCCCATTTTTAATTTCTTAAAGAATAATAAAAATACACCATAAATCAAAAACTGCACTGATAGGGATTTGTTTATATATTTTTTTTGCGTTTTTTTCCGGCATTTCTAACAGCGTAAAAAGTATTATTAATAATGCATTTGGATGTACATTTCAATTATCATCTTTTATGGTTGGTCTGCAATATAACTATAATACATTAATTTGTTTATTTTGTCATAATTTAACCTTTCCATTTGTTAATTGTTTACGATTCAATGAACAACCTTAAATGTGTTGATATTATATTTAAAGGATAGCTACATATAGCTAATACAGTTTACGAAGAACAACAGTCATGTTGTTTTATATACTCACAGTCTCTGTCTGAAATTTAAAATAGGTTTATTTAAATTAAAGATTGTACAATTTGACCCTTATTTTTTTTGGTGACATGTTGGGTTAATGAGCAATTTTTTTTATTGCTTCCGATTGCATTTAGCCTGCGCTAACCTACTATTTTCAATGTTGATATTAAACAGAAGATTCTAATGCATTCGAGTTTAAGCAATGACCACTTGTTTGTCATGTAACCGCTTGTGACATTTTGACTGAATGTTGAAAGGCAACGCAGGAGATGCATTCATAGCAGGAAAAATCTTGTCGATGCAACGGCCTTGCTCCTCTTGTGGTTGAAATGCGATTTCTTTACTTTTTGTGTGTTGCATTGCTTTGCCTTATAAATCGAATTTGGAGATTTGAACAGTTGTAAACTACTGTTGTATTAATTTATCAAAATCCGCACAATTTCAGCAGGAAATGTTTAAAATTAAATAATTTTACCAATCAAAATGGCAAAAGATACTTACCAAGGGACAATTAAAAATCATTTGTCGAAAAAAAAAACCACAAAAACGATTCTTTGACTATAAGGACTATAGGTTTACAGTCCACTAAACACCTGACAAAAAACCCACTAAAGACTGAGAAACACGAATCAACCATAAAAATGTAAGCAGATAATCTTCCTCAAGAAGAACCAAATGTGTTGCTACTGGCAAGTACGAATTCGGTGACTAATCGGATATGTGATATCAAATCGAGAAAATGAGGTCGGGATTGTGGTTATAGCAATTGAACTATATAATTGAGAATGGAAATGGGGAATGTGTCAAAGAGACAACAACTCGACCAAACAGCAGAAAACAGCCCATAGCCACCAATGAGTCTTCAACACCGCTCAAAATCTGTTATTATGTAAATATGTCTGTTAGCATTCTGAACAGACATATTTAGTGTGACGTCCCTTTTCACTGAACTATGTTTATTTAGGGGTCAGGTGAAGCCAGCCTCCACGTCCGCAATTATTTTGAAAAAAAAGATACCCACAACTTATAAAATATCGCGAATTACTTCCGGAAACAAGATCTTTGTATCTACGTTGGAAATTCCTTTTTATGAATCATTTTTTATTATATTTTATGAACATTTAAAAGCCATCTTAAAAAAGGACATATCTCTATTTAAAAAAATAAGTTCAATTGATAAAAAAGATATGAATGAAGCCATTGTATCAATCAAATATGAAAATATGTAATTTAAAACGTATACAAAAACAAACAATATTCAAGTAAACATGATCAGCAGAATAATACCCAAGACACTGTATTGACTAATCACTTATATAGTATCTTTTGGCCAATGCACGTGGGTTTGGTGTTAAGGAGAGACGAAAGATACCAATGGGATATTCAAACTCGTAAGTCGAAGTCACACTAAAAACTCCATGGCAAAACACTATATACAACAACAGTACACAAAGCATAGCAGTGAAAACAGAAGACTGAGCAACACGAACGCCATCAAAAACCGGGGATGATCTAAGGTGCCCCGTAAGGGTAAACATATCTTGCTCCAAATGTAACACCCGTCGTATTTATCATGTAGGTACAATGCCGCTGATAAGTCTAATTCTGTAGGTCGCATTCGAGGATTTTGTTACGACAATTGCAACATATCAGTAGTCATCTATGAAACAGATATGTCATAACGGTCAACAACCTCGTTGTGGCGACATACAATGTTATAAGAGATGATTTCAACTTCACCGCTTGGAACTGTTGGGTCAATACCTTCCTTTTAAGAAGCAATCCTCTATTACGGAAATTATGATAGGAAACGTAAGCTCTGAAATATTGTATCAACTGGGAGATATATACTCCATGTGTAGGCGCTTCTGCAATGTTGCTACATAGAAATGGTAATTGAAATTAACTCTTTTGTCGTAAAATTTTGTTCTCAACCGACAGTCATTGTCAAGGTATAAGGCACACTGTATCTGTTATAAGCTTTATTTCAAGTTCGATTGGATAGATGCGTTCAACATATTCACCAAACGTTTGTATTATTTAGTGGGAGGACATCATCTATATAGTGGAAAGTGAACTTAAAGGATAATGCTAGCGTATTTTCATTCTTCATTCTTTAATAAGACGCTACTGTTTGAAGTCAGTCTTATTTATAATAAAAATAAAAATGCCTCTTAATTGTTGAAAACCACGTCCTCCAAATGAAACAAATATATATGTTGTCAATCAAGAAAACACGCATCTGTTATAATTTTTACAAAGTACGAGTTATCTCTTCTTAAGACAAGATATCTATGTTTGCCGTTCATTTTTTATGAAACAAAGCAGTACCAATTCTTTCAATTTCTCTTTCAGTAAGGAATGGGACATTATTGTGTAACGGGTAGAAAAGTCAATAGTTATTAAAGGTACCAGGATTATAATTTAGTACGCCAGACGCGCGTTTCGTCTACATAAGACTCATCAGTGACTCTCTTATCAAAATATTTATAAAGCCAAAAAAGTACAAAGTTGAAGAGTATTTAGGATCCAAAATTCCCAAAAGTTGTGCCCAATACGGCTAAAGTAATGTATGCCTGGGATAAGAAAATCCTTAGTTTTTTTCCGAAAAATTCAAAGTTTTGTAAACAGGAAATTTATAAATGACCACATTAATGATATTCATGTCAACACTTACTCGCTTAGGTGTTGACTACAACTGTTTTAATACTATTACAAGAGCCAATACATCTAGATTTTATGTACTCTAACATATTTTTGGAATTTTTAAGTTTCCACATCTGATTCACGCCGCCCCTAGAGTAGACAGTTCCACTATAACTGTGAGGTTTCATGGAGCAGTTGGAAAACCCAGCAATATAACTTTGATTGTAAGGACACTTGTGTTCAATGAAAACAACACGTAAGATAATTGCATGCGTCCGAAGCGATTTTCTGGATTTCCCTTCATCAGGAATGCTCAAATCCGAAAATTTGAAAGATGTTTAAGTACTTGAACAGTTGAAGAGCTTTATGACAAAACATTGCCCAAAAATATTCAAACATAGGTATATAAAATAGTGAGGGAAGATCAAGTTCTTCATCTTTGGTTGAAATTCCAAAGGAACATACAACAGACCTTTGATTTTTCAGGATGTCCTCCTTGGTAAGTGTCGTGGGGTATTTGATAAGTTTCCCAGTGAACATTCATTACCAAATTTATTGATCAAGCAGTTTATGTAATGTGATTTTCACACAAAAATGATGTAGTTTGGGGCTTAATCTGCGGTGAAAACAACATATTTGTCATGGAGGTAGGACAGGTGCGTAGTAACATTTGGGTCTTGGAAGATCGAAGTACGACGTGTGTTGTAATGGTTCTATATGTACTCCTCGGCCACCTAGAGTTTGAATTATAAATATGCGTTGTCATAAATGGTTAAATCAAATTCTGGCTTCATTCCACATCCAGACAATACTTTCTTAACTAAAATGACTGAACCGTACCATTTTATCAGGTTTGAGTTGTTCTCACTGAGTTTGAAATGCATGCTACACCAAGTGTTGGCACCCGTTTTATGTCCGTTTTACACATGTACTGTTGGGATAATAACTTAAAACCACAAAACTTATATGATTGGTACATAAAATTTTAGCAATATGTATCCTGAAGTTATAACAAGTTGCATTATACTTATACAGAAGAATCTGTATAGAAGTTACTTTGGTTTGGTTCTTAACCTCATCTTGGAAAGAAAAGTTATAAAGGTTTTCAAGAAATCTGTTCGAGGGTTAACTCATGTTTTTATGTCACAAAACATTTCATAGGGACATTCACTTTGAGATTTTTCAACGCAAACAGAATATGTATTGTTATCCTTTAGACGATTACCCCAATATATCTACAAAATCAAACCATGTATTCAATTGATTATTTATACAGCTCCTGCTTTTTGTTGAATTTCGAATTGTATTTCAGTATGCAATATCGATAGTTACACTTCATCTTTTTTCACTTTTTGTGTTTTAGTTTGAAATGAACAAATATCAGTGTATTTGAAATGCGTTTTCTTTGTATTGCTACTTACAATTCGAATACAATGGGAATCTTGGTGTGAATGGATATAAAAAAAACTACACAAACGATATACATCATTATAACACAAATATCTACAATAATTAAAAACCAATTGTTCAGAGAACAATTGAAAGTCTTTCCACATCAAAGAAATTATGAAAAGAAGCAAGTTTCTTCATACTGATTCAATAAATGAATGGTTTCCATATATTTTTGGGTTAAATAAGGGAGATAATGTGCTACTTCCGATACAGTAAATGTCACTTTCAGTCTCATATGATAGCTTCTTTAACAGTGATTTCAAAAATATAAAGTTTCTATATACTAATTGGCCACTTCCGGTTTATCAAAAGTCACTTTTAGACTACAGTGATATGTTAATGTATTTAGATTACAAAATATATGCATTCAGAGTACTTATTCATGAAAAATGTGTAAAAATGGCTACTTCCGGTTTTTTCGTAAGGTCACTTCCGGTTAACCTTTTTCAAGGTCATATGTCAACCAACATTTTGGTAAAGGTCATATGGCTATATAATGAACACAGTTGAAGTAATAATCGATAAAACTGATAATTACACATTTCAGGGGCACTAACTCCTATAAGATGCCAATAGATAGATTTGTTAAAACACCACATAGGAGAACAGTAAATGCTAGTGACAGATCACCTCCAACACCTACAGAAGCTCTACATGACAAAACTAGTGGAAATATTGGAACTAAAACAAGTAAAGGATATTTCAAATGTATAGAAATCACAAAACAGTGCCAATTAATTTGTACAATAGTTTAGCCATACAAAATTAAAAAACATTTTTTTTTACTAAATGACAAATAAATTACAGCTCAGATCAAGAGTCTATCAATCAAGTAGACAAAACAAATGTAATTGTTTAATCTGCTTCAGTTTTTTTTTTTGTTTTGCTGAAATTTTATCTTATTTTGAATTTATATAAAAAAAAATATAAAAATATGTAAGAGTTTAAAGCACTTTGAAAGAGTTAAAAGGAGTAGGTCCGGTAAGGGCCGATTTTGGCCCCAAATTTCAGTTTCATCTAACGAGATATTTATGACACTTTTTAAACATTTAAGTGTCTATTTCAATTGATTCGATTAGTTTATGTAAAAGATTTTAACTGATTCAGTCATTAAAAACGCTCCGATTGAGCTTAAATATGAAAAATCTAACAAATATGCAAAAAAACGTCACTTTTCAGATGGTTTTCGTCAAAAATGAAAGTGGCTGCATCCGTGTTCAACCTCAACCTTTATATATATTATGTATTATCATCAATAACAACTTACATTTCAATATTATGAATGAACACGAATGCGGCCACTTTCATTTAAGACGGAAACCGTCTAAAATTTAACTAAAATGCTATAATTGTGAAGATTTCAGTAATTTAGCATGACTTTGTGATGCTAGTACACGATATATGTACATTGTATTGTCAAAAACAGCACATATTTATGTAGCAGAAGCATTCTACTTTCCAAAAAATAGCTAAAAGATTACATTTTCACAATTTTGCAAAACTGTTGAATTTTGGGGCCAAAAAGGGGTCTTACTGAACCTACTCCTTTGCTATGACGAAGTGTTTTTCAAATGTTAAGTTGTACAAAAATGTGATATAAGTATTAACAAAACTGTGAAAATGGCAAATATTTACATGTGTTTCATATTTGAAATTGTACTAAAAGGTTATATTTGGAAAGAAACTGTGAAATTATCATATGTTTACATATCAATCTTTATAATGTATATAGCTCATATACTCTTTAATATTGATCAAATGGTGTGTATATGTTTTATACCTATGATACATGTCGTAATACATCAGCTGTTCATTGTTTATATTATAAACATAGTAACTCGGTTGTTACCGGAGCTATATTTAGTAACACGAATTCCACTATCAATTAACGATAAACAGAACAAGACACTTTTCTGTCTAAACATTACATCACTGATGAGATACCTGAAATTCAATAAACAATATAATAGTAATACGATAAAACAAAATAACTACTTACCTGAAGAGTACGTATATTGTCCAGCAGTCTGTATTTGGCCACAACAGTATACTTTTATATCAGAAAAACAATGCGCTAAGTCTAATCCACCTATAGATAGATATTGTATAACACACGCCTTTTTGCATTGTATTGAATTGAACAAACCATTTACATTAAGTCGTAAGACTAGTTACACTATAAACGGCATTAAATTTCCACCTTTAAATCGAATCGAGTACACCTTATCGTTAAAGCATATACTAGCGATTATTTTCCCAATTCAAACACATATATTCAATTCGGAATTATTAAACTATCATGCATTAATTCCTACACTAGCGAATTATCCAAACAGAATTACACCGTGTTTTAAAGTACACATAACATACACGAGGTTCAATACCGGAACAATTGGTTTAAGGTCACACCAGCTGAAAGGTACCTGTTATTATTATTTAGGTCGTAAAAATATGTGTAACAACTATATATTATCTAAAATAATCAATATGTATTTCAAATGTGTAGCAATTAAGTGTTATAAAATAGTTATTTCATGTAGTGCGTTTAAATCAAAGAACATTTATAATGTATTATCTATTATAAACTATGACATTTACAAATACAATTAATCTTTGTAGTCTCAATGTTAACGGAATTAATTCACGGAAAAAAGATAGGGTTATAAAATGGGTTACGGCTCAAAAAAGCGTTATAACTTTTTTTACAAGAAACACATTTTGATGAAATTATTGAAAGAGAAATAAATAGTAAAACGGAATATGATACTTTTTGTAGTCATGTTACTACGGCAAGTATGGGTGTAGCTATTTTAATTAAGAAATCACTGAGCTACGAACTAATTAATAAATTCATTGATAGCGATGGAAGATTTGTACTTATCAATGTGCAAATAAATAATTCAATTTTTACATTTATTAGTTTATATGCAACTTACTGTAAAACATCTAGAAATTCTTTTTTCAAAAGAGTTAGTGATAATTTGAAAGAACAGGGTCTAGGTATACCAATACTTGGAGGCGATTTTAATGAGACACTTAACCCAATTGATAGAAAATCTAAACGTCCATGTAAATTTACGCAACCTGTACACGGTTTAAAAAATTTGATAAAAACTAACAAACTGTCAGATGTTTGGAGAAACTTAAATAAATGTAAACAGCAATTCACATGGAGAAGAACAGACCAATAACAAGCTAGTAGGACTGACATGATCTTCATGGGGTCAGATTTTTTACCACTGGTAGAATTTTGTAAAATTAAACCGGCTGTTATTCGGTCCACTGATCATCAAAGTGTATTTCTTAAATTTAAACCAGGGGTATCAGAAAGGGGCAATGGGTATTGGAAAATTAATAATTCAGTTTTGCAAGATAAAGATTACCAAGAACTGATTAATAATTTGATAGATACATATGTTTTCGAAAAAGAAACCCCAGATTGTAGATTATTATGGGATGGTTTTAAAATCGCGGTAAGGGAAGTAACAACAAATTATTGTAAAAATAAAGCAAAGTTAACCAAGGGGCGAAGACTTACTTTGGAAAAAGACCTGGAAGAAAAAATTAAAATAAGAGACGAGACGCACATAGATGATAATGAAATAGAAACAGAAATAAATGATATTGAAGAAGAGCTAGGTAAAATATACGAAGAAAAGTCGAAAGGAGCTCAAATGAGATCTAGAGAAAAATGGGTAGAGTTTGGGGAAAAAAATAATTTTTATTTTCTTGGGTTAGAAAAGAGAAGACAAGTAAAAAAATCCATAAGTAAGCTAAAGGGAGATAATGGGGAAATAATTTCGGATCAAGAGAAGCTCCTTAATAAAACAAAAGATTATTATAAAAATTTGTATAATAAAAATAGTTTAAACAACGATTTAACTGAAACATATATCAGTGAAACAAATTAGAAAATAAAGTTAATGAAAATGATAAACTTTTATGTGATGGAAAAGGTACACTGGAGGAATGCACATATGGTATCTATAAAATGAAATTAAATAAATCTCCAGGTCTTGATGGACTTACGGTAGAATTTTATAGAATGTTTTGGAATAAACTTAAATCATTACTTGTAAATGTCTAAATACAGGATACGATAGAAACAGTCTTTCATATTCACAACGTACTAGTATATTAACTTTGATATTCAAAAAGGGGGACCCTTTACTTTTGGAAAACTATCGTCCAATATCTCTTCTAAATATAGATTTTAAAATTTTGTCATACGTTCTTGCTCAACCTTTAAAAAAAGTACTTCCAAAAATTATAAATGAGGATCAAACTGGTTATGTTAAAAATAGATTTATTGTGTTTAATCTAAGACAAATCCAAGATGTTATAGACTATGCAGAAAAATACAAAATTGAGGGGGCAATTGTTTTTATAGATTTCAAAAGCATTTGATTCGTTAGAATGGGACTTCATGCTTGGAACATTTTGGTTTTAATGAATCATTTATTAAGTAGGTGAAAACAATGTATCCAGACGTTCAAACATGTGTCATGAATAATGGGTGGGTATCAGAAAATTTCAAAAATTCACGGGGAATTCAACAAGGCTGTCCTTTATCAGCTTTATTGTTTGTTTTTGGCGGTTGAAATTATGGTTGTAAAATTGAGAAATAGGAAAGAGGTAAAAGGAATCACTGTTAAATTAGATGGGAGAAGTCATAGTATAAAGATCTCGCAATTAGCAGATGACACAACCTTATTTTGTAAAGATAGACACGATGTAGTATCTGCCATGAATGTAATAGAAATTTTTGGCTCGTTTTCAGGTTTATTGATATATAGAAATAAAACAGAAGGATAATGGATTGGGAAGTTGAAATCATGTAAAGATAAAATAGCCGGCATTAATTGGGGAGATAAACCAATCAAAGCTTTAGGTGTGTTTTTTGGCCATGATAAAGAGGAATGCAAAAAATTAAATTGGGATTGCAAAATAGAAAAAAATGATTAAAATGTTCAAGACGTGGGAAAAAAGAAAACTTTAAATTTTAGGGAAAATACTTATTATAAAAACACTTATCTTGCCTTTATTTACATTCTTGGGAAGCGTTTGCTTAATTCCCGAAAGTTATATTAAAGAACTAGAAACACGAAGCTTTAAATATATTTGGGATGGAAAGCCGGACAAAGTAAAAAGAAATCTGAGAATACGTCCATATGAAAATTTTAAATGATATAAAACATTTAGAATACTTCAAATATGTTCCCGAATTTTATAGGGAAGTAATAAAGGCTTGGATTTTGACTGGAGGTGGGCAAACAAAACAACCAGACACATATTTTGATATAAGAAAGCAAATAATATGGGGAAATAAATTCATTACATTTCATAATGAACCAATCATCTTTGAAAACTGGATAAAGAGTGATATAAAAGAGGGACGAAAGATACCAAAGGGACAGTCAAAGTCATAAATCTAAAACAAACTGACAACGCCATGGCTAAAAATGAAAAAGACAAACAAAAAAACAATAGTACACATGACGCAACAAAGAAAACTAAAAAAAACCAACACGAACTCCACCAAAAACTAGGGGTGATCTCAGGTGCTCCGGAAGGGTAAGCAGATCCTGCTCCACATGCGGCACCCGTCGTGTTGCTTATGTGATAACAAATCCGGTAAATAGTCTAATTCGGTAGGTCACATTCAGGAAAGGGAAGGGGATTGTAGTTACGACGTTAGGAACATATCCGATATCATTTGTGATACGGTTATTCCATAACGGTCAACCAACTCGTGATGGCGTCCGTAAAATTTACGAAATGTTGATTTCAACTTCACCATTTGGAACTCTTGGTTTAATAGCTTCCTTGTGAGCAGCAACCCTCTATCAAGAAAATCATGATAGGAAATGCAAGCACGGGAATATCGTATCAATTGGGAGATATATACCCCGTATGCAGGTGCTGCTGGAATGTTGCTACTTAGAAATGGAAAGTTCACAATTGCAAAGCTGAAATCATCTCTTTTGTCGTAAAGTTTTGTTTTCAACCGACCCTCATTGTAAATTTCTAGATGTAAGTCAAGATATGAGGCCGACTTAACTGTATCTGTAGTATCCTTTATCTCTAGCTCGATTGGATAGATGCGTTCCACATAGTCACCATATAATATACTTAAATGACATTCTTGACGAAACTATGTCAATATCAGAAAATAATATTTAAAAAAAATTAAAGAGTAAGGTAAACTGGATTGCTGAATTTCATAAATTGAAACAATCTATTCCACATAATTGGATTCATATTGCTAAAAAAGAAAATTCTGTTAAAAGTACAGTAAATGTCCAGAGAAATAAGATCACATGGAAAAATCGTTATTTTGAGACTACATGTTTTTAAAAAAAAATGCTATATGATTCACTAGTGAGCAATATAAACGAACCATCAATAGGGATAAAAAAGTGGCTTAAAGTTTTATCAATGCAAGAAGCTCATTATATATTTTATTTTTTAAACTTTTAACTGAAAATAAATTAAAAATTTTCAGCTGGAAACTGCTACAATTTATTGTACCTACAAAAAAGCTTCTATCACAGTGGAAATTAACTTACAATAATAGGTGTAATTTTTGTAACCTAGAAGAAGACTATAATCATTATTTTTTTAAGTGTTCTTATTTGACAAGATTTTGGCAACAAATAGATGACCTCCTTGTAAGATGTAATATAGATTTTGTGATAAAACTACAACACCTAATATTTGGGTACAAAATCACAGACAACAAGTATTTCTCCATCAATTTTTTAATTACAATACTTAGTTTTTCTATATATAAGACATACTACGTATCTAAACAGAAAAAAAATAAAGATGTCAACAGAATTTTTGTGAATGAATTTAATAAGAGAGTAGACACAAATGGAGATAAGATAATAAGTCCGATGTTATTAAAAATTAAAAATAACATAACAAATGAATAATTTTATAGTAATGTTATTCTACAGTAATTGTTGAACTAATAAAATGTATATCTTATCAGCTGATTATTCCCTGGGTAGTCAGTGGAGTGACACATGGTACATCAAGAGAAGCTTGGAATCTTGATAGTTTTTGTAACAAGCAATATTTGATGAATAAAATTATTATGTTGTTGAAAAAAAAAAGATGCCATTAGATTGTTTAATTTCAGAACCAAATGTAACATATCTACATTACAATTAAGCAAATATTTTGCACTTGTTTTTTTATACATATCTTTAAAGGTGTTGGAGAAAATGCCGAAACAAGGAAAAGTCAACATTGAGAACTTGACCTTGACCTTTGACCTTGACCTAAATTTCTAAGTTAGGACCCAGGGGCCTCAAATAAAATAATTCCAGGGTTATCGGGTTAACGGTTTATGAGTTAAAAAAACATACCAACAAATTTATTTTGTAAAGGTAGATAACTCCTATAAAATTTCATCGAATCGCTTCGATCAAAATTAGTCAAATATTCCTGAGGGTGTAACGAACAAATTAGAAAAAGAAATTTGTTGATATCTTTTTTTTGTAACGAAGGAGATGCACACATTTAATAGACAGTGAATAGGGAGACACTTCTAACAAAGAAAATGTTTCGTCTTAGCAGGGTGAAATTTAAAAGCGTATAAACTATACGATACAATACACAAAATATCTAAGCGACGTATTGCGAAACAAAAAATTCAGAATGTGGCAGAAAAAAATTAATAATCAGAACAAATACAATAAGTCTTTCCACTTTTCTAATAAATAACAACAGATTATAAGTCACAAAGCTGCAATGTCGCCTGTATGTATAAATGCCTGACAATCACCAATTTATTAAGTTATAAATCTTCCACGTGGGTTGAAAGTTTCCAATAGAATAAGATGAGATATATATAAATGTACAAATGTAACATACAACTTGAACAATATGTAATGCTGGGATAAAATATACACCTGTAATCAAATTATCGTAAGCGAACAATATTCAAATATTCATGAAAAATCAACATGAACAATAGATCAATCTTCAGTTTTGATGAATGAGTTACGCCAGTTGACCTGTCATTACACAAAGGGTCTTTACTGTTACGTGAAAGCCATTATTTTTTGTGCCTTCGACAGAGATAATCACAGTTTATGACCGAACTCAGTAAAGACCCGTCTAAATTGCTTTAATTGATCAATTAAACAACACTTACCGTTATCTTGATGATGTTCTTACGTTAAAAAATCAAGAATTTTCTAAATATACTGCCGACATTTACCCAAAAAAACTTTCTTTAAATAAATCAAATTTAAACTAAATTCTACCATAGATATTAAGATTTGGTTTTGAAGTTTGGTTGTACCTTTGAAAATTATTTCAAACGGGATAGCACATCCACGTCCACTCTGTGTTTTTGTTAGATGTATTTCTATTTGTACATGTAACATGTCTTTATCTTTCTCAAAATAATCCTTCAGTATTGTCCTGCAAGAATTTTTTTACAGTATTTTTTTTTACAGTATTGAGCAAAAAATTGAAAAATTATGGAAAAATAGAAAATTTAAATAAAAAGAAGCTACATTTAAATTAATTCTTTTCTTCATAACAACCTTTAATAAAACCTTTAATGTGTTCATTGTTTGTTTTTATCTGCCTCCTGAATCATGCTCTTGTAGGACTGTTTTTGTTTTTCATATATACCCCTTTTATAATGAGCTACAAACGTAAGAATCTTATGGATCGTCTTGGTAATGGAAATATTGTTTTAACTGAAAATATTCCAAATAAAATAACACAGTATCTTTAAATTATAAATTCTGCTCTGATTTTAGGCATATTTTGTTTTGTTTTGGTTGTACACGTGGTTAACACAATGCTTATCACTCTAATATTAACCTGTATGCCATAGACTCAAAATATCGAGCTCGACTGCTCATAGTGGATTCAATGATTTAATTTCCGATTACCAGCAGGGTGTCACGTGGACAGGAATCTCCAGTTTGATGCTCAATTGAAAAGAACGGTGAACCCACCGGCTGTGTAAAATCAATTTTTTCAGGTCTGCTGACTATGACATTACACTGGAATCTAAATACCCTCTCTAAGTTGTCAATCTGGAGAGCTGCTTTATGTATGTGTTCATCACTCTGTTTCCTGTTCTTGGAAAATATATCTAATGATATTTAATAGCTAAGATCTAATTTCAATCCTATATTTCAATGTAATCATACTGCAATAATCACTGTTAATTACTTTTATATGGCAGACAATTTATATATAACCTTAAGAAATATGTGTGACAGAATTGCTTCCCTTCATTAGTAGATACTTAGTCAGTGGTAAGAGGTTGAGCTAGGGAGGTTTTTCTTTCGCCTGATCAGTTTACACCCTGCCTTATAGCACAGAGGTTTAAGGTTCATGTTCTAGAAAAATTTGCTCTTCGGTAAACTATGTTTACTGTGTGTATTGCTGTGAATTTGTTTATAGCACATTGGCAAGGCTTGAGATCTCACAATACTTTTTTAATCCCACTACATTCATGTACCTGTTTCAAGTCAGGAACCTATAGCCTTTGTTAGTCGTATATGCTTATATAACATAGGCTAGACTTTAGATCTCACAATACTTGTTTAATCCCACTACATTTATGTACCTGTTCGAAGTCAGGAACCTCTAGCCTTAGTAAGGGGCAACATCAAAAGTTCAATGTAGGACAACAAACCGAGTTCACATATTTTTTTAACTGACCCCCACTCCCTCCTCTTAACTTAGTTTGCGAAACTTTTATTGACCAATATGCATATATTTAAAATCGATATTGGATAAAACAAAAATTGCAACAATTTTTGTCAATCTTTATTCAATTTCATTAATCTTTTTTAAATGCCGGTAAGGCGTTTTTGTCCGTTCTAGCTGTTATATACTTTTGGCGTCACTTTGTTGTATTGCAATGCCAAGACAATGACATTATTTCGTGTAATTTTTGTTTTATGAAATTTAACAATGAAAAATGCATTTTATTTTATAGGTAACAACTTGATACAAATATATATGTAAATATTAATTTGAAAGGATAATATAAAGTATATATTAGTTTAAGATCGCGTCCAAAAAGCAAGGTTATGTAGACATCGTTCTATTAAAAGTTATCGAAGGTACCAATATTATAGATAAATCAGCCAGACGCTCGTGTCGTCTACATATGACTTATCCGTGACGCTCAAATTAAAATAGTTATGAAACCAAACAAGTACAACATTTAAATTTTAGAATGGACGATTTTTTCAATACTTTATTTGCAATTCTAAGTGTTAAATACCAGACTTCAAACTTTAGTTCAAAAATCATTTTCATGGTCTGTAAGTTCTCTATGGAAAAATATCAGGTATGCTGTTTAAAATTTTAATTTAAAATACAAAGAGTTATTTTAAATCAGTTACAATGTAAGGTACACAATACAATTACAAATTTTAGGCTTTGTCCGAAATAATTAGAAAATATCTTTCTTTTAAAGTTCAAATGTGGAATCCGTTGTGTTGAAATGAAAGTTATATCAAATAAAATTTCACTACAATTATGAACGTGTGATGATATTGCACAAATGACAATGTACTTACAAGTCAATAACTTATCATGGACAACATTAATCATTCATTTCATCATCTTTGTCTTATTTGACTCTTGATCAAATAGTTTCAGGTAAGAACATTTGGTTTAATTAACGTTATCCTACAGTTTATCAATCTTAAAAACCTAATTTAATATAATATTTTCATTGAAGCTAAAGATAATTTGATTTGATTGTAAATGCCTTCAATCAATCAATCAATCAATCAATCAATCAATCAAATCATTTGATAATTGAGACTGTGTACCCACCCGCTTTATATAAAGTTAAATACTAGCATAACAATAAAAAGGTAACAGTAGCATACCGCTGTTCGAAAGTCATAAATCGATTGAGAGAAAACAAATCAGGGTTACAAACGAAGACTGAGGTAAACACATAAACTATAAAATAAAATTTTCCCTTTTCTTGTTTTTGTTGAAAAATAATTTCTTTAAGGAGAAGAGACAACAATAATTAGAAATATCAGTGAAAGGAAGTAAGGGCTCGAATCAAAGAGTGCATGTTGTCCATGTTGTAAATGCAAATGAAAGAGCATCACAACCAGATACAATTTCAATTATAAATTAAAAAAAATCTTCAGAGACAATTGAAGGTCTTTCCACATCATTTTTAAATTTTATTGAAAAGAAGCTAGATCTGTTTACTCAAAGTAAAAACTAGCATGTTATCATATTTTTCTTCACACTGATGTGAAATAAGGGAGATAATGTGCTACTTCCGGTGAAGTAAATATCACTTGCAGTCTCATATGATAGCTTCTTTCACACTGATTCCAAAAAATAATAGTTTCTATATACGTTTTCCTGTACAACGGGGAGATAATTGTCACTTCCGGTTGATCGAAATACATTTCTAGTCTTTAAGTAAATGTATCTAAATTACAAAATATATGGATTCCGAGTTCTTTTAGATAAAAAAAAAAGTTCAAAAAAAGGTACTTCCATTTAACTCAACGTCACTTTCAGTTGTCATTCAAGTTCATATGTCACCTAACCTTTTGTTAAAGGTTATATGGCTTTATAGTGAACCAAGTAGAAGTTATATTAAAAAAAAACTGAACATAAAGACATTTCAGGGGCATTAACTCCTATACGATGCCATTAAATCGTATCATCTAAATGTAACATATTCTCATAACAATTAAGCAAACATTTTGCATTTGTTCTTTTGTATTAATCTTTGAAAGTGTTAGACAAAATGCAAAAACAAGCAAAAGTCACAATTAGAACATGACCTTGACCTTTGACCTTGGCCTAATTTTTGAAATTAGGACCTAGGGACCTCAAATAAAAAGATTCAAGGGTTATACGGTATACGGTTAATGAGTTAAAAAAAACTTTGTTTGGTAAGGGTTAATAACTCCTATAAAATTTCCTCTAATCACTTCTATTCAAATTAGTTAAAAAATCATGACGATGTATCGAACAATTTGTAAAAATAATTTTGTTACGAAGGAGATGCACACATTTAAGAAACAGTGAATGAGGTGATTAGTCTTACAAAGAAAGTTGATCGGTTTAGCAGGGTGAAATTTAAAAGCGCATAAACTGTACGATATAATATAAAAAAACATCTAAGCGATATATTGCGAAACAAAAAGTTTAGATTTGGCGGAGAAAAGAAAGTAATCAGAAGAAGAAATACAATAGTTTTTTCCACAGAAAAGTGGAAGGAGCTAATAATCAGAACAAGTACAATAGGTCTTTCCACAGAAAAGTGGAAAGACCTAATAAAATTAAGAGTTAAAAACGACTGTAGTGTTTTTTTAGTGTTCAAATCTCTTCTTTTGGTTAACAAGAGACAAATCAATACAGCAAACGAAAAATGAGGGAATGATCTTCAAAAGTAATAAACAAGTCCGTCTACAGAGAAGCGTCGACTTATATGCAAACATTACCTGTCATGCGAATCTACACTCTATTAAATGTCATAGCCGATGAGGACTCAACCGGGAAAACTACAGTTCAAACTATTTTTCTAATATCCAAAGATCTTAGACCGCTAAACATGTCGATACAGTATCTAGACATTCAACTGGTAGCGGTGACCGTTCAATCTTTCTTCCTCCTAAATCTGTAAACGATATTTTGCAATGTTTACATATAAAACCGTAAATGCACGGTTGTCGAAATTCTGTATTTGTGAACATACTTCCACAATAAATGTCTGTATTTGATAAACAATGTTGTGAACGTTTCAAACAATTAAATAAACAACGATTATATCAAAGAACTTTGTCATTTTTATAAATTCATAATTTGTGACTTCAAACTTGTTTTTGTTTGATCGCATTATCATATGTATAAAATTTTAAAACGTGATCATATCTTATTAGTTATCAAAGGTACCAGGATTTTAATTTAGTACGCCAGACGCGCGTTTCGTCTACATCAGACTCATTTAGTGACGCTCATATCAAAATGTCTATAAAGCCAAACTAAGAATTTGAGATCGTTATGAATTTGTTACGAATGACAAAGACAGAACACAATATGTTTACTTAATGAATTAAAGAGATATACCTACTTCATCATTAAATACAACACGTATACACATCGATCGATACCATTTCCAAAGCGACTTCATCGCTTCTTTTATTACAAGAGTATGGAACGCCATCACTGCCTTATTAGAAGAAACTACTACGACAAGATGCAAATGGAGAATTCCCATCATGTAAGCAACATTTGCATCATGTCATTGTAGTTTCCTTTTATAAGGCAGTGATAGCGTTCCATAAAAAGTAAGAGTTTATTTATACTATGGTAAATAGTAGTCTTTTAAATGTGTATTTTTAAACCGGTTATGTTTGTCATACCTGGACAACCTTCAAAACATATACAGCGTCTATTGACAATCCTTCTAGGTCATTTATTTAAATACATGTCTGTAGCAAATGAGTTGTAGTTGACAGTTTTATGTGCATGTATGGTACATTGGTTGCTTTAGGTTAGAGTAAAGACATTTTATTTGGTGTATTTCTTTATGGATTCCAATCCCTAAAAGAAGAGCCTTATCTTCATCTTATACTTCTATGTGGATTATCTGCAGTTATATATCTTAATAAATCCGTTTATGTCTGACCCAGTGTGTATTTTAACCAATTTTCGAGTGATTTTAAGTGCATGGTGGTAGTAGAAATTTCGTATGGTTGCTAAATTTGTACACTCTATATGCTCTACAAAAAAACGGGAAAGTACATTTCGATCGTCACAACATTTAAAAAAAATTGATTTAATAAAAACCTCATACCCATCCGACACCTCCAACTTATTGTTAATCGTATACACATCTAAAGATTCCATCTTTACTCTTCATGATAACGTTCTATGAAGCTCATTGATACCATTGCTGATATTATGTATTGCGAAAATGGAAATGTAGTTATCCGTTTTTGTGTACTTATATTCATAGTTGATTAATTCATAAAAATTAATGGAATCGAACGAACTGAAAAACAAGCGAAACAGGGTTTGTATACATGGTTATCGTCTCCTGCCTTGCCTGCATCACTTGTCATGCGAGTCCAAAATAAGTGAAAATGTCACAATCCATGGAAATACTAATTAGACGACTATTCTGGTATATAAAGAAATATGGCCGCCGCCATTCAGTCGCTTGTAAGTTGAGACGTACAGATATCGTTTCGGTCAACAGATTCGTATTGGTAACGTAATTATGTTGGAGCATCATTCCCCAATCATACAGTTCCTTATCTCACATTAGATAATGATAAATCGTTAACTTACACTTATGTTAAACTTTCTTGGTATGGTTTCTATTCTAATATAAAAATTACTGAATGAAAATCAATATTTTTTTTTAGATATAGATATGACACAACAACATAGAAACAACTACTTTAAATTAGTGGCCCTCATAGTTGATGTCGCATACCTTGTTATCTCTAAGTATATTAAAGAAAAGATACTCGGACCCGATAGTTTTGAAACATTTTTGAATAAGGAGAAACACAAGTTGGTGCATATTTACGAAACATCTCAATGTTGCGAATGCAGGATACCTAGCATCAAAAAAGAGAAATTGATATCAAGGAAGCAGTTACTGATCCTGTATAAATCAGACGAAAGGAACCAGATTCGTGATCACAAAAAATATGCCAGAAATAAATTGACTCAAATTTGCATCTGTGAATATTCTGCAAAAGCACAAATAGATGTCAGAGTGGTTGATATCACACTAGCAAACTATATAATTCAGAAATGCGGAAAACACGCGTTAGGGATAGATAATTGGATAGAACAAATTAAAGACGTGCGGAACGAAATATTCCATCTGTCAGATATACAAGAAATGACAGATCAAATGTTTGGCATAAAATGGACAAAACTAGAAGGGTCTATTATGGGAATAGCTAAAGAAATAAGCAGTGACTATGCTAACGAAGCTGAAAAACACATCATGCAAACACAAAAACTTACCATAATTGGTGATTACATGTTAAAGTATGAGATAATTTGTCGAGATTACTGGAGAAATAAATGCGCTGAATTTGAGGTAAGATTTATTTTATTATATTTGTAAAGCTTCATTGCAATGAAAAGTAGTAGGACCGAAATAGCAACCGAAAATGAGAGCACTGTAAATCTGGAGGAGTAACATGCTGACAAATACTGGTTCATGTGGGCTTTACTTACATATTTCACTAATTGGAGGTAATCTTTCATTATACTTATACTCAAATCGAGAGATAACACGGATTTGAAAAATAGTTACAGAGGAATCTCACTTTAAAATTGTATGGCACTATAAACCAAGAGAACAGTTTAAAACCTACATTTTTTAACTGTTTTATTAATGATCTTCATGATATTTATGCAAAAACATGTATGCCTATTGTTCTTGACAAAAATCAAAATATCTAGTCTTAGCTTTGCATATGATCCAATTGTGATTGAGACTACTTATGAAGGACTGTAATATCAATATTGCTTTGACTGGCATTACACAGTTACTTTAAAAGGGAGAAATGTATCATGAAAAAAGTCATAACCGATTTCGTGGAAGAATTTCAGGTATAAAAAAACATCATGTTATATTGCTGCAAAAGCAGACATTTTTGAAATGCATATATCTTTATATTTTGTTCATTTAAGTTGTAGTCATACGTAATGTCGATTATATATATGAATATAACATGAGGAAAAACATTAGATAAGAAAGGTTTTTATTTCAGTATACTTTTTCTTTTAAATATTTAAAGAATATTTAATGAGGATATATTAGAATTTGAAAAACAAACTTTTTCAAAAGATTAAATCTGTTTAAAAGAAAAACAGTATGTTTTTGAAAAACACGGAAAAAATATAACAACGAAATAACATGAATAACATTTTAAAATTGTTTCTGTCTTGTAAACAGATATATATGTTAGATTGTTTTCTATTTAATGATTCAATTTTTAATTAGAGAACAGAATTGAAGTGTCACCCGCGTTGCACATATTTCCAAGGGAGATAACTCTTTAAAAAAAGTCGATCGTCCACCATTTCAGAACTTGTCTGAGATATTGATGATTAACCTATGATTTAAGTTTTATAAAAGTATGGCCGAAAGGGTACCCGTGAGAGCGCTACGATGCCATTTTCCATAAATTTAATATTTCCAAGAGGCATAACTCTTTAAAAAATCGATCGTCCACTATTATAGAAATATTGCTGATATAAATCTATAGTATAAGTTTTATAAAAATATGGAAAGACCTGTGATAGCGCTAACAAGACCGGACGTATACACGGAGGCCCAGTATTTCCACGTCATCCGCAACGCGTTTCGCGGTGGAAAAACACAGAGAAATAGTTACAAAAGTTCGAGTCAACGATCATTCGAAATAGAAAGGGAAAGAGGTTGTTACAAGCTTAGAACATACATATATCAATAGAGTATCGATTATTAAAAGGGTTATGTTTTTGTTATAATTTTTAGATTGAAATGTCAAATTATAAATACTTTACAAAAATGTAAAACAGTTTGGGGACAACCCGCCAAATTAGTAACTATCATTCAAATGAGGAATATTTTCTGGTTTAAAAAATGATATTTTTGAGACACATTTTGAACTTGAAATAGACCATTTTCATTAAAAAGGAAATTATTTCAAAGACGAATAGTCATAATCTGATTTAAAGTTATAATTCGAAAATTAGAAAATTGACAATTTTCAGGCTACTAAATTTTCTAAAACCCAAAATAAAAAAATAAAAAAATAAAAAAATGATTATTTGGGGTTGGTTGTTTCTTTTTTTATATTTTTTTTCATTTTTAAGATTAGAGACCCAGCTTAAAAAAATAGTTTTTGGCAATATCAAAGGATAACTCAATTGAGTGAGAGTTACTTACTTGGGAATAGTTCCCTATTCGTCATGTTCGTCGAGGTGTCCCTAACCTGTACAAAAATAACACATAAACTTATTATTTATCAGTCATACAAAGGATAACGACTAGATGTCTTGATCTTAATTCCTCTTGTTACAGTTATATTTTATGTATTTATATTTGCATATATTAATATCGTGTTTATGTTATCAAGAGAGCACAAAATCAAGTCATTGACGAGAAAGCAGCTGCTTTACAACATACCATGCCTAAGCTGTTTAGTAGATCAATGGAAAAAGAATGTCATCAAACCATGAGAAAAATACGTAAATATGCACTATGTTATAACAGAAATATCATAATGTGCTTATACCTCAGGATTTTAGAAGAAGCAATTGTTAATGGATATGCAAAACACTAGATGTTCTTAAATGTAAATATTATATGGGAAAAACATAAAGCATCTCCTTTATTTTCCGAAATTTTTGGATATGAATAAATTCTTTCAGATTGACTGATCATTGATTATCTGGAGCCCATTATATATCGTTAAGGGTTTGTGTTACTCAGTTGTTAGTTTCAAGTGCAGTGATTTATGGACTCATATTGCTTTTTGTGGTTTGCAGTGTTCTTATCGCGGTTGTGTTTCGGTTTATTTTTTTTTTATCTTGTGGATAATTTCTGTTACTTACTACATGCATATTCAAGCCCGTCTTGGTAAAATCTAAAACATCATTTAATATTATAAAATCCTAAATTGAATACACAATAATATTATATTCATAGTCATATAAATATAGAATTGAGAATGGAAATGGGGAATATATCAAAGAGACAACAAACCGACCAGACAACAACCGAAGGCCACCAATGCAGCGATAAACTCCTGCACTCGGAGGAGTCGGACACACACTCCATAATTTAGTATATTATAAGAACATTAACCTGAAGCACGGGGAAGCACTCCACTGTCTCCATACGGCACTTACAAAATCATAAAACATAATAGAGTAAGGAAACTACAATTCTATTGTAATGAAAATATGGACAAAATTACAAGACTTCTACCATTAGTTTTCATGTCTGTTTTGTAAAAGAAGCCACTGTGTTCAAAATGTTCAATGAAAGAAGGGTTTAGCATTTCTTTTCCTTTTTGTTCTTTTGTGAGAAACATAAAATTATGAGATGGTAATCAATTTTCATTTATATTATCCGTTAGATTTTAGTTAATTTAAAAGAGAAGAAACTAATTAAAGGAGACAATTGGGAATCATTTATATCATGTATATGGAAAACCAAATTATCTTAAATCCGATCCATTTCTTCTGAAAAGATTTAGGAATAACTGTAGAGCATTGCAAACTAGAGGCTCTAAAGAGCCTGTGTCGCTCACCTTGGTTTATGTGAATATTAAACAAAGGACGCAGATGGATTCATGACAAAATTGTGTTTTGGTGATGGTGATGTTTTTGTACATCTTACTTTACTGAACATTCTTGCTGCTTACAATTATCTCTATCTATAATGAACTTGGCCCAGTTAAGTTTCAGTTGAAAATGTTTGTAAAAATTTACAAATTTTGTGAAAATTGTTAAAAGTTGACTATAAAAGGCAATAACTCCTAAAGGGGTCAACTGACCATTTCAGTCATGTTGACTTATTTGTAAATCATACTTTGCTGAACATTATTGCTGTTTACTGTTTATCTCTATCTATAATAATATTCAAGATAATAACAAAAAAAACAGCAAAATTTCCTTCAAATTACCAATACAGGGGCAGCAACCCAACAATGGGTTGTCCCATTCAACTGAAAATTTCCGGGCAGATAGATCTTGACCTAATAAACAATTATATCCCATGTCAGATTTGCTCTAAATGCTTTGGTTTTTGAGTTATAAGCCAAAAACTGCATTTTACCCCCTATGTTCTATTGCTAGCCATGGTGGCCATCTTGGTTGGTTGGCCGGGTCACCAGACACATTTTTTTTAAACTAGATACCCCAATGATGATTGTGGCCAAGTTTGGTTAAATTTGGACCAGTAGTTTCTGAGGAGAAGGTTTTTGTAAAAGATAATTAAGATTTACGAAAAATGATTAAAAATTGACTATGAAGGGCAATAACTCCTAAAGGGGTCAACTGACCATTTCAGTCATGTTGACTTATTTGTAAATCTTTCTTTGCTGAACATTATTGCTGTTTACAGTTCATCTTTATCTATAATAATATTCAAGATTATAACCAAAAACAGCAAAATTTCCTTAAAATTACAAATTTAGAGGCAGCCACCCAACAATTTGTTGTCCCATTCAACTGAAAATTTCCGGGCAGATAGATCTTGACCTGATAAACAATTTTGTCCCCATGTCAGATTTGCTCTTAATGCTTTGGTTTTGGAGTTATAAGCCAAAAGGTGCATTTTACCCCATTGTTTTATCTTTAGCCATGGCGGCCATCTTGGTCGATTGGCCGGGTCACCAGACACATTTTTCAAACTACATACCCCAATGATGATTGTGGCTAAGTTTGGTTTAATTTGGCCCAGTAGTTTCAGAGGAAACGATTTTTGAAAAAGATAATTAAGATTTACGAAAAATGATTAAAAATTGACTATAAAGGGCAATAACTCCTAAAGGGGTCAACTGACCATTTCAGTCATGCTGAACATTATTGCTGTTGACTGTTTATCTCTATCTATAATAATATTCAAGATAATAACCAAAAAACAGCAAAATTTCCTTCAAATTACCAATACAGGGGCAGCAACCCAACAACCGGTTGTCCGATTCGTCTGAAAATTTCAGGGCAGATAGATCTTGACTTAATAAACAATTTAACACCTTGTCAGATTTGCTCTGAATGCTTCAGTTTCTGAGTTATATGCCAAAAACTGCATTTGACCCCTATGTTCTATTTTTAGCCATTGCGGCCATCTTGGCTGGTTGGCTGGGTCACCGAACACATTTTTTAAACAGATACCCCAATGATGATTGTGACCAAGTTTGGTTAAATTTGGCCCAGTAGTTTTAGAGGAGATTTTTGTAAAAGTTAACGACGACGGACGACGACGCAGGACGACGACGGACGCCGGACGGCAAGTGATGAGAAAAGCTCACTTGGTCCTTTGGGCCAGGTGAGCTAAAAAAGGTCCGCTTGATTTTAAATTCGAAAATATCCCGATAAATGGTATAAGATATTGCATCGATATATTTGAATATGATCCATTTTACTTTTAGGGGAGTACTGAATACTGACAAATGACATTTGTAGGCTTTCACACACTTAGAAACTATGCACATTAAATACAGGAAAGTCCTACAAAATGGAATGAAAGAAATATAACGTTCAAATAGTCAGAAACTTAGATACGATCCAAATTAAACTCTCTAATCCTTTGAATAAACTTATACTTATAACTGTTAATTTAACACGGTGGTAATATCTTTAAGATTCATCATAACCTTTTGGCTACAATGGCCGAATTTACACCATCAATTTTACTCTGAGTACAGAAAAACATGTCCACCTGCAAAAGTTTGAGGAATGGCTGGACCTAGATAATTAGTTTTTAAATGCATATGGTTCAGAATATTATAAACTTTTCTGATTTTGCAATTATTTTTTTTATTCCTGCAGAAGGTGCAAAAATAAACTAAGTTGGGAAAATGTTAGCAAAGCTGCCCTCATATGATCGATGTTGTGAGTAGTGTTGATTTAAATGGATAATATATGAACAATAGATACATGTAAACAATAGGTGATTTTAACTGTTTAAACCATTGTGGTGACGTCAGCCTATTCATTTACCGTGGATTCTTTTTCTAGAATCAACGCTTCCTAAATCCGTCGCTGAAATGGACTCACCAGATTATATTCTATTGTTTCCTTTCTGTGCCTAATATCATTAAGTTTGAATTGACTAATTTCCTGATTTCTGTTCACTAATGGAATTATTTTTAAAAACTTACCTTTAATTTTTGTAATTTCTATATGCCTTCACTGGGAATCGAACCAGCCCATAAGTTTTGTAACTTGTTACTGACATTAACATATCGACGAAACCTCTGGGCTACCAATCGTTTACGATTTAAAAGTCTATTTTATATATATAAATGAATATATGATATACATCAGTACAACGGACACACATGGCTTGTACCTTAATATATACATAATAGGTATTCGTATAGTATGAGTTGGTAGCCACGAGGTTGCGTAGTTAAGATGAATGAGTTAAAGCTAAGGACTTGTCTGTTTAGGTTCGAATCCCTGACTTCTCTTAGTTGTTCCTATAGTCTAAATTTCCAGTTTTTGTTCTTGTTTTGAATGTTATTGTGGATATTTTGTGTAATAAAGAGATTTTGGTCGTTTATTATCGGATAATGGTTGGCTATTCCACATGTTTCAAAGAAAACCAAAATTGATTGCATAATATTGGTCCATTTTTGTTTTAAAAATTAATATTATATGATTTCATCTGTTTAACTACATAATTTTACAAATTTTAATTCGCAAATTCCATGCTAGAAAATCGTGATATGTCTTGAATTAGGCTTATTGCTATAAATTTCGGAAACATACTTATAATTAGTTATCAAAGGTACCAGGATTATAATTTAGTACGCCAGACGCGCGTTTCGTCTACATAAGACTCATCAGTGACGCTCATATCAAAATATTTATAAAACCAAACAAGTACGAAGTTAAAGAACATTGAGGATCTAAAATTCCAAAACGTTGTGCCAAATACGGCTAAGGTAATCTATTCCTGGGATAAAAAAAATCCTTAGTATAATATGCACTATACATAATGTTTTTTGTCGGGTTGTTGTTCCTTTGACACATTCTCCATTTCCATTAAGATCAATTCAAATAGAAATAAGTTCGAATATTTCTTATTTTGTAAAAACAGATAGCATTCGGATGCCTGATGATATGAAGATCTTTAAGGGCAGACGTGTTGTGTTATAATATATTTGTAATTTTTTAAATATTTAATTGTGATATCTAATTTATTGTAATGGATCGTTTTACACAATATCATGGTATATTAAACTCACTTACAATACATTCTAATTATGAATAGGCGTAAATTTTCAAAAGACATTATCACAATAGTTTAAGTGATAGATACAATGAATAAGAGTTGATTCATGAAAAACAAACCATTCGCCCTCCGGGCTCATGGTTTCTTTTTCAAGAATCAACGCTTATCCATTGTATCTATATCACGTAACTGAGTGGACCAGATCAAATGAAACTCGTGTGTTTGTTTATTTTGCTAGATCCTGCAGACTGAAAATAAAATGCACGTCAAAATCCAGTTCCCAATATAGGTTTGACTACTGATATGATCTAGAGAATATATTGAATAACGTCAAATCTGAAAATACTATAATAGTAGTCACAGGGCAAACGCACTATGAACTACATCTGCATGCAGGATGATACCCATTTAATCTTTTTAGAATAACATACCCATTTAATCTTTTTAGAATAACATTAACTGTACAATTTTTAATCTTTTAATTCTCATAAAAATATTTTTGATCGATGAAAGTCAGATTTCCGGTGTTGATATGCTTGTATGATAAAGTGTTCATTTTATATCATCAAAATTCTCGTACATATGGGAAATAATAATTTCATGCTGGGATTAATTTTGATAAGAATTATTTCACAATTCAAGATACGTTTATAGCATTTGTATATGTTACGGCCTAATTAACACCTTTGATGGTCTTGAATCTGTTGATCATTTTATCTTGGATTAATTAGTAATGTCACTACGATTTACCAGTCTACCGGGTCACTGTTTACTTTGCAATTTTCTTCAATCTAGACAATTTGTAACCTTCGTTCCTAAGGCTTCAATTTTACATTTTGTTTTAGAAAACTAAAGTCCAAGACTTTAAAAACCCACAAACATGTAAATATTGCTCAAACCACGAAAATTGATACCCATGAATTAAAGTACTTTGACAGTATTTCAAGTCAGGACATGGAATAAGCAGTATCTTAAATCAAGGAATAAGCAGTCACGAATCAGTCAATCATGATGAATCCCATCACCTCCTGAATGTGTCTGTCTCAAGTCAGACGTATGTAATTCAGTGGTTGTCGTTTATTTCTGGCTTTCCTGTATGTTTTGTATTTTGTTAATTATTTAATTTTAGATGTTATACTAGTCGTCTGATCTGTTTTTTATTCCTGAATGTGACATGTTGTCTATGTGTGGATTCACAAGGCCGAATTCATAGCAGCAGACCTTTAACCTTTTGATATACTCGTACTCACTCTTATTGTAGTTCATGCAACATATCAATAGTTCAATTTCAATGTATCTTTGGTTAAATATTTATGACTTTTATCATATTGAGTTCTACAATTTGTATAAATAAGAATGTCTGTATATTTTATATGGTTTAAAATCAGTCAAGTGTTATGAGTATTAATCTGACATATAAAATTAATTGATTCCGTTGTGTACTGCTTTTACCAAAAAAAAAGGGGGGAGGGGGTTACAACTTAAACAGAAACAAAACATATACACCAACATGAAGTCCTAAATAATCGTATTAATATACAATTTTGTCCAACTAGAATTTCCGCAAAACATGAACAAGTGACTCTTTCTTTTCTCTTCTTAAAAATTAATCGAGTAATTACACCTAACATTATATTGCTTAGTTTGCAATGGACAACGAATCCAATCAAAACCTTGTTTTGTCTAGAATGAAAAGCTTGTTTGTATATTTGCATTTGAACTGTTTTGATTCGAGTATCACCGATGAATATGTAGATAATACACGCGTATATCGTGCACAGTTATAAGCTGGGTATCTACATGATCCATGGTGAGTATTTGCAACCTCTGTGATGATGTCACTGTTGTTGGACATTTGGTCTCCGAGGATATTGCAGGACCAGTAGACAGCCTCTTCCGTTGACATAAATTATCATGTATTCATTTGTCATTGCTGAATTGTTTCGGCCTTTTGAACGCTTAAATACCAAAACACCGACCGCGTTATTATTGAATATCATAATTACCTTTTCTTTACAGAAACTCTTGATAGCATGGTTAACAAGATAAATGTAATGGTTAACATATTTGGTAGTGAGGAGAATGTGGAATTATTTGATGATACCGAACTAGTAATGAAAGGTATGATTTCTAACGAAGAATATGTTATTTTAATATTGTAAATTATGTATTATTTCGAATTAAGTGTTACACTATAAATATCAAATATCCTATTAGATTCTATAAATGTCTTGTAAATCAACACGATATATAGAAAATTATTGATTAGTTTTACTCTGATGTTTCAGACAACAAGAGAATCCTTATACCGGTTTTCATGCAACTTGACATTCCGACTTCATGGGATAAAACAAAGGTATTTGAAGCTATAGATGAATTCAGATTAACCGGAACACCAGACATGAATATCAGAATTAAAGCTATTTCAATCGATGACCTAAGCATGTATGCAGAAATATCAAAACAGGTCCTAGGAAATGTTCATGAACTTCGTTCCGAAATTAACAAACTTATGTCTACGATGCTATCAGATGCGGAAATTGATACAATGGAAAATGCAGAATTGTGTGTTAACTTAAATGTACCAGACACGTCAGGTATTTTTATTTATTTTTGATATCCTCAATAAAATAATCAGAAATACTTTAAAGTACCAGTTAAACCAGGATATATTTTTTTTTCGTTTTGAGAATGCAATCAGAAATATAGGCAAGTTGAAAGCAACTTTAATTGATTGCTCTCACACGTAATACATTTGGCCTATTTTGACAGTATTAGCGAATTTATCAGAAGTAGTTGAATGCACTACTAATATTCTAACTTAAACCATTTCTGTTGAAAAGACTGTCTATTTTACATTTTGACAATATTTCAAGAGTTTAACATAGACATACTTTCATATGTTGTCAATTGTATTATTTAATGATTGGAATTTATTACATCCAAACGGTTCACATTGAGGAAGCCAAAAAGTTAACAAGAGTTACATATGATTTAATTGTGTATACACTTGTTACAGGTTAATTATGCAATTGGTATGAGGGTATACTCTATCATAAATGTTAGAGATTTTACACAACTAAGATTAAGCAATTATGTGTAAATATCTTAATTTTACTTTTTTTGTAATACCACCTCGCTAAAAGCCTTCATCGTAAAGTAGTTGGATACGAAAGTCAGAACGATAAAATATATATATGCATTAAGCGGGATTCGAGTCTTGTACCCGGAATGAAATTTTGTAATGTATTTTTTCTTGAACAAAATATTGTTTTGATTGAATAGAGTATTAAATATTTCATTTTCCTCAATTGGTGATATTTTTTTTTCATTTTAACTGTGTTAAGTAGTTTAACGTGTGTGACTGTTATGTTAAGCCCCAGTCCCACTAGACCACGATCGCACCACGCTCACCGCGATCTAAAATAAATTTAGATCGTGGTGAGGTCGCGGTATGAGCGGCATGAAAATGTAAATTTTCGTTGCTTTCACGATGCTACTACGTGCTCTCTACGCTTCTACAAAGATCCCGCTACGATTATACCACGTTCTCACCGCGCTTATTCTGCTACCTCACTACGCTTATCAAGATCTTTCTACGCTCTTCACGTTCTCACTACGACCATACCACGAGTTATCCGATTGCAACACGATCTTACTGCGATTATTACACGTTCTTACCACGATTATACTACGTTCATACTCATAGCGCGATCTTACTACGTTCTCAGCAATAACGTCAACATCGTGTTCCATATTAATACAGTTCAATTCCTTCTATTTCTGATTAAATCGTAGATTTCTCGGAAACAATACAGTCATGCCACCAAAATCTACCAGAACACGTGGGCATAGTGGTAGGAGTTGATGTAGAGGCAGAGGGAGCAAAGTAACGAATCCTGATCAAGCAGAGATGTCGGACCGACCAATCCAACCTAAATTACAACCTATTGCTGGTCCATGAATCTCAATGACGATATTTTAGTGAACGATAACAGAGATGACATAGATGTATCAATATATATATAGGAAGATGTGGTATGAGTGCCAATGAGACAACTCTCCATCCATGGCAAGTAACAATTTATAAAAGTAAACCATTATAGGCCAAGGTACGGCCTTCAACGCGGAGCCTTGGCTCACATCAATCAGCACGTTATATTACTAGTGTTAAACCATTTAAACGGGAAAACCAACGGTCTAATCTATATAAAAACGAGAAGCATGGTTGAGCCGTTAGAGCAAATGGATAATTACATTCAAACAAACAAAATCTAGGGAGCTTTTTTTATATATTTTATGTGAAAATGACAATGAGAATGATGATCGTAGTGTGAACGTAGTCAGGTCGTAAGAAGAGCGTGATGAGGACGGCAAGGGCGTACTAGAATCGTACTATGGTCTTGAACAGCGTGGTATAGTCGTAGAGGAAGCGTAGTTGGGTCGCAGTGAGAACGTGATGGTCGTAGTGAGGTCGTGATAACGTCGCTGTGCGATCGTAGCGCAGTCTCTCCGAATAGAATCACGCTTTCGCTACGCATTCGCTACGCATTCGCTACGCTCTCGCTACGATTGTACAGCGACCTTTGCGATCTCACTACGATCTTAGTGCGCTCTCAGTACGCTTCTACTACGACCTGATTTCGCCACGACCGCACCACGATTGTTTTGAACATGTTCAAAGTTGGTCACGCTCTTCACGATCTTGAAGACCTCACCACGACCGTGATACGACCTTACTGCGATCTACACGATCGCACTACGATCATCAAAATTTGCATTTTTTTCACAGATCGTAGTGCGATCGTGGCCTAGTGGGACTAGGGTATTAGAGTCAATTTATTTTGGAGTTCGTTTAATGATGACGTTATGTTTATTTGAGAATGTAAACGGGGAATATGTCAAAGAGATAAAACCCGACCAAAGACCAGACAACAGACGAAGGTCACCAATAGGTCTTCAACGCAACGTGAAAAACCCTGCACCCGGAGGAGGTTCTCAGATGACTCCTTAACAAAATGCGTACTAGTTCATTGAAAATGGACATCAAACTAAACTCCAAAACAATTAACTAAAATTAAATAAAAAAAACATACAATACTAACAAAGGCCAGAGGAAGTGAAAAGTGAAAGTGAAACCACGCATGATCAAACAACGAAAAATGAATTATCAATACCATAACATATTTTATTTCATAGTTGTAAGTCTATAATGTTGGAGGTAACAAAGTCTATATAGCACTCCAATATCGTGTTTTATAACCCTACAGGTGCTATTCTGTTTTGCAACAAATACTTAATACAAAATTTACTGAAATATTGTAAACCACACCCAATTTATAAACATTGGTATATAAGAATTTAAAAAAGAATACTTAATATCAACATTTTAATGGTGTATATCTAGTGAATGGTTGTATTATTTGCAATCATAAAACAATCTCTTTATTTCTTATCATTATGAAAAGAGTTATTAAAATTAAACTTACAAACAAACGAAAAAAAACTTCACAACAAAAGTGACTTCAACAAGATGAAATTCCAATCAGGACCAACAATCAAAAGTAGGTATTGAATCATTACTGTCATAAATGAGTCTATAAATAGTACTGAAATAATACTGAAAAAACAGTTCTGTTACAGTACTGCTAATATCAGTGCTGTTGCAGTATTGGAAACTGTTGACTGTCACAATACTAAGCAATTAGAACTGTCACAGTAGCGAAAACATCCGTACTGAAAACAAAAATTACCGAACAAATGTAAGTAAATGAATTTATCAAAAGTTCAAGATTACAAATTTATCATGTAGCCGTTTAGTATTGATGTACAAGAGCGCATAATAGTACAAGAGAATTGTGAGTTAATTCTTGGTAGTGTACATAGTGATGATTAGTTACTCTTCATACAATTTCAAGCTTGTGTTACTATGTATGTTGGAACCGATGATCTTTAAGTAGACTTTGTTTGTCCTATCAAAACATTTCATTGAATATGATATTATCGGTTTTATTCGACTAATTGTATGGAACTTACTCTAGTATTTCATTATCTCCTTTCTTCAATAACTACAAAACTTCAAAGTTTTATTACTTTTTATTTATCTATTTACAACATCAGTTTTTTTTTATTGATAAAATTGAGAATGAAAATGGGGAATGTGTCAAAGAGACAACAACCCGACCATAGAAAAGACAACAGCAGAAGGTCACCAACAGGTCTTTAATGTAGCGAGAAATTCCCGCAACTTGAGGCTTCCTTCAGCTGGCCCCTAAACAAATATATACTAGTTCAGTAATAATGAACGCTATACTAAACTCCAAATTGTACACAAGAAACTAAAAATAAAAATAATACAAGACTAACAAAGGCCAGAGGCTCCTGACTTGGGACAGGCGCAAAAATGCGGCGGGGTTAACCTCTAGCCAACGTAGAAAAGTAAACGCATAACAATACGCACATTAATATTCAGTTCAAGAGAAGTCCGAGTCTGATGTCGGAAGATGTAATCAAAGAAAATAAACAAAATGACAATAATACATAAAAACAACAGACTACTACAGTCCCTGTAACGTAAAAGTTAACACGTTTTTCGTTCGGGAATCGTACGTACAGCGTTCGTATAGCGTCCGTACAACGTTCGGTCAGCGTTCGTTCATCGTTCGTTCATCGTATGGTAAATGTCACCGTTGAGGGTTTTGTATAACGTATGCTTCATGGTATCGTTAATCGTTTTATTTGTCGTATGGTTTATGGTATCGTTTAGCGTTTCGTTTAGCGTTTCGTTTATCGTATGGTATGTAATATCGTTTAGCGTTTCATCAATCGTATGGTATATCGTTTTGTTAAGCGTCTGATATACAAGTATGTTAGGGTTTTATTTCAGAAAGTTATTTCAATTATTATAGTTTTGAGTTAAAATGATTTAATATAAAAAAAAATGCGAAGAAAAAAAACAATTATTAGTTTGGATTGGATTAAATCTTTAACTAATATCATTATTGAATATATATATAAAACGAAGGGGAAACGTTTCCTCCCATCACATTTTGACATGAACAACAAGAGACCAAATACCGCGAAATATGTTTATATGTCTCTCTCTCTCCTCCGACATATATTTCTCTGATCCAAATATTTCCTTGACACAATAAATTATATATAATGTTAAATAAATGAGGCTTTATATGAAGTAAACGTTTTATATCTAAATGTATTAGAAAAAAAGACAACACATCTATGGTATTTGTTCTCCTCAATGTCAGAGTCTGATATATACCGAAAACTGCCAGGGATATATACAAATTCGTTGAAGATATCTATGGAACCACCGTCGCTTGTGATTCCTGCTATCGGTGTTAAAACTGTTTTTTTTTACTGTTAAAAGTGCTTAAGTCAATGTATGAGTAAAATACAGAATTAAAAAAATAACTCTACCTTTTTTATATTTCTTTATCATAGAGGTAAGCCTCTGGCCAAGTTTCACTTATTCTGTCGCAAATCATTTACCTTTAATAACCAATCAATTGTATTCAAAAAGAAGTTGATTTGTTCTTTGTACGAATACATGAAATATTTGTCACTGGGCGTAATGTTTGCAATCGATGATCAAATACAAATCTACAGTATTTACATGAAAGAGGCTGAATAATATATTTTTGCATTATTATTTTACACATATTTGAACGATCGAAATAATCAGTTCTACAAATGGATGTTATTTAAAGACTTGTAATTTTACAATTATCACATGCATCTATGAAATGTTTTATCGACGCACCAACTTTTTCACTTTCATCGTGCATAGCTCATTTTCCGATTCGCTTAAGGTTTCTAACGATCTTCTTACTTGTTCATTACATTCTAGAATTGAAATCCTACACAAATTGCAGATTTTTTATTCTCCGGCTAGATTGCGTAAAAGATGAATACTGTTTCGTTTGTGTACACACAATGTTTTGAAGGTCGATATCCAGTTTCGCTAAAAAAGAAATAATTTGCGCCACAACTTAATTACGCCAATTCTCTTTTTGCATCACTTTATTGTAAAAACTGCAGCATTCATTTGCGCCAATAAAACAATCATTTAAATGCGCAAATATTATTGACTTGTTTTCAAATGTTTGTTCTTAGTGCACCGAGGAAGTCCTTTCCGGTATTTAAAGGTACAAGAATGAATACCGCAAAGCGCCTCCTTAGTGAATGCACTTAGAACAAAATAGTGCAATAAGGACCTGATGGAATGAAACAAAAAACATGGCATACAGAAGGAGACTTTCTTAAAGTACATAATTTCAAATTTTAGTAATTTTAGTAAGTATAAAGTTATTTAACAGTTGAAGTCAGTATTCTGATGTTAAATGAAGGTGTAAATAGGTTAATCGTTTCGAGGTTATTATAACACACTTAATAAAATAGAGAATGGAAATGGGGAATGTGTCAAACTCCATTTATTGGCGCAATTCATATTATAAAAAAGAAGAGACGAGCGCGATTCAAACCTTTACAATATGACAAATTACACTTAAGGATGTACTTAGGTGAGGTTACGTGAAAATTAATAAATTAAGAAGTTATAATTGATACCATAAGCTGGTAGAGCATCAATTAAGGATAACAATAAGCTAAAAATATTGATAGGTCATGGACCTCCTTTTGGAGATATTTGAGATTTAAAATATGGCGGGAAAAGGCTGACTCGGACTTTTAATTTATATTTGCATTGGTATAATTTGGGTCTCAAAACAAAAGAAAGAATTTAAAAATCTTCTAAAACTTTGGTAAATGACCTTTCATGAGCCATTAAGTCTTATATGAAAAAATAAATGGGTGTTATGGGGCAAAATATTTTACAGTGTATTGTATCGAAAAACACTAAGAAGTCCGAATATTTGACACAAATTCCAATACACACCTAAGTACATCCTTAGACGTTTTGACACACCAGTAAATTCTTCGTCCAGGGATATACATACACCTGACATTAATCTTCCTTCAGTAACTTTACAATACTCAGACGTGTCATTTCCGTATATTGTACATGTAGTTAGCACGTGTGATACATGTATATACACCAGAAATACCCATTCAAATGATTTTTATTTTTAGTAGATTTCCATATCGGGTAACATTAAATATACATAAACATAAAATTACAATTGAAAAAAATGGTAATAATAAGTTCAAATGTTGTTTTATTAAATGCTACTAGGTACATATAAGTATCACTACAAACTCCTCAGAGTCTGAATTGACCAGTTTTTGTGCTCGACCAGTAAAATCGAGCACACATTTTACTTGACTAGTCTCGACATTGTCTCGACTGTACTTAACTGTACTTAAGTGTACTCGACTAGGTCTCGACTAGGTCTCGACTTTACTTAATTAGTCTGATTCAGTACTTGATGATCTTTGTGTAGTCTGAAATGGTCTTGACCAAGGCTCGACCTGTCTCGACCTGTCTTTGCCAGTCTCGACCTGTCTCGACTAGTCTCGACTCAGTCTCAACCAGTCTCGACCTGTCTCGACTAGTCTTGACCTTCAAATTTAGTTTTGACTGGTGTAAATCAGCCCATCTAACTAAATTAAATATTGATCTTAAAAAATTCAAGCTTATTAGGTAGTTTGATTTATTGCCGTGAAATGAAAGAATTTAATTTTACAATATGTAAAAAAAAAATTATTATATAAAAATTCAGATAGGCATCTTTAATTTTTTTAATAACTTTTTCAAATCAACTTGGATTTGCATCAAACTATGCAGCTATCTTACATATATATCAAGCTTACTGAATCCCATTTCATTTAGTTTTTTGTTGCATTGCTGTAAAATTTAAGAATTAAAGTAATCTTGGTAAAAAAAGCTAGGATTTGCAATTCGGACAAAATAGAGATAGTACACTTTAATTTTTTTAATAACTTTTTCAAATCAACTTGGATTTGCATCAAACTATGCAGCTATCTTACATATATATCAAGCTTACTGAATCCCATTTCATTTAGTTTTTTGTTGTATTGCTGTAAAATTTAAGAATTAAAGTAATCTAGGTCAAAAAAGCTAGGATTTGCAATTCGGACAAAATAGAGATAGAACACTTTAATTTTTTTTATAACTTTTTCAAATCAACTTGGATTTTATTAAAACTATATAGCTACCTTGGTGATCTTACTAAATCCCAGGTAGTTTTAAAATATATTTTTGTCAAATTTAATGACATTACACTATACATGATTTAATTACATCAGTACACGTGAGTTTTACAGGTAAAAAGAAAGCCCTACTTTTCTTAAACTCGTGTATTACTTATCTAGTGAATTAAAAGCCCTGCGATTTAGATTTAACAGGATGTTGCAACTTTGAATAAATGTTATTTAGAATTTAAAACTCTCTGGTAGATGTGATCTTTTTAATAAGTTTGCCCCAAGCAGAAGGTATTGCTTTATAAATCACCACAAATCAGAAGAACTATTTTAATAATTTCTAATGTTTCATCCCTTTTTGATATATTTATATAGTGTATATCAAAAGGAATAAAACATTAAAGGAATTATATTAATATTTTATGTATACTTTTTCCCAAATTATGAGAAAAGATATATTTCTAATATCGTAGCTTTTTGACCTAGGTTAATTAAATTCTTAAATTTGACAGAAATACACCAAACATAATAACAACCTATGATTCAGTAAGATCAATATATTGCAAAGATATTTGTAGAGTTTGATGAAAATCTAAGTTGATTTGAAAAAGTTATGAAAAAAATTAAAGTGTACTATCTCTATTTTGTCAAAACTGCAAATCCTAGCTTTTTTTACATAGATTAAATTAATTCTTAAATATGACAGCAATACAACAAACTTTATAACAACCTGGGATTCAGTAAGAAGAATACATCACCAAGGTAGCTATATAGTTTCAATAAAATCCAAGATGAATTTAAAAAGTTATAAAAAAATTAAAGTGTACTATCTCTATTTTGTTCGAACTGCAAATTCTAGCTTTTTTTACCTAGATTAATTTAATTCTTAAATTTGACAGCAATACAACAAAAAACAAAATGACCTGGGATTTAGTAAGCTTAGTATACATTTAAGATAGCTGCATAGTTTGATGAAAATCCAAGTTGATTTGAAAAAGTTATTAAAAAAATTAAAGTGTACTATCTCTATTTTGTCCGAATTGCAAATCCTAGCTTTTTATACCAAGATTACTTTAATTCTTAAATTTTACAGCAATACAACAAAAAACTAAATGAAATGGGATTCAGTAAGCTTGATATATATGTAAGATAGCTGCATAGTTTGATGAATATCCAAGTTGATTTGAAAAAGTTATTTAAAAAATTAAAGTGTACTATCTCTATTTTGTCAAAACTGCAAATCCTAGCTTTTTTTACCTAGATTAAATTAATTCTTAAATATGACTGCAATACAACAAACTTTATAACAACCTGGGATTCAGTAAGAAGAATACATCACCAAGGTAGCTATATAGTTTCAATAAAATCCAAGTTGAATTTAAAAAGTTATAAAAAAAATTAAAGTGTACTATCTCTATTTTGTTCAAACTGCAAATTCTAGCTTTTTTGACCTAGATTAATTTAATTCTTAAATTTGACAGCAATACAACAAAAAACAAAATGACCTGGGATTTAGTAAGCTTAGTATACATTTAAGATAGCTGTATAGTTTGATGAAAATCCAAGTTGATTGAAAAAGTTATTAAAAAAATCAAAGAGTACTATCTCTATTTTGTCCGAATTGCAAATCCTAGCTTTTTTTACCAAGATTACTTTAATTCTTAAATTTTACAACAATGCAACAAAAAACTAAATGAAATGGGATTCAGTAAGCTTGATATATATGTAAGATAGCTGCATAGTTTGATGCAAATCCAAGTTGATTTGAAAAAGTTATTAAAAAAGTTAAAGTGTACTATCTCTATTTTGTCCGAATTGCAAATCCTAGCTTTTTATACCAAGATTACTTTAATTCTTAAATTTTACAGCAATACAACAAAAAACTAAATGAAATGGGATTCAGTAAGCTTGATATATATGTAAGATAACTGCATAGTTTGATGAATATCCAAGTTGATTTGAAAAAGTTATTTAAAAAATTAAAGTGTACTATCTCTATTTTGTCCGAATTGCAAATCCTAGCTTTTTTTACAAAAATTACTTTAATTCTTAAATTTTACAGCAATACAACAAAAAACTAAATGAAATGGGATTCAGTAAGCTTGATATATATGTAAGATAGCTGCATAGTTTGATGAAAATCCAAGTTGATTGGAAAAAGTTATTAAAAAAATTAAAGATGCCTATCTGAATTTTTATATAATAATTTTTTTTTTACATATTGTAAAATTAAATTCTTTCATTTCACAGCAATAAATCAAACTACCTAATAAGCTTGAATTTTTTAAGATCAATATTTAATTTAGTTAGATGGGCTGCTTTACACCAGTCAAAACTAAATTTGAAGGTCAAGACTAGTCGAGACAGGTCGAGATTGGTTGAGACTAAGTCGAGACTAGTCGAGACAGGTCGAGACTGGTCAAGACAGGTCGAGACTGGTCAAGACAGGTCGAGACAGGTCGAGCCTTGGTCAAGACCATTTCAGACTACACAAAGATCATCAAGTACTGAATCAGACTAATTAAGTAAAGTCGAGACCTAGTCGAGACCTAGTCGAGTACACTTAAGTACAGTGAAGTACAGTCGAGACAATGTCGAGACTAGTCGAGTAAAATGTGTGCTCGATTTTACTGGTCGAGCACAAAAACTGGTCAATTCAGACTCTGAGGAGTTTGTAGTGTATGTAAACTTATGTTATTACGTTATTTCATGTACCCTTTTTTTTTTGGCTTCAATTACTTTTTTATCTTATTGACTTATTCGTAAGTCGGAAAAACGCACAAATCTGAATAGAATCATGAAGCATTGAAGGATTTCTCTAACTCCAAACTAGTTATACATGTACATGCAGATGCCTCTTAAATTTTATTTTTCTCGTTTGGTTGCTTGTCCATTAATTGACGTTTACGCTAAATTCTTTTGTTTGGTAGTTGTAAAAAAAACCCGCTCATCTATCAATTTCACAAGAAATATAATACTCGTAAGTCATGAACATTGACACTAACATAAAATGAAATGAAACACTTTAAAGCTGTTTAAATTATGCAGTGCATTTTGAAAATATAGTTTTGAAAAACCGGTTATTTTTGTTAAATACTTTTTATGTCCCTTTTCTTAAAAATTAGGACATGTGTCTCTGGGGCCGTGTCAACGAAGCTGTCCTAGGACTAAGACATGTCTTATGATGGTCTTAGGACACGTCTTAGTCCTAAGTCGGGTTAACGAAAGTCTTAAAATAAGATATGTCCTAAATTTGGTCCTAAAGTTAGGATATACAATTAGATGTCTTAGGATAGTCCTAAAAGTTACATCGTCCTAAAACGTAATAAAAACAACAAATATGGCATAAACGCAATACTAAAAATAATAATACAATATTAAACTATCATTAGATAAAATAAATTTAAAAAAATATTGTTAAATGTTTGTTAAAGATTTAATTCAATATATTAAATTATTTCGTGCTGCCTTTTTTGAACTATAAGCAACATATTTTAAATAGTTCAAATATTGGAAAAAGTTTACTTCTTGTTTACCTATTCCTGATTCGATACAAGTAATGAAATCGAGTGGACCTAAGGACAAAACTAGTTTATGTACTAAAATTGCAGCACGAATATCACAAAGTTTTGTGACCATTTACTTTTATTTTCGTATTAAATTCATTTATATCTTTTATCATATTTAATAACGTATTTATTAGTAAATTTCCGTAAAAACTTTAACTTTTATTTTGTGCATATTTATGATTTACATTTTCCCCACATTAAAAATTAAAGTTTTATTCATAAAGAATAATTTGAACGAAACTAAACATCGGTCACCACAATCCGCAGAGACATTTTTTCTTACTAGTAACCTCATTAAAGATCAGTTGCTAAATTGTTGTTTGCTTTACGATCAATGGCAAATATTTTATAAATTTTCAAGACGAGAACAAATTAAGAATACATTTAAAATGCAAGTACTGTGAGACAATTTAAAATTTCTATTAAAAAAACAAAACCGCTCTACTAGCCAACATCGCCGGTGTGCTTCTACTTTATTCATTTCGACTCCATAAATTCGGGTGTTAGTTTTCTTTACAATTGAATTCAATTCAAATCTTTATTGCCATAATGCTCTACATTTTTATAGCATGTTGCACAATATAACAAAATAAAAATAAACAATATCAACAAGATCATTAATATACATAATAATAGTAAACATTTCAAGAGTCACCTGTCGTCAGTTCTATAGACTATTTTAAAAAGGGTCCTAGCTTAAAAACCTAAATGTGTGATCTTGGGATGAGTATATAAGTATTATGTTTTACAAAAACAACATATGATAAACAAAGTTAAAGGTAGTAAGGACCACAGGGGGGAGGGTGTTCTTAACATGGTTCAAGAATGGAAAAAAGATAAGTATTTCAGAAACAATAAATTGGTGAAGTGTTGTTTTTAATTACCTGCTATTTTTATTTACCTGCACTGGGTTGATACCAGTGTTGCAGAGGGTCCTGTATGATTCCCCAGCTGAGGAGAAGGTATTTCAGTATCGAGAAGATTTATAAGACAATTTTTCTTCTTAAATTACAGAGATTGCAACTCCCTCGAGCATAGTTGGTTGATTGTTGGTGGCTGAATGTCCGTTGGCAAATATTCCGTGCAATTGACGACAATTTAGTAATAAATACAAAAGATAGGTCCTGTTGTAGATGCTATTAGGGATGAAGGTCGGAGGAATTTTAACTGCCACTGAAAAATTAGTGTTTATAAGATACAGACAGAAATATTGCCAGTGGTTTTGAAGGGGTTCTTAACGTGCAGTGACTCCCTACGATGAATTTAATGTCCCAATACTGAGTGGACGTGGCTGCGTACTTGTATATCCCGCATAGTCAACATGATGCTCCACTTTGCCAAGGGTTGTACTACCGGAAGGCCTTAGTGACCTGATCTCTCTTCCCCAGTCACCCTTTGTGGTTAAGATGAAGACTGAAATGATAAGTTTGGTTCTGTGGATTAGTTTCTCCTTACCTCTATCTATGATGAATAATTTAAGTAAAAATTAAGTAGATGTGATGTACAAAATGTATCTGTCAATAAAATAGCGACCCAATGACAAAAAGTATTACTTGGTAATAATACACGTACGGCTTTCATCAAATTACACTTTCAGACTAACTATCCAACAGAGACTTTTAAAGATCAGCAACCTATACCAAATTCCGCAAATGAAAAAAAAAATACAATGAGATTTGAGAAAAAACAACGACTGACAAGCTGAGACTCGTAACCGCAGACAGGCAAAAATATTTTCAGATTAACCAATTTTGCTTTAGACCTATAATACATACTAGTACCATAATTCATGAAAGCTATTGTTGGTTTAAATGGTCACAAATACAACTGACAATTAAAAACAACTGTATTTCCTTTTCTTTTTTACGTAATTTGTACCTCAAATAAACTTAATCTGGACCATTTAAGATTGAGTTATAATGATTGATTGTTGATTGCAGGTTAAGGACGATATCAAACATACAATACACACGATAGATAATTCCTGTATGTAATAGAGGTCGGGATGAAGGTCGGGTATATTTAGTCTGCCACAGGAAAATGAGGGTATATAGGATAGGCACAGAAAGGAGTAGGTTCAGTAAGACCCCTTTTTGGCCCCAAAATATAGCCGTTTTACAAAATTGTGATAATGTAATTATGAAGCTATTTATTGGAAAGTAAAATGATTCTACTACATAAATATGGGCTGTTTTTGACAATACAATGCACATATATCGGGTACTAGCATCATAAAATCATGCTAAATTACTGAAATCTTCACAAAATTAGCATTTTAGTAAAATTTTAGACGGTTTCTGTCTAAAATGAAAGTGGCCGCATTCGTGTTCATTCATAATATTGAAATGCAAGTTGTATTTGACGATAATACATAATATATATAAAGGTGGAGGATGAACATGGATGCGGCCACTTTCATTTTTGACAAAAACTATCTGAAAAGTGACGATTTTTGGCAAATTTGATAGATTTTTCATATTTAAGCTTGAATCGGAGCGTTTTTGAAAACTTAATCAGTTAAAATCTTTCACATTAACTAATTAAATCAATTGAAATAGACACTAAAGTGTTTAAAAAGTGTCTAAAATATTTCGTCAGATGAAATTGAAAATTGAGGCCAAAATCGGCCCTTACCGGACCTACTCCTTTAGCGTTACAATAGGCCACCTACGGACCGCTCAAAGAGTTGTAGCAAGTATTCTTAACGTGCAAAGATCGTTGATCTCGCTTTACACGGGGCATCGTGTATAACGTCCCCTACCTGACCGGACGTGGCTGCGTACTTGAAAAATCCCGCACAGCCGAATGAACGCCCAACTTTGCAAGGGTTTTACTGCCGGTCGGAGGAAGACCAAAAGGGGCCATATTTCTAGTTTCCAGTCACCCTTGTGTGAGTCATAATGAATACTGTGGATAATTTCTTTTCGTGGATTGCAAGTCATTATCCTACATCATATTCAACGTTCTAATTCTGAACTGACGTGGATGCGTATTAATACATCCCACATAACTAGAAGAAAAATCCCGGAGGTGACACCTTGGTCTTAAACGGAGAGATTTGTACCGATTTCTCTATCGTAGTTAGTTGGGGGCTCATCGAAAGACATCATGTACTAAGATGTGCATAATTATAATATTTATGTTTTCCCGAATCATTAAAAAAAAATATTTAGCAAGAATATTTGTTCATGAAACTAATATCGGCCACCACAATCCGCAGAGACATATTTCCAGACTTGTAGGGTCATAAAAAGATCAATCTATTTTAAAATTGCTGTTTTCTTTACGTTCAGTGTTAAATGTTTCATTCATTTTCAAGAAAACAAATTAAGAATACTTTCAAAATGCAAGTACTGTAAAGTGAAATAATTTAAAATTGAAAAAAAAAACACGCTCCACTAGTCAACACTTTATCAATTTCGACCCTTTCAATTCTGATGCTTGTTTCCTTTGCATAAAAAATACATGCTAAATTAAGTTCAAGGTAGTAAGGACACAAAAGGAGGGAGGGTGTCTCAACATGGAACTGTGGGTACAGACGTGCAGCGCAGCTGGTACTTCAAAAAATCCCTTTCATACATTAAAATGTCACGACCTATGAATTTATTTCATGACACATTTATTACCCGTTCAAACAATTCTTAGTTATCATTATTTTATTTTGATTTGATTAAAAAGTGGAAACACATATATACAGATATTCAATAGAAAGATAAAAAATATATACTCATTTACATTTTACCTGCCAGTGGGTAGAATTGCAAAACGTAAAATAACAAAAATACCGAACTGCGAGAAAAACTCTAAACGGACAGTCCTTAAGCAAAGGTCAAAATCAAAAGAATGAATAACAACCCACTGATATATTTGATACATTAAAAGGCACCTTTCCTAGCGAAACATCTTTGAAAATCCTTAATATAGAAAGAGATCCCCCCTTTTTTTCCGTTATTCGGATAAATGAAGTCAAACATATATTTTACTGTATTGGTATATCAAGTACATGACTGTGCTCTACATATATCTGTTTATCAATCTCTGTCGTTTTACACTTTTCATTTAACTTTTTCATGATTTTCTTTGAATTATACGAGTTCCAAGTGACAATTATTCAAATAAATCGTTAACACTGGAGAGAAAATTTGAGGTGGTGAAAAAATCAATTATAATACATAATATAGAATGCAAAATTATATTTTTGTACATTCTTTAATCCACTTTACTGTATTTTTTTTTGTAAACTGCATTATAAATAAGATAATCGACTGGTGAAATAACCAATTCAATACTTGATTATTTATTTCAGAAAATGAACCAAACAAAGAAATTCAGGATCAAACATCTGTCAAAACTAACCTTCCTGTTTCTGTCACTTTACGCCAACAGTTAAATATTAAAAACTCAAAGAATGAAAATCCGATTATATATAGCTGTATCAAAACAGGCAATACATTATTGTTTACCGACTATGATAATAACCGACTTATTATTTGTAATTCAGACGGTACTGATATCGATCACATTCCTCTGTCCTATACACCATTTGATATAACAGAGATAGATAGTAATACTGTAGCAGTCTCATGTGGTGCTTACAGAACCATACTGATAATTAATATATCTACACGTTCTGTCACCAGTACAATCAACACCAGTGGTAAATGCTGGGGAATATCATATAATGATAATAACCTGTACGTTGTTATTGATTTCAGTATAATACATGTGATAGACCTGACAGGTATAGTAATACGTACTATACCGGTACCTTTAGGCGGTATCTACGACATTACAGTAGACAGAGACAGGTTGGTCTGTATAAACGATACATCAATATACTGTTGCTCGTTAGATGGAAAGTTAATGTGGAAATTTGAAATTGATGAATTTCAAAATTTATTTCGTGTAACAACAGATAATGAGGGGAAGGTGTATGTGACTGGACGTAGGACACACACTGTAATAGTTGTATCAGATGATGGTAAACATCATAGAGAACTTCTTACTAAAATAGATGGATTGGATGATCCGCGGGGAATTTATTTTGACAAAAAAGAAAATACGCTTCATGTCTGTAATTCTGAAGGAAAATCAAATGCTTTTCTTTTCGACGTGAAACATAAATTAACATGAATCATTCTTTCAGACAATGAGTTTATTCGGACTCGGTTCTGTTTTTGTGTTAAGTCATCCATTATATCTTCTATTTATGTGTGTTTTCTTTGTTATAAATCTAAATTAATTGATTGTCACGATCTGTACAGTTATATTCAGATTAAAGACAATACTAACAATTTTGCTATGTACATGTTATCTGTGATCAACGCTTAAATTTCATGTGTAACAACAAATCAACTGTATGTGGAAATGTAAAGAAATGCTGCAAAGATGTGTTGTTCTGTGATACACATCCACTAACTGTTTGAGTTTTGAAGAAGAAAACAAAATTCAAATTATTTTGCATGATATCATTTAAAACCATTTATACATTGTTTAAGAGGACATTTTTATTTAAGTCATATGCATATCCTCAGCATTTTTTTTGATATTCGAAACAAATATTCTATACGAATGTGTTGGTTTTAAACAAAATCGAAACACATTAAAAATTGTATGGTGTTGTTGGGTTGCTGTCTTATTGACTGGTACTTCCTCATTGACTGGTACTCCCTCATTGACTGGTACTCCGGTTTTCATTTTATTTGTTTTGTTTTCATCCTGGAAGACTTACATTCAATATAGACTGCCAATTTGTTCTCGTACTGGATAGGCATGACATATTTGCAATTTGACGACAAACAACAGATTAAGCTATTATAAGTTCTATTTATATTAAACTGTATGACATTTTTTAAGTGTATTTGTGTGTTCATATTTAGAAAATAGGGAGGTATATATAAAAAAAAGAAGATGTGGTATGATTGCTAATGAGACAACTCTCCCCAAGAAACCAAAATGACACAGAAATTAACAACTATAGGTCACCGTACGGCCTTCAACAATGAACAAAGCCCATACCGCATAGTCAGCTATAAAAGGCTCCGAAATGACAGTGTAAAACAATTCAAACGAGAAAACTTATGGCCTTCTCATATAGAAAAAAAATGAACGAAACACAAATATGTAACACATAAACAAACGACAACCACTGAATTACAGGCTCCTGACTTGGGACAGACACATACAAACATAATGTCGCGGGGTTAAACATGTTAGCGGGATCCCAACCCTCCCCTTACCTAGGACAGCGGTTTAACAGTACAATATAAGAACTATAGAAATCTGTTGAAAAAGGGCTTAATTTGTCAGATGGACAAACATACAAGTGGACGTGGCCGGGTACTTGTACATCCCAACAACAAAAAGACACTATGAACAGATCTGAGAGTACTCGCAGTTAAGTGACAGCTAGTTCAAAGCTACTAACAACTAATAAAACAAATCATGCATCTAAGACTAACTTATCAATCTGTGCACATCCAACATACAATGGATTTAGTGTAAAGACGTCATAAACAGTCGAGATAAAAACATGACCTTGTGCAATGCCAAGATACAGGTATCGACAGATTGTAGATCCATTAATGTATATATGTATACCTTACCTAATAATGACTTCACGGTTACGCTAGCAAGCAAGCTAACCAAAGATATTACCTTTACCTACACCCTCAATGCAATCGGCTGTAACTGGTTTATTCGATTCAGATTTGTTTACATATAGTCATTCGAAATGAATTTATGGGTTTGTGTTATCACCCGAATACAAATTCAACTTGATGAATTATATTACAGAATTACTACAATAGTATCTTAAAGGTTCAAAATTTGTTTTTAACTAAAAGCATGTAGTTGTTCATGTTTGTAATACATGATTGCCGCTTAAAGAAACAGCTATACATGTACATGCTATTTGTTGAAAACTTTGCATCCGTCAAGGACGTGTTGTTAATGGATCATTTTAGTGCATCCTATAAGAACCAGCAACTATTTTTTTAAGTACATATTATTAATTTGAACTTTTTGAACTTTTTGAAATGTTTTTTGTTCATGTTACACAATGTGTAATGTTTTAATTTTAACCCACCGCGAGTGTTTTGCGTTATTAATAAATATTATTATAGAAAGCTTAATCATATATGTGTATGTCATTAATCTTAAACTGTTCTCAATATAAAAACTTTCAAAATTTAAGTTTGTCATTATTATTCTTCAGTTCATTGTCCCTTATAGCATTAACAACAACCAAACACAACCTCATGTCTGTTTTGGTAGACATAACTGTACGAAGAACCTAATTTTTCTCCTGTCTGCTCTTATATTTGCCACTAAACGTTGTAGAAACCACCTTTAATATTTCACGTCCTTGCGAAAACGAAAGCCAGAAAAAGAAAGCCAAAGTGGTATACGTCAATGACATCATACGCAAACGTAAAATGATATGTAAAATATACGTCATTGATATAGTACATCATGACCACAAAACATAAAAAACAGATGTGATATATGTGAAGGAGACAGTAACAAAACGACAAAAAAGGAAAACAGGTTTGTCATCGATCGAACGTATTCGTTCAGTGGGGTATATACAAAAGATAGTCCTGGTATATATGATGAGTTTATTTATGTGCACTTGAGTTAATATGTCCTTTGATTGAGTTAAGACATGTCAATTCATATGTTATAGTGTGCAATTGTTTGCACCTCTCCTTAGTCAGGAATCATCTGATGTTCAGTATTTGTCGATTGTTGTCGTGGTTCATACGTGTTTCTCATTTTTTCTTTTTATTAGACCGTTGGTTTTCCCGTTTAAATGGTTTTAAACAAGTAATTTCACAGGCACGTTATAGCTTGCTCTTCTATGTGAGGCAAAGCTCCGTGTTGAAGACCGTACTTTAGCCTATAAAGGTTTACTTTTATAAATTCTGGCTTTTATGGAGATTTGGCTAATTGGCACTCATACCACATCTTCAATGAGACTATACCATTACGACGCAGATAATAAAACAGATGGTGAATGTACGTCAATGAGACTACCCTTACGATGCAGATAATAAAAAGATGTTGAATATACAGCAATGAGACTACCCTTACGACGCAGAAAATAAAAAGATTTGGAATATACGTCAATGAGACTATTCCCTTACGACACAGATAATAAAAAGATGTTGAATATACATCAATGAGACTATACCCTTACATCACAGATAAAAAAAGATGTGGAATATTTGTCAATGAGACTATGTCTTTACGACGCAGATAATGAAAAGATGTGGAATATACGTCGATGAGACTATATACTTTTGACGCAGAATGAGACTAGTATAATCTTACGACGCAGATAATAAAAAGAAATGGAATTTACGTCAAAGAGATTATACTCTCACGACGCAGATAATAAAAAGACATGGAATATACGTCATTGAGATTATACTTTTACGACACAGATTATAGAAAGATGTGAAATATACGTATATGAGACTATACTCTTACGACGCATATAAAAAAATATATATGGAATATACGTCAAAGAGACTTTCCCCTTACGATGCAGATAATAAAAAGATGTGTGATATACGTCAATGAGACTATGATCAGACTATACCCTTACAACGCAGATAATAAAAAGATGTGTGATATACGTCAATGAGACTATAGCCTCACGATGCAGATAATAAAAAGATATTGAACATTCGTCAATGTGACTTTCCCCTTACGACACAGATTATAAAAAGATGTGGAATAAACGTCAATGAGACTATATCCTGGGAAAAAAATAACAAAAAAATGGGGAATATTCGTCTATGAGACTATACCCTAATGATACAGATAATAAAAATTTGTGGAATATATATCAATAAGAATACACTCTTACGACAAAGATATTAAAAAGATGTGGAATGTATGTCACTGAGACTATACCCTTGCGATGCAGATAATTAAAAGATGTAGACTATACGTCATTGAGACTATGCCCTTACGACACAGATAATAAAAAAAATTTGAATATATGTCACTGAGACTATACCCTTACGATGCAGATAACAAAAAGATGTGGAATATTCGTCTATGAGAATATACCCTAATTACACAGATAATAGAAATATCTGGAATTTATGTCAATAAGAATATACTCTTACGACGCAGATATTAAAAAGATGTGGATTATACGTCAATGAGACCATACCTTAACGATGCAGCTAATAAAAAGATGTGAAATATATATCACTGAGACTATATCCCTACGACGGAAATAATAAAATAGATGTGGAATATACGTCAATGCAACAATACCCTTACAACGCAGATATTAAAAAAGATGTGTGATATACGTCTATGAGACTATACCCTTACGAAACAGATAATAGAAAGATGTTGAATATACGTCACTGAGACTATACCCTTACGACGCAGATAATGAAAAGTGTTGAATATAAGTCACTGATACTGTACTGTTACGACGCAGATAATATGAAATATACGTAATTGAGACTATACCCTTATGACACAGATAATAAAACAGATGTGGAATATACGTCTATGAGACTATACCCTTATGACACAGATAATGAAAAGAAGTGGAATATACGTCATTGAGACAATACCCTTACGAAGTAGATAATAAAAAGATGTCGAATATACGTCAATAAGACTATACCCTTACGACACAAATAATAAAAAGGTATATGAAATACAACATTGACGACTCAAGTACTAGCATTGAAACAGCTCAAAATTATTTTTTTTTATATGTGAAAAATATAAACGAGACATATCCTAGAATATGAAGTATCATAAATCAATGGCATAGTACTCTAACGAAAAAAATCATAACACAGATGTATCATGTTACTCATTGGCACACATACAAACAATGTGGCATTTACGCTAATGGTTTGTTGCTTAAGGACCAGGGACACACTTTTTCATTTTAGACGTAAACAAATTTACAGTATAGACAATAGGTATGTCCTAAAATAGAAGCTTTCGGAGTGTGTTGACTGTCTCTAAAAAATGAGAGTAAAAGCGGATTAGAACACAATTTTGACTTGTTACATGCCACCTCCATGTACGAAGTGCAGAGAGCATGGTGCTAACTGGGAATATTTGTCAATGAGATAGTAACCAAATGAGTCAATTGAAAAAAGAGGGGCGAAATATACCAGGGGGCAGTCAAACTCGTAGATTGAAAATATTGGGACTTGTATTGTAGTAGCGATATAGGGAACATATCTGGTATTATCTGTGAAACGGTTATTCCATAACGGTCAACCAACTCGTGATGGCGTCCGTAAAACTTACCTTACGAAGGGATGACTTTAAATCCACCATTTGGAACTCTTGGTTTAAATATCTTCCTTGTGAGCAACAAACCTCTATCAAGGAAATCATGATAGGAAATTCAAGCCCGGGAATATCGTTTCTATTAAGAGACATATACTCCGTATATAGATGCTTTTAAAATGTTACTACATAGAAATAGAAAGAAAGTTTACAATTTGGAAACTGAAATCGATCTCTTTTGCCGTAAAGTTTTGTTTTCAACCGGCCCTCATTGTCAATTTCTAGATGTAAGTCAAGATATAAGGCAGAATTATCTGTAATACTCCGGTATCCTTAATATCAAGTTCGATGGGAAAGATTCGTTCATTATAGTCACCAAATTTTGTAGTATTAAGTGAGAGAACATCATCTATATAGCGGAACGTAATGTTAAAGGGTATTGCTAACTTCATATCTTGTTTCCTAAGAAGTTCCTGTATGAGGTCAGCCTCATAGCAAGTCGACAAGAAGAGGAGTACAGTTGGTTCCTATTGGAATTCCGTCATTTAAAAATAACACAACATGTTCTCCAATTGGACGTAACAAATATGTTGTCAATCAAGAAATCAAGCATCTTGATAATGTCAGTTTCAGAGATTTTTTTTGTTTGAATCAGAGTGATTTTTCATAAAGTAGGATTTATCCCTTCCCAAAACTAGATACGTGTACCTACGTTCGCCATTTTGTTTAATGAAACAAAGTAATACGAACTTTTTTAATTTGTCAATGTTGCATGTCCGTCATAAAAAAACAATCCTTACTACACAAATAAACAATGTTACATTAATACGTCAACCAGACAATAATTGAACGACACCAAAAAAAACGTGGCATATAGATTTTTGTAGCATTTACTTAAACATGTTAAATAGGATGTGTCGTATATATCAAAGACACAGTACCCAAACGACACAAATAAAAGAAATACGACATATATGTCAACCACACCATAACGTATCGACACAAATAATAAAGGAAAGATATGACATTCGTCAATGACACAGCATCATAAAGACACAAATCTATAAAAATTGGCCACATCCGTTAATTAAACATTCCTTAAACGACACCAATATAATGTGGCACGCCCGTCACTGAAACAGTCCTCTAACGACACAAATCAATAAAAATTTGGCACATCCGTTAATTAAACATTCCTTAAACGACACAAATATAATGTGGCACACCCATCACTGAAACAGTCCTTTTAAGACACAAATCAATAAAAATTTGATACATCCGTCGTTGAAACAGTCCCATACCGACACAAATATAGTTTGAAACACCCGTCAATGAAACAGTCCTCTAACGACACAAATCAATAAAGATTTAGTACATCCTTCGTTGAAGCAGTACCATACCGACACAAATATAGTTTGACACATCCGTCAATGAAACAGTCATCTAACAGCATAAATATAATGTGGCATATATATGTCGATGAGATACTTTCCTAATGAAACCAATAATAATATTAATTGACGTATGCGTCTACCATACCATACCATCAACAATGTAAATAATAATAGAACAATATGGGATATCCATCAATGCGACATTTTCCAAAGACACACATGAAAATATGCGGCATATCCGTCAATGAGACAGTACCTTAACGAAACAAATAAACAAATGGGTCAATATCCTTAATGAGCCTCCAATTGAGTATCACAAACGTTGTGTGTAAACAAAAAATATCTGTGGAGGGATACTGAACAAGTTTCAATTTTTAACAAGTGACTGAGTATAAACATTTGTGTTGATCTGGAAAGTAGATGATCATAGAAAAAAAAACTATGGAGTTATAAAATGTATAAAAAGTATTAAATTTTAAAAGAATTTATTATGTTAAAAAGGGTATTTTTTTACCAACGACGAAAGGATTTTATGGTATATTAAAGGTACCAGGATTATAATTAAGTACGCCAGATGCGTAATTCATCAGTGACGCTCATATCAAAATATTTATAAAGCCAAACAAGTACAAAGTTAAAGAGCATTGAGTGTATGCTAATTTACGAAAAAAAATGAACCGCCTTTCATTCCCAAAAATATAACCATACATGAGAAAATGTCCCAGCTTCGATTCGTCAAACGTACTGTAAACCAACTTATTTTCGCGGATACTTTATTTCGCGTTTAGCCCTGTCTAGTCCATTTGGCGGCGGTTTAATTTCGCGATTCTCAAATTTACTTGATATAGTTAAGTAAGAAGTCATCAAAATTTTATATATTCGCGACGATTTATATTCGCGATATTTTTCTACTAGCGAAAGTCGCGAAAATAAATCGCTCGCGAAAATAAGTTGGTTTACAGTATTCAAGTTTACTATACGGACTGTTCTACAGAACACAACGTTATCATTACTGCCTATGGTGAAACAATTTCGCATTTTGCCCCAAATGTATCATAAACATCAATAAGACACAATCCTAATGACACAAATAAAAACATGCGGCATATCCATTAATAACACAGTACCCATAACGACATAAATAATAACATATGGCATATACGCCAATAAGCAAGTACCCAAACGGCATAATTAAAAAGAAGTGGCATATACAATAAAGGGAGAGATCCTAACGACATAAATTATAAAAGAAAGATGGTGAACGTCCGTCAATGAGACAGAACTCAACTGACAATTAAAAAAACAATGTATATTATACGTCAATCAAACCATGCCTTTATGACACAAAAGAAACAAGTTGTCATATACGTCAATTGGTGAACGTCCGTCAATGAGACAGAACTCAACTGACAATTAAAAAAACAATGTATATTATACGTCAATCAAACCATGCCTTTATGACACAAAAGAAACAAGTTGTCATATACGTCAATGACAAACGGTGATGAATATACGTCAATGACTAACTTTTATGTATATACGTCAAAGACTAACGGTGTTGCAGATACGTCAATGTCTAACGGTGATGCATAAACGTCAATAACTAACAGCGATGAATATACGTCAATGACTAACGGCGATGAATATGCCTCAATGACTAACGGTGGTGAATATACGTCAATGACTGACGGCAATGCATAAACGTCATTGACTAACGGTGATGGATATACGTCAATAACTAACGGTGATGAATATACGTCAATTACTAACGGTGATTCATATACGTCAATGATTAACGGTGGTGCATATACGTCAATGGCTAACGGTGATGCATATACATCAATGGCTAATGGTGAGGAATATACGTCAATGACTAAAGGCGATGAATATACCTCAATGACTAACGGCGATGCATATACGTCAATGACTAACGGTGATGCATATACGTCAATGACTAACGGCGATGAATATACGTCAATGTCTAACGGCGATGCATATACGGCAATGACTTACGGTGATGCATATACGTCAATGGCTTACGTTGATGAATATACGTCAATGACTAATGGTGATGCATATACGTCAATGATACCGATCTCTAACGAAACAAATAAAAAAATACAGTATGACCGTCGATGATATAGTATCCAAAGGACACAATTAAAACAATAAATTGCATATTTGTCTTTGAAAAACAACCCTAACAACACAAATAAAGCAATGTAACATAAACGTTAATGACTAACGGCGATGCATATACGTCAATGACTAACGGCGATGAATATACGTCAATGACTAACGGCGATGAATATACGTCAATGGCTAACGGTAATGCATCTACGTCAATGACAAACGGTGATGCATATACGTCAATGACTAATGGTGATGAATATACGTCAATGACTAACGGCGATAAATATACGTCAATGACTAACGGCGATGAATATACGTCAATGACTAACGGTAATGCATCTACGTCAATGACTAACGGTGATGCATATACGTCAATGACTAATGGTGATGAATATACGTCAATGACTAACGGCGATGAAAATACTTCAATGACTAACGGTTATGCATATACGTCAATGACTTATGGTGTTGAATATACGTCAATGACCAACGGCGATGAATATATGTCAATGACTAACGGTGATGCACATACGATCATTGACTAACGGCGATGAATATACGTGAATGACTAACGGCGATGAATATAGGCCAATGACTAACGGTGATAAATATAGGCCAATGACTAACGGTGATGCATCTACGTCAATGAGACCGATCACCGATTAACGGCGATGAATATACGTGAATGACTTACGGGGATGAATATACGTCAATGACTAACGTTGATGCTTATACGTCAATGACTTATGGTGATTAATTTAGGTCAATGACTAACGGCGATGAATAGATGTCAATGACTAACGGTGATGCATACACGATCAATGACCAACGGCGATGAATATATGTCGATGACTAACAAGGATTGATATACGATCAATGACTAACGGCGATGAATATACGCCAATGACTAATGGTGATGCATCTACGTCAATGACTAACAGTGATGCATTTACGTCAATGACTAACAGTGATGCATCTACGTCAATGACTAACGGCGATGAATATACGCCAATGACAAACGGTGATGCATATACGTCAATGAGACCGATCAATGACTAACGGCTATGAATATACGTCAATGACTAATGGTGATGAATATACGTCAAGGACTAACGGCGATGAATATACGTCAATGTCTAACGGAGATGGATATACGTGAATGACTAACAACACAAATAAAGCAATAAAACATAAACGTTAATGACTAACGGCGAAGAATATACGTCAATGGCTAACGGCGATGAATATACGTCAATGGCTAACGGTAATGTATCTACGTCAATGACGAACGGTGATGCATATACGTCAATGACTAATGGTGATGAATATATGTCAAGGACTAAAGGCGATGAATATACGTCAAATTCTAACGGCGATGGATATACGTGAATGAATAACGGTGATGCATAAACGTCAATGACTTATGGTGATGCATATACGTCAATGACCAACGGCGATAAATATACGTCAAGGACTAACGGCGATGAATATACGTCAATGTCTAACGGCGATGGATATACGTGAATGACTAACGGTGATGCATAGACGTCAATGACTAATGGTGATGAATATACGTCAATGACTAACGGCGATAAATATACGTCAGTGACTAACGGTGATGAATATACGTCAATGACTAACGGCGATAAATATACGTCAATGACTAACGGCGATGAATATACGTCAATGGCTAACGGTAATGCATCTACGTCTATAAGAAAGAACCCTAACAACACAAATAAAGCAATGTAACATAAACGTTAATGACTAACGGCGATGAAAATACGTCAATGACTAACGGCGATGAATATACGTCAATGGCTAAGGGTAATGCATCTACGTCAATGACAAACGGTGAAGCATATACGTCAATGACTAATGGTGATGAATATACGTCAATGAATAACGGCGATAAATATACGTCAATGTCTAACGGCGATGAATATACGTCAATGACTAATGGTTATGCATATACGTCAATGACTTATTGTGATGAATATAAGTCAATGACTAACGGCGATGAATATATGTCAATGACTAACGGTGATGCATATACGATCAATGACTAACGGCGATGAATATACGTCAATGAGACCGATCACTGATTAACGGCGATGAATATACGTTAGTGACTTACGGCGATGAATATACGTCAATGACTAACGTTGATGCATATACGTCAATGACTTATGGTGATGAATATACGTCAATGACTAACGGCGATGAATAGATGTCAATGACTAACGGTGATGCATAAACGATCAATGACCAACGGCGATGAATATACCTGAATGACTAACGGCGATGAATATACGCCAATGACTAACGGTGATGCATCTACGTCAATGACAAACGGTGATGCATATACGTCAATGAGACGATCAATGACTAATTGCGGTCAATGACTAATTGTGATGAATATACGTCAATGACCAACGGCGATGAATATACGCCAATGACTTACGGCGATGGATATACGTGAATGACTAACGGTGATGCATATACGTCAATGACGTATGGTGATGAATATACGTCAATGACTAACGGCGATGAATATATGTCGAAGACTAACAAGGATTGATATACGATCAATGACTAACGGCGATGAATATACGCCATTGACTAATGGTGATGCATATACGTCAATGACACCTATCAATGAATATACGTCAATGACTAACGGCGATGAATAGATGTCAATGACTAACGGTGATGCATAAACGATCAATGACCAACGGCGATGAATATACCTGAATGACTAACGGCGATGAATATACGCCAATGACTAACGGTGATGCATCTACGTCAATGACAAACGGTGATGCATATACGTCAATGAGACGATCAATGACTAATTGCGGTCAATGACTAATTGTGATGAATATACGTCAATGACCAACGGCGATGAATATACGCCAATGACTTACGGCGATGGATATACGTGAATGACTAACGGTAATGCATATACGTCAATGACGTATGGTGATGAATATACGTCAATGACTAACGGCGATGAATATATGTCGAAGACTAACAAGGATTGATATACGATCAATGACTAACGGCGATGAATATACGCCATTGACTAATGGTGATGCATATACGTCAATGACACCTATCAATGACTAACGGCGATGAATTTACGCCAATGACAAACGGTGATGCATCTACGTCAATGACAAACGGTGATGCATATACGTCAATGAGACCGATCAATGACTAACGGCTATGAATATACGTCAATGACTAATGGTGATGAATATACGTCAAGGACTAGCGGCGATGAATATACGTCAATGTCTAACGGCGATGGATATACGTGAATGACTAACGGTGATGCATATACGTCAATGACGTATGATGATGAATATACGTCAATGACTAACGGCGATGAATATACGCCAATGACTAATGGTGATGCATCTACGTCAATGACTAACGGTGATGCATCTACGTCAATGACTAACGGTGATGCATCTACGTCAATGACTAACGGTGATGCATCTACGTCAATGACTTACGGTGATGCATCTACGTCAATGACTAACGGTGATGCATATACGTCAATGAGACCAATCAATGACTAACGACGATGAATATATGTGAATTACTAATGGTGATGCATCTACGTCATTGACTAACGGCGATGCATCTACGTTAATGACTAACGGTGATGCATCTACGTCAATGACTAACGGTGATGCATATACGTCAATGAGACCGATCAATGACTAACGGCGATGAATATACGTGCATGTCTTACGGCAATGAATATACGCCAATGACTAACGAAGATACATCTACTTCAATGACTAACGGTGATGCATATACGTCAATGAGACCGATCTCTAACGAATTAAATAAAAAAAATGTAGCATGTCCTTTGAGGATACAGTACCCAGAGGACACAATTAAAGCAATACATGGCAAATTTGTCTATGAAAAACAACCCTAACAACACAAAAAAAGCAATGTAACATAAACGCCAACAAGACAATACTTTAAGAACACAGAAAATGTGGCAAATCCGTCAATGACACATTACTATAATGACACAAATAAAATGTGTACATGTAATATACTCGTCAATGAGACGGTATCCTAAAGACACAAATAAACTAAAATGTGGCATAACAATAAATAAGACAGTACAATTAAACTAAATGAATGTAATGTGGCACATCCATCAATGCTTTTTCGGAGAGTTCAAACACAAACTGCTTTGAAAGTTGTTGAAGTTTCTTTCTTATTCTAGAAAACTAATAGCCAAATAATGTACTTTTTCATTTATTTTTAGAATCGTTTTTAAAATTATTTTTATACAATTTTCTGGAAAAGGATTAAATTCCTAAAGAATTAGAGATATAAAATTAATCAAATTCTAAAAATCGACTTAAGGATGTTTTGGAATTTTTGACAGATTTTCGAAATCCTCTGGTTTTATCCATCGAAAGCATAAAAAGAAATTGCCCATGGACCCCTATTTTTATTTTTATAAATCTTTTACATGAATAAGCTATTTGTAAAAGTCTTATAAAATCGTATCTATCTTTTAATAGTTTTTGAGAACTTTAACTGGTCAATGATAAAGCTATGAAAAATCAAGAGAGAAAATTGTCCTGTCCAAATTCCAATGGCTAATAATAAGCGCACTGACCCCTATATATATTTTTGTTATCCTTTTTCGATTCCTCAAGTAGTTCAATATATACTAGTGCTATGGAAAGTTATTTATTTTGAAACTGAGCAGCGAACTTCCTTAAATCTAATAGTAAAATAATATATATTTTTAAATTTCAGAAAATATAGATTATATGAACGCATTTCTCCTGAAACTTTGTGTTTGTAATTGTCCACCCAAAATAATTTTGTCTATATTTTGGGTGGACATTTTTATTAAAAGTTGCAATTGGCTTGGAACGATCTTTCAGTAACTGTTAGTACTATTATTTCGATGCCTTGATTCTATTGTTTTATGTTAATTGTTTTCTGCCTCATATCATTGTCGTGAACTAATCCAATTGTAACTGATTTTTAAAAATTGTTCTAATGTTGTACTGATTCACCACCGCACCAATATTGTCCTAGTATAGTGAAAAATTGAATGCTCACAAATGCTGAACCATGCCACATACTTTATGTGCCTGTCTTAATTTGAGCTGTAGTTCAGTGGTTGTTGTTGGTTAGTGTCTGTCATATTGTTTGTCGTAAACTGTTTTCGCACTTATTAGGTCGTTAGTCTTCTCGTTTGAATTGTTTCAAAGGAGTAGGTTCAGTAAGACCCCTTTTTGGCTCCAAAATATAGTTGTTTTACAAAAGTGTGCAAATGTAATCTTTTACTTATTTACTGGAAAGTAGAATGCTTTTTCTACATAAATATGGGTTCTTTTTGACAATACAATGCATACATATCGGGTACTAGCATCCTTAAGTCATGCTAAATTACTGAAATCTTCACAATTTGAGCCTTTTAGTTAAATTTTAGACGGTTTCCGTCTAAAATTAAAGTGGCCGCATTCGTGTTCATTCATAATATTGAAATGTAAGTTGTATTTGATGATAATACATAACATATATAAAGGTTGAGGATGAACACGGATGAGGCCACTTTCTTTTTTGACAAAGACTATCTTAAAAGTGACGTTTTTTGGCACATTTTAAAGATTTTTCATATTTAAGCTTGAATTGGAGCGTTTTTAATGACTAAATCAGTTAAAATCTTTTACTTGAACTTATTGAATCAATTTAAATAGACACTTAAGTGATTGAAAAGTGTCCAAAATCTTTCGTTCGATAAACCTGAAATTTGAGGCCAAAATCGGCCCTTACCGGACCTACCCCTTTCTTAATATTCAGGATAACATACACCAGCTATAAGTACATCATCAGGACATTTACATGAAGTGACAAGAAATAATAATCATAACCTCAAACCCATGTTTATTATGTTTAATATAAAGTTGATTAAAAAGACAAATATGTGTCAAATATCAGCTGTTTGTGGTTGTTTGATTTTCATGGCTGTCCATATTTAGAGAGTAATTGTGACATTCACCAATACGTCGAACATCTGAAGTCTGGCAGTGAATGCTACCACCAAATCTGTAAGAATCTCTGTATGGTACACGGATACATTTAATACCTGAAATATATATAAATATTTAACAATCTGTAGGAATCTCTGTATGGTACACACATACATTTAATACCTAAAATATATATAAATATTTAACAATCTGTACGAATCTCTCTATGGTACACGGGTACATTTTATACCTGAAATACATATAGATACTAGTATTTAACAATCTGTATGAATCTCTGTATGGTACATGGATACATTTAATACCTGAAATATATATAGATATTTAAAAATCTGTAGAAATATCTGTATGGTACACAGATACATTTAATACCTGAAATATATAAAAATATTTAACAATCTGTACGAATCTCTGTATGGTACGTACACGGATACATTTAATACCTGAAATATATATAAATATTTAACAATCTGTACGAATCTCTGAATGGTACACGGATATATTTAATACCTGAAAATTATATAACTATTTAACAATCTGTATGAATCTCTGTATGGTACACAGATACATTTAATACCTGAAATATATATAAATATTAATCAATCTGGACAAATCTCTGTATGGTACATCAATACATTTAGTATCTGAAATATATATAAATATTCAACAATCTGTACGAATCTCTGTATGGTACACAGATAAATTTAATACATGAAATATATATCAATATTAAATCAATCTGTACGAATCTCTGTATGGTACACAGAAACATTCAATATCTGAAATTTTTATAACTGTTTAACAAACTGTAGGAATATCTGTATGGTACACGAATACATTAATACCTGAAAAATATCCAAATATAATTGATCAATCTGTACGAACCTCTGTATGGTACACGGATACATTTAACATGTTTAATACCTGAAATCTATGTAAATATGTAACAATCTGTAGGAATCTCTTTATGGTACACGGATACATTTAAAACCTGAAATATATATAAATATTTAACAATCTGTACGAATCTCTGTATGGTACACGGATATATTTAATACCTGAAATATATATAACTGTTAAACAATCTGTAGGAATCCTTGTATGGTACACGGATACATTTAATACCTTAAATATATATAAATATTAATCAATCTGTACAAATCTCTGTATGATACACGGATACATTCAATACCTTAAATATATATAAATATTAATCAATCTGTACGAATATCTGTACGGTACACGGATACATTTAATACCTGAAATATATATAGATATTTAACAATCTGTAGGAATCTCTGTATGGTACACGGATACATTTAATACCTGAAATATATATATAGATATTTAACAATCTGTACGAATCTCTGTATGGTACTGGGATACATTTAATACCTGCAATATATATAAATATTTAACAATCTGTACGAATCTCTGTATGGTACACGGATATATTTAATACCTGAAATATATATAACTGTTAAACAATCTGTAGGAATCCTTGTATGGTACACGGATACATTTAATACCTTAAATATATATAAATATTAATCAATCTGTACAAATCTCTGTATGATACACCAATACATTTAGTATCTGAAATATATATAAATATTTAACAATCTGTACGAATCTTTGTATGGTACACATATACATTAAATACATAAAATATATAAAAAATATTAACCAATCTGTACGAATCTCTGTATGGTACAGGGACAGGCACATGCATACAGAATGTGGCAGGGTTAGACATGTTAGCGGGATCCCAACCCTCCACCAAACCTGGGACAGTGGTGTAACAATACAACATAAGAACGAACTGTAAAAATCAGTTGAAAAAGGCTTAACTCATCAGATGGATATAAACACAAATACTACAAATAGAAGTGAATGTCTTCCCCAAGTCAGGTTCCTGTAATGGAGTGGTTGTCGTTTGTTGATGTGTAAGATATTAGTTTTTCTTTAATTTCTTGTAGATAAATTTGGCCATTAGTTTTCTCATTTGAATTGTTTTACATTTGTCATTTCGGGGCCTTTTATTGCTGACCCTGCGGTATTGTCTTTGCTCATTATTGAAGGCTGTACGATGACCTATACCGGTAGTTGTTAATTTCTGAGCCATTTTGTCTCTTGTGGATAGTTGTTTCATTGGAAATCATACCATATCTTCTTTTTTATATATAAGGTATTAAATAAAGGCAACAGTAGTATACCGCTGTTCAAAACTCATAAATCCAGGGACAAAAAACAAAATCGGGGTAACAAACTAAAACCGAGGGAAACGCATTAAATATAAGATAAGGACAACGACATAACACCGAAACGTAACACACACAGAAACGGACCAAGCATCAGACAAAACACCACGAGAATAACAAATATAACATGAAAACCTTCACAGACACATTTTTATGTTTTCTTTAAATTTTGAAATTTCTTGGTAATTTAACTTTTCATTTATTTATTCATTTATTCTTCCTACTCTTGCAACGGATTATCTGTGGCCATGAGTCTTGTTATTGAAGAATAACAAATCAAAGACGTTGTTTATCAATTACATTGTCTGTTTATTGCACCACCATTTACATATGCGCTAGTTATTCCTAGTAGCAAATAAAACAACATATCCATTATGATACTTGTAGACAACACTAGACTCCATGCACTGTCGTTGTGAGGTGTGTTTCTTAAGTGATGTAACCCAGAGAGATAAGGCATGATATTAGATCATGTTGACTGATTTGTGTCTGTTACACTTACGGCACATTGCACTGTTTCATATATATCGTCATTATACTTGACCTGAAACAGACCTGATTATTAATCATGACTAAAGAGAACAGATAACATACATTTATTGACCCGATCAGCCAAACAAAGAATTACAGGCTTCTATAGTGGGAAAGTTACACACATAATATATTTCGGCATTCATTTCGTTTTAAAGCTTTTAATCCTTCTTTAACTGGGGACTATGATTTTACAATACAAGAAAGAAAAATCTGTGAAAACAATTTTTTATAAAATGTCCTGTACCAAGTCAGGAAAATGACAGTTGTTATCTTATAGTTCGTTTCTGTGTGTGTTGCATAGTCGTTTGGTTTTATGTGGCACTTATGTATTTCTGTTGATTCTTTGTTTTATATCTGATGTGTTTCCCTCAGTTTAAATTTAAGTTTGAAACCCGGATTCGTTTTCTTTCACTGGACTTCCGAACAGCGGTATACTACTTTTCCCTTTATTTATTCATACGTTAAAGACAAAATACTGATTTAAGAGAACTTAAAATTACATGTTTTCTCTTGATCAAATTTCCTTTTCGCCAACTATTTTGGTATAACTGTATATTTTCGCCACTTTTTATTTATCAACACTTCCCCACGATCAACTTTTCTTTTCGCCACCTTTTTCGGTAAAATTTTCCTTCTTTCTTACAAACATAAATTCAGTTTGCAGCATTGTTGTGTTATCTTTTATCATGATTATTATTCTAAATATATATGTTTCATCTGCATTGTCATAAATTAACCCTCAATAATGACAAACATTTACTTCTTTCAAAGATACTTTAGAATTGCAATATAAATGATTGAATCAGGAAATCCTAATATTTGACATATAATGACATGGGATTCATGATCATCTTCAATAAGTTTATAGGATACGTACCTTCTTTTTCTAGGATCTAGAATATTGTCAGAGAATTTTTTACTTCTGAACAATTGTCTAAATAGAAGCTGTTTTCTATTCAGGATCATCGCAAAAAGAAACAAAATGAGACGGCAGACTATGCTTTGAATAGCTAGGCGTCTCGAAACTGTTGTGAAGTACCCATTTCAAAGGAGTAGGTTCAGTAAGACCCCTTTTTGGCCCCAAAATATAGCAGTTTTAGAAAATTGTGAAAATGTGATCTTTAAGCTATACTTTGGAAAGCAAAATGCTTCTGCTACATAAATATGAGCTGTTTTTTTTACAATACACTGCACAACTATCGCTTTCTTGCATCACTAAGTCATTCTAATTACTGAAATCATCAACATTTTAGCATTTTGGTTAATTTTTAGACGGTTTCCGTCTAAAATGAAAGTGGCCGCGTTCGTGTTCATTCATAATATTGAAATGTAAGTTGTATTTGATGATAATACAAAACATATATAAAGGTTGAGGATGAACACTGATGCGGCCACCTTCATTTTTGACAAAAACCATCTAAAAAGTGACGTTTTTTGGCATATTTGATAGATTTTTTCACATTTAAGCTTGAATCAGAACGTTTTTAATGACTTAATCAGTTAAAATCTTTACATTAACTAATCGAATCAATTGAAATAGACACTTAAGTGTTTAAAAAGTGTCCAAAAACTTTCGATAGATGAACCTGAAATTTGAGGCCAAAATCGGCCCTTACCGGACCTAAATGTTATTTACAATTATCTTTATCAAAATTGAAGGATACTTTTGATCATTTTCATTTCTTTGGCCAAAAATATGAACACGTGTGTCACTTAACGTGAAGTATCCACTAAGATGACACATCTAACTATTTAGCTACCCAATTTCATAAAAAAAAGACAATCAACTGCAAATTCATAAAAAAAAAACTAAAAAAAACCTACAAATCCTGCTGCAAATGTTTGCACCTGTCCTAAGTCAGGAATCTTATGTACAGTAGTTGTCATTTGATTATGTTATTTATACGTGTTACTCGTTTCTCGTTTTTATATATAGATTAGACCGTTGGTTTTCCCGTTTGAATGGTTTTACACGTCTATTATTTTTGGGCCCTTTATAGCTTGTTGTTCGGTGTTAGTCAAGGCTATGTGTTGAAGGCTGCACATTGACTTACAATGGTTTACTCTTATAAATTGTTATTTGGATGGAGAGTTGTCTCATTGGCACTCATACCACATCTTCCTATATCAATCAACATCTGTATTAATTCACCCGATGTTGTCGATAGCTATAACATGCATTCGGCTGATTATTGATTTTCTATCAAAGCTCGTTGAGTGTACGAGTTCAAGGTGAATTCCCGCTATTGTATGGTCAGCGAAAAGTCGAACCATTCAATTTCTTTCGCCAAAGTCTTATACCAATAATGAATTTTAATCGCAACAATTTAAAGTCTTTCGCAGTGAATTTGTTCTTGACCACAGGAATCATACAATTCCGACTGTTTATCCCGTGTTTATCATTTTGCAACTGAAAACCATTAAGATCTTTCAACTGACTTTAGCACCGTACCTTCATATACTTTACCGTGTTTTCTGGTAGGTTTAATTGTTCGACCATAGTTGTTAAGGTTGTCACATTAGCACTCATACATCATCTTTTTATATAAATGGAAACGAAAGTATGAACACATGCATATATCGTGTATTCAAATACGACATGATGAACAGTCGACTAAAGTCCATCTTTTTAACATTGGCAACTTTTACATAATTGTCACTGTAACGTTGTGTTACAGATAAACACTATTATATAAATACACTTCCGAAAATAAAGGATAACTCACAGGAACGTTTTACAAGTAGGTCAAATGTAGATGATTTCTTTAAACAGGTGATTTTTTTTCATACGGACATTTTTTTTCCCAATAACTTCATTGACTCATGCTATATTGACTGTAGTTCGCATGTATGGGGAAGTCAATAAAGATAGTGGAGAACTTTTGATTTTTCCAGAAAAATGCAAATGCAAAGGGGACTTTAACTTTGCTTGTCTTCTGGTAGTTTGAATAGTATTCGTAAAACTTAAAACATAAATGTTAACTGCATTTTTTTTAAGAGATAATAGTTATGAACTAAATGGTTATCGTCAATACAATCACTGATAATTTCATATATAACAAACCACGTAACGTGGTCGACGTGATACATATTCAAGGAAATTTTTCAAGGAAACTCAAGAACGATTTCGCAATATTTCAAATTACTACGTTAAATTTCTAGTAGTAAGTTACCAGAGTATTTTGAAGTTTTTCAAATTCTATAATTATTTGAATAAATTATATTAGAATAAATAATAAAAACTGTCTATTCATCAGTTAATTCATTTATAAAAGTGATAAGACATTTTTTGCAATGATCACAGCTTATACGATTCTAGTTCCAGTTTACAACATACAGCGTGTCTAGCAAAGGACTTGTTATATTTGATAAGAAAATGTGCCCTCCACAAACTTGTGAAATCATCTGAAAAAAGGAAAAGTTTTTAATTAAATTCATTAAAGATTAAAAACATAACACGAATCATTAAAACAAATAGTTTATATTGAATTTATGATATAAAAGGGACGCATTGCTATATGATAAAACTAAAATAATGTTTTAGATACCCATTCTTCACTTTACTATCCCCATCAAATTAAACCAAGATACAATAAATAGAATTATGTAAAAACATTTGATATAAACCAAAAACACATTCGCATCACAATATCTGTGTTTGGCAAAATCCTTTGGATCGAAAATTATCTCAAAACTGTACTTTATTTGGCCTTTTGACGTTTTGAGTCGAGTATCAATGATGAGGCTTTTGAAGACTGACGAAAATCGAGTCTAACTTACTACTTATTCGATTGCCGACTGATTGGAGTAAATACAATCCCTGTTTTTATTGATACTCAAGCACATTATTTGCAGAAAAAAAAACCCAATGTGTTTTATACTAAAGAATAGATCGTTTGTTATATTTTTGATGCAGTGTCCCCTATGTTTTGGGATAAAAATGTGTAACTCAAAAGAGCAAGCGCATATGCAAGACACACTTGAAATTTAACTAATAGTGGTTTATACAAAAAAAAACAGCCATGGAAAGCCTATGTTACTATGCGATTGGCTTCTATATTGTATTAAATGAGAAGATTTGCACAAAATCAATGACACTGCAAATACATAGTCCCTTTATCATCCGTTATGATTCACAACTCCTTTAGTTTTTATACACTCAAACAAACTGCATTTAAAAAAAGCAGCATTTAAATGAAACGTTAATGCTTTTATGGAAAACTCAACCTTTGCAAGTATATTTATACTGTTATTTAAGGAAATTTGGTATCTTAAATATAGCTTTACTATTTATGGAATGGAAGGAAGACGACAGAGATCTTTAGAAATTGAAAAAGAAATGTATGTTGTATTAGTACCTTAATACCAGTACTGCTACAGGACACCACAACACCAGCTATACTTTGTAAATCACCATTGATCCACTGAGCGGCTGGAACATAGTTTCCAATGGAAGGGCAATTGTCTTTTATTTATACAATAATCAAAAATGATAACGTTATGATTAAAAGGAACATGCCAAAAACTAAGGATTTTCTTATCCCAGGAATAGATTACCTAAACAGTATTTGGCACAGTGTTTTTGGAATTTTGGGTCCTCAATGCACGTCATCTTTGAGCCTGTTAGGCTTCATATTGATTTGAGCGTCACTGATGAGTGAGTCTTATGTAGACAAAACGCAGGTCTGGCGTATCAAATTATAATCCTGGTACCTTTGATAATTAACAAATTCATAGCTGAGAATTTAATCAAAATAAAATAACATTAACAGTAAGATTTTCAAGACCAACTGCTTGTGTCAACAGGATAGGAGGCTTCAGCTATGCAGGCGTCTCTGTTTATCAAACTCAGACAAACGGTCATTAGACATGATAAGATAATTTATGGACCAGACAACAATTATGCTATGCTAAATAAAAAAAAAACTATGAAACATGTCTCCCATGAGTCACATGAAATACGTGATATCGTGTAAGTAATGGTCATTGAGCAAACTTCTTACTTTTTCAGTCGAAAACATTACGGAGAGTACATCTCCATGTGAAGACAGTATACTGCAAATGTACAGTATAAAAAACGTATAACAAATTAAGGATGCCGAGCTCCAAGGGAAATTTAAAAAGGGGAAGTTCATCATAACTGAAAAAAATCAAACACTGTCAATGAACAAAAAAAAATTAATTCACAAAGATATTGAACTCCGAGGAAAATCAAAAAAGGTTCAAATGGCAAAATCTAAAGCTCAAACACATCTAACGAATGGACAACAACTATGATATTCCGTACTTTGGCACAGTCTCTTGAAATAAGTTAAAAGTGACGCCCTGTTCAACTGAGAGATACTTATACACTTTTAAAAAGTGGAAGAAGATATGTTGCTATTAGGAATTGGAAAATGAAATAGTATGCCTTTATATATGCAAACACATTGTCGTTGGACGTTTATCTTGGTCACGTAGACTTTATGAACATGCAGCTAAATAAAGTTTGTAACGAAAAGATATATCGATAGCTAGAACTTATACATAGTTTTGTCATATGTTATCCCAGCTTGCAACAAATATATTGATATAAAATTCAAGCGAAATTAAATGTATCTAATAGAAAATCATACATGCAAACATGAAGCAGCTGTTTCTTTACTGAACTGGTCAGTGGTAATACAAAACCAGGGTTTCAAAAAGATGAAGAAAAAAAAAAGACATTTAAAATTAAAAAAAGCAAATCAGAAATAGTGTTTAACTGAAATTGAAAAAAAAAGAAATTATAAAAAATATAGTCTATAATATACGGTAAATATTTATTGCATAAAGCTAACAATAAAATGAAAGAAAAATATGTGATGCTTAAGAACATTGACCAGGGCCGTAGCAGCCTCATGTTGGAAATTTTAAACAAAGTTGAAACAAAGGCTTGTATTCATTTCAAATCAGGGGCGGATCCAGCCATTTTAAAAAGGGAGTTTCCTAACCCAGAGTAAAGGGGGGAGGGGGGGGGTTTCCAACTATACGCTCCCATTCAAATGCATTAATCGGCAAAAAAAGGGGGGTTCCAACCCCCGGACCCCCCCTGGATTTTTACGGCGAATGTCTTGCAAGAAGCAAACTTCCATTACTCCGGTGTTGCCCTTGCATGTTTTTGCGTGATCCATGCATGTTTCAGATTTACTTGTCTTTTGTTTATTTACTGTCCTACTATATGGCTATAGTCTAAGTGTTAATTGTCATTTGTAAATGTCTGGTTTCGCAATGATGCATGTCCACCAATATCCAGACATTGTGCGAAAAAATATTTGAAGAAGATATGATTCTGTGCTGAATACAGAAAACATACAGTCGTTTCTTCATGAGGAATTGAACTCTTAAGAATACCAAACTGGCTGTCCTTTTTGTGTATTCCCATCTGGTGTCTTAAATTTAAGGGTTTGACTTGTATTAAGTCGTGTCAACTTACTGTCAAGACACACGCTTTTATAAAAAAAAATAAGGGAATATGGAGTAAACAGACACGGGACCTAATCGCACACAAAGTCAATGCTTAACAAAAATACAAAATTATCAGTGGTCAGCGTTTTTATTCCTGTTCATCTTTATAGTCGCTAGAGGGTCTTCAACAATGAAAGAATCACTTGTTTACCAGAACAACAAAAAGACACTAGCAAGAAAAGATCTGAGAGTACTTAAGTTACTGGCAGCTAGTTCACACTCTTACGTTTGAAGTCTTCCTGTCCGTCATCCCGCAATCGTTATTTTTGAAGAACATAAGTGAATGAATAATTTGATTTTCTGCGCATTTATGAAATACTTGCCACTGAACATTGAACCTAGTAAAATCAATACACATCGTTTCATATATAAAAATCAATATACAGATTATTAAAAATTTCTTAGTTGGTTAGACTCCCTTGTGTGATAGTTGAACACTGTGCAGGACAAATTTGCCATTCCAGAATTGGCAAATCTGACTTTGTCGGTTTACAAGATATCATCAATATTTTTTGCGCAAGTGATAGATAATCATAGTTTCTTCCCGTGGGAAATTCTAAATTTCCCAAGGGAATTTTTCCCCCATGGGAACACCTTTTTCCCTTGGAAACATTTATTCTTCCCATGGGAACTCAAATTCTTCAATGATAAATATATTTTTCCCATGGGAATATTATTTTTTTCTTTTAATTTTTTTTTCTCAGAATTTGTAAAAGTGCTATGAAATATCAAAATGGACTGACAGTCACTAGTAACCATGACTGGAACAATTTAACAGGCATTTCAATAAATTGAAAGTATTTCTATCATACTTTTACACTCAAAAGTCTTTTTATATCGTTAAATGATTGATAGAAATTCTACCGTCCAGCGGCTGATTTTACAATTTGAATTTTTCGCCTTTGTTTTCGGTCAATAGAATCGTGCATTTCATTTAATAGTGTTCGCTGAACTGTCAAGTATCAGAAACATGTCTTTTGAACATGTTGAATTTCAGAATTTAATATAAGAATAAAAATTATAATTCTGTTTTACTATATACATGGGCAATCACGAATCGTGTTTAAGATTGTTTTCTAATTATAACCCTATAATTTCGTGAAATTTACATCATAATAATCATGATAATTATTAATGTACTTATTCTTTTTCGTCGACGTAACTCGATATGCGTGTTTTTCGCCACTAGAAAGATGTGCACTTACTTTTTTAAATAGATATAGGAAGATGTGGTGTGAGTGCCAATGAGACAACTCTCCATACAAATAACAATTTAAAAAGTAAACCATTATAGGTTAAAGTACGGCCTTCAACACGGAGCCTTGGCTCACACCGAACAACAAGCTATAAAGGGCCCCAAATTACTAGTGTAAAACCATTCAAACGGGAAAACCAACGGTCTCATCTATATAAACAAAACGAGAAACGAGAAAGTTTATTTAATTCATTTGGTCAAATTTCCTAATTATGCTAATGCAATGTTGTAACTCGTCTTCACTAAAAATCTGTTATTTCAATTATTTTTGGCAAACCCCTTTGAAAGTCTTAATATACTTTTCTAGATCTTTTACGATCTCTCCGGTAATCATCAAAGAAAATCAAGAGTTTTGCATTTACAAGGACGCGTACGGATGAGGATTAAATATAATCTTAATAATATATTCACTTGCACTTTGCCCGTAGGCTGTCTACGTGTACTGTAATTTATGGATTAAAGGAATACGAATACTTTATTTCTCATAAAACTTCAATTACTAGTTATCAAGAACATACATAAACATAACTATAAGATAAAATTATTACATATATGTGTAAACGATACAATTAAATTAACTTGGAGGACTGACTTTCACATTTATAACTTTTACATAGTTTTTCTAATATTACAATATTTGATGAGTTTAACTGTTGATCAACTTTAAAGATATAAGGGTTTGACTAACAGTAGTTCCGTAAACATTTCCTTCTTTCTATACTTTAAATGTTCTACAATTCATGATGTAATGGTACTCGTAATCAATGTGGTTTGTGTCACAAAGACGACATATTCTGTTTTCTCTGTGTAAATCCTGCTACCTTCTAGACTCAATCGGCAAGCGGCGACTACCACATCTATATTTGCGTAATATACATTGTATATATATATGAATTTAGTAAGGTAAAAATGAAAAGTAGTTTTTAAATTGTTAATTCTTTTTGAAAATACGACACATTAAGTTTTATGCGATTCTGCAATAAAAGCAAAGCATTCTTGTTGAAACTGGTCTTTGGGTTTTTGTTGAACACATTTTGACACCCATTTATCACAAACTGTGCATTATAATTCAAAATAGTTTTAATTTGCAATTGTTTTAGATTTGTATTTTTTCCTCACTAGGTAGGCGAAATAATGTATAAAATTTATTGTAAATTGCGAAAATGCATAACGAGCATATTCTATACTTTTAAGTTTGAATTAAGACAGCAACCATTTGATTTTCTGGGGGGAGGGGGGGGGGTGCGGGGGGGGGGGGGGGGGTTATGTTTTTTTTTTCTGTACAAACTTTTTTTTTCGACTGCGGCGAAAAACAATCTATTTTTTTCGCGACAAGTCGAAAACAATTTTTTTCTTTCAATTTTAGCATTATATAGTGGCAGCTGAGGGTGAAACAAACAATTTTGTTTTCTCAGAATAAAAAAAAACAAATTATTTTTTTCTCCAAAAACTGGAAACAAACTTTTTTTTCTGTCGCCCCATTCTCAAGATATTTAACTGTTTTTCATTATTTTTCCAGACACGTTTTTAGATTATTATAGTGTGGCATCATATTTACTGAAATTTGTTGTCAAAAAGATGTATTTTAAAGAATATAGACCATAAAAATAAAGTCTAGGGTACGGCAACTTGCTAGTGTTGACAAAGGAGTAGGTCCGGTAAGGGCCGATTTCGGCCTCAATTTTCAAGTTCATCTAACGAAAGATTTTAGACACTTTCTAAACACTTAAGTGTCTATTTCAATTGATTCAATCAGGAAGATTTTAACTTAATAAGTCATTTAAAACGCCCCGATTCAAGCTTAAATATGAAAAATCTATCAAATATGCCAAAAATTGTCACTTTTCAGATGTTTTTGTCAAAAATGAAAGTGGCCGCATCCGTGTTCATCCTCAACCTTTATATATATTATGTTTTATCATCAAATACAACTTACATTTCAATATTATGAATGAACACGGATGCGGCCACTTTCATTTCAGACGGAAACCGTCTAAATTTTAACTAAAATGCTACAATTGTGAAGATTTCAGTAATTTAGCATGACTTAATGATGCTAGTACCCGATATATGTGCATTGTTTTGTCAAAAACAGCCCATACCTATGTAGCAGAAGCATTCTACTTTGCAATAAATATCTAAACGATTACATTTTCACAATTTTCTAAAACTGCTATATTTTGAGGCCAAAAAGGGGTCTTACTGAACCTACTCCTTTACTGTATGGCAACTTGTTTTCAACTGTATGGCAACTTGCTAATTTTAGAATAGTTATTTATCGTCCTTTTTAGGAAAATAAAGTATTAAGTTCAAATATCTAAGTTTTTTTTGGGGTGGGGTACCTTTTTATGTTAAACTGTGTTTGTCCTTTTCAAGGTTTAAGTTTGTTTAAAACTGTTATTTGACTGATAAATTTCAAAAACTGTTAACTGTTTTCGACCCACTGTCTGCAATCTGTTTTGTTAAAATTTGCAATGTTGTTAACTGTCTATTTGAAATTGAGATTCCTATTATTTGTTATTTAATACTTAAAGTGTTTACTTAAAGTGTTCACTGTGTTTGACATTATTTTCTCTGTTAACTGATCTTAACAGTTATTTACAAGAATCACATTACAATTTGCTGTCCATCTCTTTCTTTACGTTGCTTTCGCAAAGGAGTAACATAAACAGCATATATGTAACTGTACATGTCTTTAAAAAATCTTTGAGTATAGTAAATCCTTGATAAAATTGAGAATGGAAATGAGGAAAATGTCAAAGAAACAGAAGGCCGACCAAATAGAAGAAACAACCCAACGCAGCGAGAAAATTGTGCACTAGGGTAGGGTGTCAATTCACAGATAGGAAAAAATTTAGAATTGACACTCATAATTTTTAAACACCCTCTTTCCCTTCCTTCCTAATAAATAAGGCTTAATATTTGAGTTGTGCATGTGTATATTTATGGAAAGAGAATCGTCCATAGATTTGATTTCCAATAGTAATAATGGTGAAATATAAACTCTTTTTTTTTGTGTGACCATGGCAAAAATCAGCATTTATTTGATATCATATAATGCAAAATAGGGGGTTGAACATGTCACAAAGATCTCAAAAATTTGGTCCAAAGGCAAAATTTCAATCAATAAGAGTTATACCTTTCTTGAAACCATAGACATATATCTATCAAGGGGTAAAAAAAATCATGCATTTCTGCTGTTTTTCCATAAAATTAAATTGAAAAGATCGAGCCACACATCTTTGTTGAAAAACAATACAAAATTTCTAAATCTATGGCGGTACGGATAGGAACGTATGGACGGTCAAACTGAAAAAAATGGCTTATAAAACATGCTAAAAACAATCTAAATGTTAATATAAACCCACTAGGAAGGCTGTGTTATAATTCAACTATCTAAAAATCAATTCAATTGTACAAACACTTTCATATTTAGAAAATTCACCATGGCTATAATGCGAAACTAAACTTGTAACTGTGTATTGGTATACATGAAGCTGTCTCCTAAGTGAGCAATCATTTAACTACAAAAAGAGGGTAGAAGTTCAGTGTTTGTTTCTTGAAACATATAAATGAACCAAAATTTAAAAAAATGAAATAAATACAAGACTATATAGCAAAGGTTACGGACTCAAGTTGGGTCATGCAGGTGCAACAAATGCGGCAGTGTTAAACATGTTAAGGGATATCTCATGCCCCTCTTTATACGTCTAACCAATGTAGTTATTTCTGGCTTCTATTTGCAATGTATTCAAAACGTGAAAAGGAAAGGTCACTTCTTATCCAGCTAAAACCCTGGTCAGTCCTATGATGAAAATAATTCAGATGTATATGGAATGTTTGATAAGTTAAATTGACCAAAAGTACCTGGACGGAATTTTCAAAAATAAAGTACCTTTTCAATTTGCAATGCCTAAAATAACTGAACAGTGTGGCCTGGTAGAAGAGGCCGAAAAATGAGGACTTGGTTCTCAAATTGATGTCAAATTTGCTAGTCTAAGACATCAGAAATGTAAAGATGGACCAATTAGGCTTTTTTATATCAGCTCAGAGTTCTTAATTTGGACTTGGAGATGAAAGAGTGCTTCAACTTGTGACACCTTACATGTTACTTTCTGATTTATACACTGGTTTTGATGATTTTAAATTAAAAAAAAAATGGTAAAACTTCGTAATTTCTTTTAATAAAATCATGTAAGCAATGAGTCGTATGAAAACCCTGACTGAGTGTAACCATAATTTGTAAGAGCACCTGCCATAAAAAAAATAATGTTCGCGCCCTATAGTACATTGTATTCACTCATTCTATCTGTTTGTTACACATTCTTACGTCATTACGATAACCCAAGTTTGCTACGACTGATTGACATAAAACATTTACTCAACAATATACATAACCAGAAGAAGCCTCCTTTTGCTGTTTAAAGCATTTTCGATTATTCATGACATAGTCCTTTTTCTTGGAGTCAATCACTCCGTCTGATTTCTCATCCCTTCAATTGTCTGTCCATGTGTCAATAAAAAAAATATGGTACTTGCGTGTGTATTCTGAAAATTAGTCAGCTTTATAAAAGATTCCTTATGGAGCTTGGCATTTCTGCTACTTTGTACAGTGGTTTTCAAATTTTTGAATACATTGAAGATATGCACTTCCCCTTTTCATTGCTTTCGGGTTCGTTTGGGAAAAAGGGTAAATTAAAGTTGCTGTTAACTCTTATCAGCATTTACAATTTGTTGTTAACTGTTTTTGCCAAAATCGAGGTGTTGTTAACATGTTAACGGACCCCCTACCCCTTCTAATTATGCATTAGATAAAATGCATTAGATATAAAAACCATTTGCTTGACAGCATTTAAGATATATACAAATTATATATTTTCAAAAAGAAACTGAAAAGAAATTGAATTCGAAATACAATTCACGATTTGCTTCTCCTTACTTTCGGTAAAAACAAAGTATTTTCTTAATTTTTCTTTTTACAAATGAATCATTTCAGAAATTAAATAATTAAACAATTTTATGTGTCTGTCCGAATTCTCGATCCTGTGGTTGTCGTTGCTTCATCTCTATGTTATTTGTTGTTTTCATAAATTGTTTTGTTATGAGTTAGGCCGTTAGTTTTCTTGTTGAGTCCTCAACATTTTTCGGTCGGTGCTTTTTATAGCCGACTATAAGGTACGAGTTTTCGTTGTTGAAGGCCGTACGATAGCATATACTTGCTTACATACACTTTATTTGATCCTGATGGATAGTTATCTTATTTGCTATCATACCACATCTCCTCTGTTTTTATCTAAAAACACCTAGCACCAACAAAAGATGAATGGACGGTTTATTTTATTGAACTTACAAAATTTCACCCAACAACAAATAAGACAACAGTCGTTAGTAGTATAACGATCTATGAATGTATTTAGGATAATATGGTTGAAAAAAAACTTTTTGTACAAAATCGAAAAGCGGTACGCAAAGAGGCCTTCTGAACTGAATTAACGGCATATATTTAATAATAATTGATAAGTAAGACATTTTGTATATTTGTAAGACTGTAAAGCTTTGATATCAACAAAATATCGTCACTTGATATTATCTAAACAGTGATTAATTTCCTCTTAAAATTATAATATATTGCAAGACGCCGTACAGACAAAAGTTGTTATTTTGCAATTCGCCGTACAACAAACAAACAAACAATGTTTTTGTCCGTATTCTTTAAAAAACATGTTTTTGACAACAAATTTCAGTAAATATGATGCCACTCTATAATAATCTAAAAACGTGTCTGGAAAAATTATGAAAAACAGTTAAATATCTTGAGAATGGGGCGACAGAGGACGATCGACCTCGAAATTTTCCGGTACTAAGTGGCAAGTTTTGGAGTATTAGTTTACACAAAATCTTGTATTAATTTTGTACTTATCGGCCTAATAATTTAAAGAATTATTTATCAGAAAATCATTTCTTAAGAGGCACCCTCATCAAATGAGTGGAAAAACTTTAAATTGAATGAATTCTTAACTTGTTTACTTTTTTTCTATTTCTCTCCGCTTCGTTAGTACCCAATTTCCGGTGGCGATGATACACAGTGCTGATATACGATGTTAAGTGTTTAAGAAAAACAAGACTTTAAACGAAGGATGCATATTAACATATTTTAATAATATAATCTGGGACTATGCCCAGATATAACACATGTATTTTATGGCTCTGATATTAACTATAACGTTTTCTGGAAAAAATTAAGTGTCCGATAATTTGAATTACCGGATAAGGTCATCTCGATCACTTTCGACAAAATATTATTGCATGAATGGTAAATCGCTGATTTTTATTTCTTGATGTGATTTGGGACTGTTATAAGTAGAGATATCTATACGCATTCTGGAAATATCAATCATTTTTGGGCAGACTTTTTTTTTCTTTGTATTCGTAAAAAATATAATACGTTTCATTATATTTGAATGCTTCAAAATACTATAAGCATGTATTGTTGTTATTTTTAGGGTCAATGACCCCCCCCCCCCCCCCCCCCCAAAAAAAAAAGTAAAACAATTGTTTATTTAATTTGAATAATTGTTTTAAAACGTAATAGAAATTATAAGGTCAGCCAAACCAATAATCAACAATAAGGAGTGTCAATCACCGGGTTTATTTCTTTTAGCGGTTTTGATCTTCTTATTTTGTTCAATAAATAATAGTGATCTTCTTATTTTGTTCAATAAATAATAGTAAAATTTACTTTCCATATACATGTTTGACTTCCTAAATAACACTTGGAAATAAAATTTGTCACAATTCCGCTTTTGTCGTCTGCCCAGCTTAGTTTAATTTGGTATTGCAATATGCACATGAGATACTTGTCACTGAACGTTGAACAAACAGTAACTATCCACTAATCCATCAGTGATTGCGATACCTCTGTTACATACCCGTCATTTTGTCTCATGCTTGGTACTATCCTTTGAACAAATTTCGTGTTGTAAGTCGAATTTGTCCTACATTTTAATTGTTCTTGTCTAGAAATAAATTCCTTGAACAGGTTTAAATGTTAAACTAAATCCTATAAAATCAATTTGGTGCATTGGTTCTTTGAAACACAATTTTGTTAATTTGAGCGTGTCAACATCTAGTCTAGTATAGTGATTCCGGTTTGTATAAACACACAACAAAAGTTTATATTGGTATTATAGTAAGTTATTGTTTCATTTTACATGTTTACCATTGGTGACATCAAATAAAATGAGTTGCAGGTTGAACTAAGCCATACGAAATTTAAATATCATATTTATATGCAAACTGAAAGATATAAAATTTAAATTATGTATATTTAAACTATAATGAATACGGAGCGGGGATATTTCACGAAGTCATCCAGACTAGCCGAAATATAAATCCTAGCCTCCGTACTTGCATGATACTTTGATCATGTTGATGTCAAATGGACTACAGTTGAAAAGTAACATTTACTACCAATTCATGCAAAATAGTAAGATGTATGTTCCTGAGCGTATAATGCACAAAGAAAAGGTTTGTTGTGTACTTTTGAACTAAGTATGGTAGTATGGTTGCCATACACCTACATGTTACAGAAACGATCGACGTACAATACAGCAGAATTACGGTTTCAGTTGTTATAGTTCACACATAAATTAATTGGGCTAATTTGAAATCTCCTGCATGATTTATATATAATTATTCCTTGGCAATCATATTTAAAAAAAGCCGTAAATCTTGAATATTCTGTAACATCTTTATGAAGCTTGATTGAGACGAAGATTCACAAAGATACCGATCATTGTTATCTTTTCTTCATTTACACAAATGAATGTCGGGGATTCGGAATATCATGGCAGTTATACATGTATTCTCAGTTTATATTTAGTTTGAAGCATTATCAAACTACGACTTTCATCTTTAAAATTTACTTTGCACTAACTAAGTAAATGAGATTACATAGGAATAACTTGTGGTGTATTCATGTATACTAAAATGTAATAATAATAAAAAGAAACCAACAGCACTATTTGACGAAGAGGAAATTAAGGATTGAATTTTAACGTCCAGTGATATATATTACAATGATGTCGAAACAGAACTTGAAATTGACAATAGGTATTAATAGAACCGTCGCTTTTCCGAAACATTCACGCTTAATTGCGATTTCGCGTGCTATTTCACAAGGCTCGCAGTATAGTTATACATGTACAAAATAACTAACAATAAAACAAATTGTGATGATTTCTTTAACTGTTCTAGAACGTTCTAGTTTTACTATAAATCTGTGTTTTTTTCTATATTCGCACTTTCGACGAAGCAAAGCAAGTTCGATCTAGATCTGGACATTTATGCATTAAACAATATTTAATCGTTGTACACATTCATTGTAGAACATGTAGAAACATCCGTGTTTTCGGATAAAATCTTAACTTACGTACAATTGTGCATATACGGACCCTGGATTAAAATCAGACCTGATCTGGCGGTTTTTGTCTTTTTTTCAAAATACATATTTTTAATTGTGACTATCTTTAGTTCCGAATCTTCTAATCATTCTAATTAATTCCACGGCCGACACTCGGCTAACCGAGAGATTGGTCGGTTAATCTATATTGAGTATGCGACTATATGGGCGATTGGTCTGTTAATCAGGTTGGTTATACGTCTGTTAAGAGTAAAACGCACAATTTTATGTTAAACTGCTAAAAAAAGGAAAAGTGTGAAAATTTTGGTGACAATGAATCAATCTTTATTTAAAACCTGGTCTGTTACATGTAATGGGTCGAATGTATTAAACCCGGTCTGTTAATTGGTCTGTTAAGAGTTATGAATGGCAATAAAAATATAATTTTATTGCTATATGGGGTGTTATCGGATCAAATGGGTAGGCTCAAGACGAGCAGCTAAAATATACGGAAACAACACATGAGCAAGGAAACATAAAATATACGATAGCAGCACATCGTCATTTGATTTTGTTTTAATTTTATAGATATCATATTGTCTCCTATACATTAACGACATTTATCATATGTTTAGTAGTAAATACAGTAGTTTTGCATATTTGATAAATAGCCTGCTGTTTAATCCATATCGCGCAACTTTGATGCGCACTCTTTATCGCATACCCTTTATCACGACCATACCCTTTATCGCATACCCTTTATCACACCCCTACTTTGTTTTTTTTTTACATGAAGTCAGTTTTGTTGGGTTTTTTTTGCTTGAGAATATTTTTCCTCAAAATAGGTCCAATAGAACGGTAATTCGGGCATGACGCAATTTATTGAATGACGTCATTGTTTGGTATGTGACGTCACGAACGGGTTAGGGTTAGGGTTAGGGTTAGGGTCAAGTTTTCATATTTTTTGGCACACTAAATGGAACTATAAAAAGTACAAACACACAAAAAATTACAATAATAAACAAAATATTTTTAAAACAACAGCAAGTAAATTGAAAGGTAACCTAGGTGCTTCGGAGCAGTTCTTTTAAGGCCTTTGAAACAAGACAAAAGAAGAACTGAAGGTAACCCAGTGCTATAGATCAGAAAACAGTTCATAGAATATAATACTCTTCTGTTGAAATATATATGATAAAGCGTATAAAACATGGCAAAATCCGTATCACATGCCGTATCACCCTCGACTTATATCATCCCTCTGGTCTAAAGGCCCTTGGGCTGATATTGGTGTCTCGGGATGATACGACATATGATACGGATTTTGCCATGTACATTGTATTATTCTCTATATTAATAAACCGTGCAATATGCTTTTTGCTGTGCAATATGCATTTTGCTATCCGCCGTTTTTGATCACCTTCGAAAATATAGTTTAACATGTGACTATCCCTTAACGAATCAAATGAGTTAAAATATCCGAATTAATAATACTGAGTAAGATAAATAAAATGTAGAGAAAAGTGACATAACAATTTAAAGAATACAGAAATAAACACCACCCCCAATCCGGACCCTCATGGTATACACGAGAATCTGGATGGAGACGCAGAATATAGAATAGTAGATGAGGACAGTAGAGGTTGATGCATTGCTAAAAAAGAGAGAAAAAATAATAATTGTTTAACAATTAACTATTGTTTTACAGACATGAAACACCCCTGGGTGTTGAAACAGTAACGGAATGCGATGTACTCATATTGGTGACGAATGCTAGAAGTGTACATGCGGACATCTGCAGTTCGCCTCTGCACTTATGTAGAAAGGAACTAAACGGAATAAAATGAATTAAAACTTAAGTTAACAAAATGAAATATTTGAAAACAACATATGATTAAGTAATAGAAGAAAAGAACCAATTGGATGATGCTGACGAATTAGGGGTTAACGTCCAGTGACAAATATCATGTGCATTTGAGAACGACAACATGTTATATGTACCCCTGTGTTGTATAAAAAAGACACTTTCAGTCGGATTTGAGAACCTACTACTTTGAACAGATTCAAAAATTAAGGCTGATTGAAAACGTTGATATTAAATTCATGCATATTCTAGCGGCCAATCCATATCATGGTATATTGAAGTGACACACCCTTCAATAAAATGCAAGGAAAGTCAAAATAAAAATGCTCTTACTAGAACGATACTGTTGCACCGTATTGTCATTTTTTTTTACTCAAGAACACCTCATTCTTTACTTTTTCAATGGGAAAATATAAATGTAGCAAAACTATTGCCGTGGCTAAATAACTCTTAACTGACACAGTCAATTTCAATTGTCCAACACATTAACAGACTTTATTCCCATAATTTTCACTAAAAACGTGGTATTATTCACGTTATATTACAATTATGAAATATTTACTAATGTTAAATTATTTTTAGAACCAAAGTACTATTTTGTGTCCTTTAAATGATATCTAAAATTGTTTGTTTTGCCTTTTATTAAAAAATTGCTATGCGTATAAGCATAAATTATACATACTTGCGCGACGCCTTTTAGATTTACTGAAAACTGCGCAGACTATGAAATGTTTTTACAGTAGGACAATTTTATGATATATATCATTTTGTCATGCAGACACTTTTCTTTTTTTGATTTGGTTCTTATAATATGCCAAAAATCTGTATATTAAATAGAGTTTAACATAAAATTGTGCGTTTTACTCTTAACAGACGTATAACCAACCCGATTAACAGACCAATCACCCATATAGCCGCATACTCAATATAAATTAACCGACCAATCTCTCGGTTAGCCGAGTGTCGACCGTGATTTAGTTTAAATGAAAATAAAGAACTTGGAATTAAAACACTGTTGAAGAGAAAATACATATTCGTGTTAAATTCACCTCAGTTTGTTAATTCAAGTTTGACATCTAACATCTTAATCCGTAATCAACATTTATCTGACAACCTTGTTTATTGTATTTTATCAATCGAATATCCTCACTCAGGAGACTAAGACAAACATGTTATTTGTAATGGTATTTATCAAAACTAAAATGATTGAAAATATCTTAGTAGAATATAAATTTGCCTAATAAGCGAATAATTATAATACATAGATGTTACTGATAAGGTGTCCAAAATATATGTACATGTATATTGCAATGAGTGCTATATAGTATATCAATGATATTGAATGCCCGCTGAGTGTAAAACATTTGTTAGCTTTAAAATTTATTTCTGACACTGTTGGTTTTAATTTTCTGACTCAAGTATAAATTTAAGTGAACTTTTTTCTGAATATTTTTAGATTCAATATTTTATTATTATTATTATTTAAAGGTCTCACAACATACAAACATAACATGAGATTCACAGAATTAAACAAAACATTTAATCATTTGCATTGTATGCATCAATCTTTAAAAAGATAAATGAGAGACGTATAAGACACAATATATAATATAAATAAATTTTTAATCATTTACATTCAAAATTTACAGTGTACGTATACTAAATGAAATGAAACATCTTTTTCTTTAAGAACAAGTGAAATAAAACGCCGTTTCTTTTCAATAAAATATTGTTGATGTTTTTGGCAACTATTGCAGCAACATTTTCGTTATTGAATAAATATATGCATTTTTTGCTATTTGATATTTATAAGTTAAATGTTTAGCTTAAGGTATCATGATATATCTATAATATGCATTTTAAAAGGACATGAATATAAAAAAGAATATGTGGTATGATTTCTAATGTGACAACATTAAAAAAAATAGACAGAGACATTAACAACTATGGGTTACCGTATGGCCTTCAACAATGAGCAAAGCCCATACCGCATAGTCAGCTATAAAAAGAAGATGTGGTATGATTTCCATGAGACAACAGTCCACAAGAGACCAAAATGACAGAGACATATGGGTTACCGTACGGCCTTCAACAATGAGCAAAGCCCATACCGAATAGTCAGCGATAAAAGGCCCCGATATGACAATGTAAGAAATTTCAAACAAGAAAACTAACGGCCTTATTTATATAACCAAAAAATATATGAACGAAAAATAAATATGTAACACATAAACAAACGACAACTACTGAAGTACAGGCTCCTGACTTGGGACAGGCACATACATAAATAATGGGGCGGGGTTAAAATTGTAAGCGGGATCCCTACGCTCCCCCTAAACTGGGACAGTGGTTTAACAGAACAACATACGAACGAACTATAAAAATCAGTCTAAATAGGCTTAAATCATCAGATGGACAAACAGATGGAGGGGGAGAGTGTCAGAATTTTTTAAAACAAATATTTGTTAGTTTCTTTTCAACATAAGAAGAAAATGCGACATTCAGTTCTAAACACATATCTTGTTTGAAAAAAAGTTTGTTGTTGTAGTTTATCTTTAATAGTATAGCTTCACAACATGCCATCTGGTACACGGGCTCGTCTAGATATTCCACATGATATAGTCAGTATCAAAAACGAAACTACCTATTATTCTATATATATATTAGGCAGTAAGATCAAAGGGGAAATATACGGATTACCGATAAATGTATTTATATACGTGTACATAAGAAGTACCCGTATCAATAGTATTCACTAGTACCATTATTACAATAATTTCCCACTATACTATCGAACAGTTGGAAATTATAAAGATTGAATTTTCAGAAGGTCTGTATCTAGCTCTCTTATTTTTGTTTGTATTTACAATATTCATATAAGATATCATGAAAAAAATATTAACACAGATGACAATAAGCAGGGGCGGATACAAAATCTTAATGTCCAGGGGTGGGGTGGGGGTCTCCAGTGAACGAAAATTATATATTTAATTCAGAGATGTACATATGCGAGTATAGTTGATTATAGGGGAGTGGTGTCAGATAATAGTTTCAATAGTTCTATTTCATTAAAAAATTCACCATGCCACTCTATTCTTTATTATTATGCCTATTTTATTCGTCCTAAACATGCATGTAATATTTGTAACATTGAATCATTTAATCTATTCTTTATATTTTTCATCTCTTTATTCTGTAATTTAAAGTGCTTATCTCATTATCATCTTTATTTCTGTAAACCCCATTTAATTACTTTCATAGCCTCATATATGTACATGTACATGGTATTTGAAACAGGAACAATATACCGTCGTATATTACAAAAATTGAGAATGGAAATGAGGAATGTGTCAAAGAGACAAAAACCCGACCATAGAGCAGACAAAAGTCGAAGGCCTATATGATGGGTCTTTAATGTAGCGAGAAACTACCTCATGCGTATACATACATGCATTACTGTATGCACATGCTTGGACTTATATAGATGCATATACTTGTACAAGTCTCAGATTGTGTTATAAAGTATTTCTTATAAAAATACAGGAACATTTTATTGAAAATTATATACTAGACAATGCCAATCCAATCTTTCTTTCTTTTTTTGTTGAAGAGGGGGATGGGGGAGAGTGTCAGGATTTTTTTAAAATAAAACATTTGTTGGTTTCTTTTCTATAAGAGCAAAATACGACATTCAGTTTTAAAAACATATCTTATTAGAAAAAAAAGATTGTTGTTGAATAAATTCACAAAAGGGACAGCTGCGAAAATAAATGCAAGAACTTGTAATGCGAGAATTGTATTATGAAAACATGCATATCTGTACTACTTGCCACTTAACATTTATTTGTACATTTTCATTAAAAAAAAAGAGATTTTAATTTGTAATTTCTTTCCTGATCAAAAGATTTCACCTGTTAATCTATACATGCTAATCCAAACACACAGGTGTCAATATCTGCAAATCTACCAGTAATTATAAGTTGTCATCAGTATAACTACTGACGAACCATATTACATATTTCAAAAGTTTAAATTGAACGTTCAAACCTAGGGCCAAGTTCGGATGGATATCTAGAGTAGATTGAATTGACATGGTCATATATAACACCTGTTATGATTGGATAAAGCTTTTCCGCCATTAACACTCGAGGAACCCTGGTTGAGGCAGGGTTCCTAGAGATCGACTCGATATCCCGGATGTTATGACGTCAATCCAATCAAATTTGAATGTAAACATATTCAGAGTAGGGGCCTTGTACTTCCGGTAATCTAGAGACCTTACTCTTCAAAATTATTTACCGTTCATATGGAACTCTAGTCAGAACTCTAGTTCCATCCGAACTTGGCCTAGGATAACGTTGGAGAAAAACTGCAATTTTCATTCGTATACATGCAAAACATAATTCTTGATAAAGGGGTCTGAATACAGCACAGAAAAAAAAACATTTTACCTTAAGACAAAAAAAAAAAGGTGAAATAGCGTATTTTAACAAAAAAAATATATGGATGAATAGATAAATTTATATTAAAAAATCCCAATCCCTTAAAAACGAGGCACCATTATATATAATACTTATAAAACAGCTCAAATTCTATTATTAACTCGGATAGAAAACTTACAATATAATTTATCCTATTGAAACATGAACGCAGACCCCATTGAGAACACCTTGGATTGAAAGATTGCAAAATCTACTGACCAATCAAATGCTTTGGATTTAGAACGCGGACCTCAACGAGAACACCCAGATCGAGAACACACTATAATCTTTAGACCGTCAAACAGATAGCGAGAATTCCAGACTTTTTCTTTTTCTTCTTCTTTTTCTTTTAGTTCAAATAAGGTCACAATATGGAAGAATACATGCTGCCAAGGAATTGTATATTTACAATTCCTTGATGCTGCTGTGCATGCCTGATTGACAAAGGTTTAAGCAAATTCATAAAAATATGTAATAACAATTTAAGTTTTCAGTCTATATTAAGATTGTGATTAAAAATATACACTGAGTAACAGATAGAAAACCCAGGATTAGAATTCATAGAACAAAAAAGGGGCAGTGGCAAATATGTCATGTATATTTTGAACACAGAATGAATTACCCCGGCACCCTTTGCCCCCAAAAAACCCTTCTTTTTCTTATTTGTGCCTTCGAACTTTATGTTTTGAATTGTAGTTTCACTTTCCATATTCGGTATTTATTATAATGTAAGCTCCACGTGGTAAAAATCATGTGATGCAGGAATATAGTATCTTGGAGTTAGGCTATTTCTTTCTTTTCGGGCGTCTACTCCAAGCAAACAACATGCATGTGTATAACGGCACTGTAGATTTTCGCATTAGATAAAGAAAGTTGCCTGTCCGGTACATGAGCAGATTGGTTAGAAAGCAAGGTTTTAATTTTTTATTAGATTGGAAAGCTTAATTCGAGGGTTAAAATAGAGAGCACAAAAAAGGGGGGGGGGGTTCCACGGGGAATATGTTTATCTTATGAACTCTTCATTTGGAAGGTTTATTATTATTCTTATTAAATTAAAAGAGAAAAACGAATGTAAAACAAATTGCGAATGGTCTCTCTACCTTTCTCATGATTTTATGTACTTGTTTTGTTTGAATTTGTTTATTCTAAGATCGAGAGAACAGCTGATGTTAGCTGATCTCTTAAGCCAGTAAGAGTAGTGGTAGATATTCATAGATTTTTTTTACATAAAAACACACTATTACATATACATATGACAAAAATAATGTGTCTGTTTTTTAAACCAGTTTAGACTTAGTGTGTATATGTCTCCGCTGATAATAATTCTATGTTAGTTAAACATAATTATTTAGAATTAAAAGTTGTATAGTTATCAATAAGTACATTTTCAAAATCATTTATTTTATTTAGGCTTGATGAAGATCTTCATCAATTAACGAATGAATATAAGAAGATGTGGTATGCGAAATACCGTATGGTAGTTTTTTGGTCTATCATTGTAAACAGTTCCGATAGTAAATTGACAAATATCTTATATAGATATATTTCTTTGTATCGTTAACTTCGTCTTATAAGAAATAAAGAATCTGAATTAAATAATACATCTAATTTATTAAGTTTTATGAATTTAATTACGTTAAATTAAAGAATGCGAAAAGATATGAACCAGTCCATGCGAAAAGGTACAAAAACGAAAAAATTACGAAATTCTTAAAAGTGTACATTATTATTGGTAGTAGACTTGTGATTTATAAAACACATTTACTTTCCCTCATATCATTAAACTGTGAGCTACACGCACCTGCAAGTGTTGAGACCACGCCCCCCCCCCCGTTTAGTTTCATCAAGATTTTTAATGAATTATTTCATATATTTCAAAGTCCAGTTTAAATGTCTTGATTTGCCTATTGATAATGTTAACCCCTGTTGCAGTACTAGTGGGGACAAGGCTCTCGCTTCCAACATTTGTCCAATGCTGATATCAATGCAAGCAAACCGGGGTACGGTTCGAATCCCGTGCAAGTAATATTAAATTTCAATTTCTAAAGCACAAGATGTCATAGTTTTTGTATTTTCCCTAATGTTTTAATGTTTTCTTACTTTCTTTAAACCTGTAGAACTGAAATAAATTATTGACTTTTGTCTCTGTAGTGTCGTAAATTTTTAAGTTTGGGGTCGGTATAGCATAAGTCCGGGGAACAAATGATTTTACACTTGCTCAAATACCAAAAATTCAGATCTTTCTATCTTTTTCTGTTTTAATTGACAAGTTGGGGATAGAATTGACAATCTTATGAATGTTTACATTAATGTATTTTTTTGGGGGGTAAAATCGTTTTTCAAAAATACTATAACAAACTTTGATAACGTGTCCTGTTTAATTTATCAAACGGTATTTTGTACCTTTTCGCATGGACTGGCTCATATATTAATGTAACTTTTTCCAAAGTTCAAGTTGATCAATTATTGATTTAAGTGAATAAATCAAGTTTTATTTTCTCGAGGAATAAATTGCATAGTAAACAAATCCTGAATCTGATATAAATAGTAATAATTTTTCATCGGCGAAACAAATCGATACATGTACTTTTGTTGTGTTGGAGGAATCGTAAAAGTTTTATTTTTCTAAATTCTTAATGTTTTTTTTTCCATATTGGACTTCATATTGTGTATTGAATTAAAATATGAACGCGGACTTCGATGAGAACACCTGGATTGAAAGTTTGCAAACGTTCCGACCAATGAAATTAACTTTACTATCTTCATATTGTGTATTGAATTAAAATATGAACGCGGACTTCGATGAGAACACCTGGATTGAAAGTTTGGAAACGTTCCGACCAATGAAATTAATTTTACTATGTAACGCGAACTTCAACGAGAGCACCTAGATGAAATATTTTATTCACACGGCAATGAGTTTTAACTTAAAAATTTCCGCTAAAATATAGTATATGAGAGCAACAATGCAGAATTGTTTCTTTTCCATTTTTGTTTTTTTTAACAATGTTAATGTACATTTCAAATTGGTAAGTAGACTTATATTAAATGCCCCAAACGTTAATATATGTTTCTTATAAATGCATTAGAAGACGTGAGAGAATGCCGACTCATAGCCAGCCTAGGTCGTTAAACTTAAATCAACCTACCCATTGTTATCGCAGACTAAAATTTATCTCGTATATACAGAATACATGTTTATTAATGACAAGTACGTCACGGTGCATGACAGCACAATAATCCCTTTACAGAATCATAAGCACAATATTTTTGTTTGATATTTGCTTCTTTTCCAAAATTAACGCCCGTTTTGCGCCAGTGACCGGTATTACAATCTGCAATTTAATTATTCAACAAAACATTGTTTTTCATTACATGCTTTTCCATATATCAATATACAGCTAGGGAATGAATATTTGTTGTTTACCGAAAATATAAGATACATCGATTTAAATTTTGTACACAATAAATAATTTCTGTGTAGTTTTCCGTGTCTACATTTAATTTACGAGTACAATATAGTAAACTGTATACTTTGTGTATGCATTTAATCCTATAAACTGTATATCTGCTTACGGAATAAAAAAATATTATAGTAAAACAGAAAAAAGAGAAACGGTAAATATACAGGAATACATAAAGTTTCGTACTGGTTGCAAAGGACCACACGTTACTTACATGCCACGAGTTTTCATAGCACTTGGCAATTTTTGAAACGCATATATATATGTGCGATAAAGATCTAGTGCATTTGAGCAAATTTAAATTATTTATGTTCTACCTCGCTATGCTCGTCCGAACATAAATTATTTCTCATTCTATATAAAGAAAAAACAAAGACTAATATGGCAGGAGGTACACACCAAACAGTTTTAATATAACATTTTTTCAAAATACATGTATACCGTGCAATCGAATATTAAAGTCCATACATCATGCGTCATTATATTATCTATATAATCATCTGAACTGTGTTCATACTAATATCTACAAAAACAAAATACAAAGAATTAGGATTTATACAAAGCATAATATTACAATCTAAATGTAATAAAGTTGTCGAACAAGTTTGGTGTGTGAAATCTCGATGAAATAAAAAGAGCGCGTAAAACAGTATATAAAGTCCTAAAACCGAATTACTCAGTATTCTGCGACAGAAATAGGACGAAATCTCAAAACGAAAAGAAATATAAGTAATACATCTAACTATTTTCAACAGATTCACAAGTTTTGCATTTTTAAACCCGCACGTGCATATACATGTATATTTTAATGTTTTTATTTAAATTCCTTATGTACATGTCACATTTATTATTCATTCGTTTGTTTAAATTGTGAAGCATGTGACTTTACTAAGACTATACGCATTTAAAGATTGAAACAAAAAAACGATAGATACATTGAGGTCGTTTTATTTTACTTGAGTGATTTACCTGTAAAAAGCCCGGGTCTCATCCATGTTTTAAACGAATTAATGCCTGTTTGAAATAGTTTAACGGGGGCGTGGCCTATTAGCATGATTAGTTTGACGCATCTAACCACCAACTTGATTTCAATTGATTGACCGCAGAGAAATTTATTTGACTGGCGTTAAAATGAATTGATATGAATTGAAATGAATTGAATATAATTTTTAATTTTTGTCAATCTTTATCCAATGACGACCAATCTTATTTAAATAGCGTTAACACGTTTTTGTCCGTTCAAGCTAAATTCGGGTTTCTAGTTAAATAATTAATAAACACGAATCCCACCATAAAAATGTAAGCAGATAATCTTCTACAAGAAGAACCAAATGTGTGGCTACTGGCAAGTACGAATTCGGTGACTAATCGCATACATGATGTCAAATCGAGGAAATGAGGTCGGGATTGTGGTTATGTCAATTGAACTATATTATTGAGAATGGAAATGGGGAATGTGTCAAAGAGACAACAACTCGACCAAACAGTGGAAAACAGCCCATGGTCACCAATGGGTTCTTAACACCACTCAAAATCTGTTATTATGTAAATATGTCTGTTAGCGTTCTGAACAGATATATTTAGTATGACGTCCATTTTCACTGAACTATAGTACACATGTTTATTTAGGGGCCAGCTGAAGCCCGCTTCCTCGTGCGGGATTTTCTCGCTGTGTTAAAGACTCATTGGTGGCCTTCGGCTGTTCTCTACTCTTCGATCGGGTTGTTATCTCTTTGACATATCCCCTATTTACATTCTCACCATTCTCAATTTTGTCGTAAAATTTTGTTCTCAACCGACAGTCATTGTCAAGGTATGAGGCACACTGAATCTGTTATAATCTATATTTTAAGTTCGATTGGATAGATGCGTTCAACATATTCACCATACGTTTGTATTATTTAGTGGGAGGACATCATCTATATAGTGGAACGTGAACTTAATGGATAATGCTAGCATCTTTTTATTCTTCATTCTTTAATAAGAAGTTCCTGTTTGAATTCAGTCTTATTTATAATTAAAATAAAAATGCCTCTTAATTGTTGAAAAACACGTCCTCTAAATGAAACAAATATATATGTTGTCGATCAAGAAATCACGCATTTAACAATGAAAATAAAAAAAATTGGATACAAATATATGTAAATATTAATTTAAAAGGATAATATACAAATTAATACTTAAGTTTCATGTACGTGTGAATTCAACAATTTCGATTAATATAGATGTATGACCGACATATGACATCTGACGTAGTTTTGGGCGAAGTTTAAGATCGCGTCCAAAAAGCAAGGTTATGTAGACATCGTTCTATTAAAATTTTTCGAAGGTACCAGGATTATAGATAAATACGCCAGACGCTCGTTTCGTCTACCTAAGACTCATCCGTGACGCTCAAATTAAAATAGTTATAAAACCAAACAAGTACAACATTTAAATTTTAGAATGGACATTTTTTCAATACTTTATTTGCAATTCTAACTTACGTCAGTGTTAAATACCAGACTTCAAACTTTCAAAAATCATTTTCACGGTCTGTCAGTTTTTAATTGAGAAATATCAGGTATATTGATTTAAAATTCAACGAGTTATTTTAAATCAGGTGCAATGTAAGGTACACAATACAATTACAAAGTTTAGGGTTTGTCCGAAGTAATTAGAAAATATCTTTTTTTTCAAGTTCAAATGTGGAATCCGTTGTGTTGACAACGGAAGATATATCAATTAACATTTCACTACAATGATGAACGTGTGATGATATTGCACAATCGACACTGTATATATACGTACTTACATGTCAACAACTTATCATGGACAACATTAAACATTTATTGCATCATCTTTGTCTTATTTGACTCTTGTTCAAATAGTTTCAGGTAAGAACGTTTGGTTTAATTAACGTTATCCTACAGTTTATCAATCTTAAAAACCTAATTTAATATATTTGAAACAAAAGATAATTTGGTTTGATTGTAAATGCCTTCAATCAATCAATCAACCAATCAAATCGTTCGATAATTGAAAATGTGTACCCACCCTCTTTATGTAAGGTTAAATACTAGCATAACAATAAAAAAGGTAATAGTAGTATACCGCTGTTCGAAAGTCATAAATCGTTTGAGAGAAAACAAATCAGGGTTACAAACTAAGACTGCGGTAAACACATAAACTATAAAATAAAATTTTCCCTTTTCTTGTTTTTGTTGAAAAAATAATTTCTTTAAGGAGAAGAGACAACAAAAATGAGAAATATTAGTAATTAGGAAGTAAGCGCTCGAATCAAAGAGTGCATGTTGTCCTAAATCTACTTACCCGTTTTATAGAATAAAATTAACTTGAAAAACGTGATAACTTGGGCAAATGCAAATACAACAGATGGAATTTTTTAACGATCTTGACTGGCTAAACAGCCCTCGTACGGTCGGTAAATGCAAATGAAACAGCATCACAACCAGATACAATTTCAATAATAAATTAAAACAAATTCTTCAGAGACAATTGAAGGTCTTTCCATATCATTTTAAAATTTATTAAAAAGAGGCTAGTTCCTGTTCTCTCAAAGTAAAAACTAGCATATAATCATAATTTTCTTCACACTGATGCGAAAAATAATTGGTTATTATATACTTTTAAGTGAAATAAGGGAGATAATGTGCTACTTCCTGTGAAGTAAATATCACTTCCAGTCTCATATGATAGCTTCTTTCACACTGATTCAAAAAAATAATAGTTTTTATATACTTTTTCCTGTACAACGGGGAGATAATTGGTCGCTTCCGGTTGATCGAAAGACATTTTTAGTCTTTAAGTAAATGTATCTAAATTACAAAATATATGGATTCCGAGTTCTTTTAGATAAAAAAAAAGTGCAAAAAAGGTACTTCCGGTTAACTCAAGGTCACTTTCAGTTGTCATTTTTCAAGATCATATGTCACCTAACCTTTTGTTAAAGGTTATATGGCTTTATAATGAACCAAGTTGAAGTTATATTAAAAAAACTTTATATATTGACATTTCAGGGGCACGAACTCCTATACGATGCCATTAAATCGTATCATCTAAATGTAACATATTCTCATAACAATAAAGCAAACATTTTGCATTTGTTCTTTTATATGAATCTTTGAAAGTGTTAGACAACATGCAAAAACAAGCAAAAGTCACAATTTAGAACATGACTTTGACCTTTGACATTGACCTCATTTTTACAATTAGGACCTAGGTACCTCAAATTAAAAGATTCAAGGGTTATACGGTATACAGTTAATGAGTTAAAAACATAATGACAACTTTGTTTGGTAAGGATTGATAACTCCTATTAAATTTCCTCGAATTCCTTTTATTCAAATTAGTTTAAAAATCCCAACGATGTATCGAACAATTTGTAAAAATAATTTTGTTGTTATATTTTTTTGTTACGAAGGAGATGCACACATTTAAAAAACAGTGCACAGGGAGATTAGACTTAAAAAGAAAATTGATCGGTTGACATTTAAAAGCGCATAAACTGTACGATATTATATAAAAAACATCTAAGCGATATATTGCGAAACAAAAACTTTAGATTTGGCGGAGAAAAGAAAATAATTAGAAGAAGAAATACAGTAGGTCTTTCCACAGAAAAGTGGAAGGACCTAATAATCAGAACAAATACAATAGGTCCTTCCACGGAAAAGTGGAAAGACCTAATAATGTTTAGAATTAAAAACGACTGAAGTGTTTTTTTAGTGTTCAAATCTCTGTATTTGGTTAACAAGAGACAAATCAATACAGCAAACGAAAAATGCGGGAATGATCTTCAAAAGTAATAATCAGGTGCGTCTACAGAGAAGCGTCAACTTATATGCAAACATCACCTGTCATGCGAATCTACAGTCTATTAAATGTCACAGCCGATGAGGACTCAACCTGGAAAATTATAGTTCAAACTATTTTTCTAATATCCAAAGATCTTACACCGCTAAACATGTCGATACAGTATCTAGACATTCAACTGGTAGCGGTGACCGTTCAATCTTTCTTCCTCCTAAATCTGTAAACAAAATTATGCAATGTTTACATATAAAACCGTAAATGCACGGTTGTCGAAATTCTGTATTTGTGAACATACTTCCACAATAAATGTCTATATTTGAAAAACAATGTTGTAAACGTTTCAAACAATTAAATAAACAACGATTATATCAAAGAACTTTGTCATTTTTATAAATTCATAATTTGTGACTTCAAACTTTTTTTCGTTTGATCGCATTATCATATGTGTAAAATTATAAAACGTGATCATATCTTATTAGTTATCAAAGGTACCAGGATTTTAATTTAGTACGCCAGACGCGCGTTTCGTCTACATCAGACTCATTTAGTGACGCTCATATCAAAATATCTATAAAGCCAAACTAAGAATTTGAGATCGTTATGAATTTGTTACGAATGACAAAGACAGAACACAATATGTTTACTTAATGAATTAAAGACATCTACCTAATTCATCATTAAATACAACACGTATACACATCGATCGATACAATTTCCAAAGCGACTTCATCGCTTCTTTTGTTACAAGAGTATGGAACTCCATTACTACCTTATAAGAAGAAACTACTACGACAAGATGCAAATGGAGAATTCCCATCATGTAAGCAACATTTGCATCATGTCATTGTAGTTTCCTTTTATAAGGCAATGATAGCGTTCCATACAAGAGTAAGAGTTTATTTATACTATGGTAAATAGTAGTGTTTTAAATGTGTATTTTTAAACCGGTTATGTTTGTCATACCTTGACAACCTTCAGCGTCTATTGACAATCCTTCTAGGTCATTTATTTAAATACATGTCTGTATCAAATGAGTTGTAGTTGACAGTTTTATGTACATGTATGGTACATTGGTTGCTTTAGGTTAAAGTAAAGACATTTTATTTGGTGTATTTCTTTATGGATTCCAATCCCTAAAAAAAGAGCCTTATCTTTATCTTATACTTTTATGTGGATTATCTGCAGTTATATATCTTGATAAATCCGTTTATGTCTGACCCAGTGTGTATTTCAACCAATTTTCGAGTGATTTTAAGTGCATGGTGGTAGTAGAAATTTCGTATGGTTGCTAAATTTGTACACTCTATATGCTCGACAAAAAAACGAGAAAGTACATTTCGATCGTCACAACATTTAAAAAAAATATATTGATTTAATAAAAACCTCATACCCATCCGACACCTCCAACTTATTGTTTATCGTATACACATCTAAAGATTCTATCTTTACTCTTCATGATAACGTTCTATAAAGCTCATTGATACCATTGCTGATTATGTATTGCGAAAATGGAAATGTAGTTATCCGTTTTTGTGTACTTATGTTCATAGTTGATTAATTCATAAAAATTAATGGAATCGAACGAACTGAAAAAACAAGCAAAACAGGGTTTGTATACATGGTTATCGTCTCCTGCCTTGCCTGCATTACTTGTCATGCGAGTCCAAAATAAGTGAAAATGTCACAATCGATGGAAATACTAATTAGACGACTATTCTGGTATATAAAGAAATATGGCCGCCGCCATTCAGTCGCTTGTAAGTTGAGACGTACAGATATCGTTTCGGTCAACAGATTCGTATTGGTAACTTTATTCTGTTTGAGCACATTTGCACAATCATACAGTTCCTTATCTCACATTGGATAATGATAAATCGTTAACTTACATTTATATTAAACTTTCTTGGTATTGTTTCTATTCTAATATAAAAACAACTAAATGAAAATCAATATTTTCTTTAGATATAGATATGACACAACAACATAGAAACAACTACTTTAAATTAGTGTCCCTCATCGTTGATGTCGCATACCTTGTTATCTCTAAGTATATTAAAGAAAAGATACTCGGACCAGATAGTTTTGAAACATTTCTGAATAAGGAGAAACACAAGTTGGTGCATATTTACGAAACATCTCAATGTTGCGAGTGCAGGAGTGTAAGCATCAATGGAGAGAGACTAATAACAAAGAAGCAATTACTCATGCTGTTTAAATCAGACGATAGGAACCTGATTCGTGATCACAGAAAATATGCCGGAAATAAATTGATCCAAATCTGCATCTGTAAATATTCTGCCAAAGAAAACATAGATGTCAGAGTGGTTGATATAACACTAGCAAACTACATAATTCAGAAATGTGGAAAGCAAGAGCTAGGGATTGATAATTGGATAAAAGAAATTAAAGACGTGCGAAACAAAATATTTCATCTGTCAGATACAAAAGAAATGACTGATCATATATTTAGCAACAAATGGACTAAACTAGAAAGGTCCATTATGGGAATAGCTAAAGAAATAAGCAGTGACTATGCTGACGAAGCTGAGAAACTCATCATGCAAACACAAAAACTTACCATAATTGGTGATTACATGTTAAAGTATGAGATAATCTGTCGAGATTACTGGAGAAATAAATGCGCTGAATTTGAGGTAAGTTTTATTTAATTATATTTGTAAAGCTTCATTGTAATGAAAAGTAGTAGGACCGAAATAGCAACCGAAAATGAGAGCACTGTAAATCTGGAGGAGTAACATGCTGACAAATACTGGTTCATGTGGGCTTTACTTACATATTTCACTAATTGGAGGTAATCTTTCATTATACATCAAATCGAGAGATAACATGGATTTGAAAAATAATTACAGAGGAATCTCACTATAAAATTGTATGGCACTATGAACCAAGAGAATAGTTTGAAACGTACATTTTTTAACTGTTTTATTAATGATCTTCATGATATTTTTGCAATAACATGTATGCCTCTTGTTCTTGACCAAAATCAAAATATCTAGTCTTAGCTTTGCATATGATCCAATTGTGATTGAGACTACTTGTGAAGGACTGTAATATCAATATTGCTTTGACTGGCATTACACAGTTACTTTGAAAAGAAAAAATGTATTATGAAAAAAAGTCTTAACCGATTTCGTTAAAGAATTTCAGGTATAAAAAAAACATGATGTTATATTGCTACAAAAGCAGACATTTTTGGAATGCATGTATCTTTATTTTTTGTTCATTTAAGTTGTATCCATACGTAATGTAGATTATATATTTGAATATAACATGAGGAAAATATTAGATAAGAAAGGTTTTTATTTCAGTATACTTTTTCTCTTAAATACTTGAAGACAATTAAATGGGGATATATTCGAATTTGAAAAACAAAGATTATATCTGTTTAAAAGAAAAAACAGTATGTTTTTGAAAAACACGGAAAAAAAATATAACAACGAAATAACATGAATAACATTTTAAAATTGTTTCTGTCTTTTAAACAGATTATGTTAGATTATTTTCTATTTAATGATTTAATATTTAAATAAAGAACAGAATTGAAGTGTCAACCGCGTTGCACATATTTCCAAGGGAGATAACTCTTTAAAAAAAGTCGATCGTCCACCATTACAGAACTGTCTGAGATATTGATAATATTTACCTATGATTTAAGTTTTATAAAAGTATGGCCAAAAGGGTACCCGTGACAGCGCTACGATACCATTTTCCATAAATTTAATATTTCCAAGAGGCATAACTCTTTAAAAAAATTCGATCGTCCTCCATTATAGAAATATTGCTGATATCAATCTATAGTACAAGTTTTATAAAAATATGACAAGACCTGTGATAGCGCTAACAAGACCGGACGTATACAAAGACGCCCAGTATTTCCCTGTCCTCCGCAACGCGTTTCGCTCTGGAAAAACACGGACAAATTGTTACAAAAGTTCGAGTCAACGATCATTCGAAGTAGAAAGAGAAAGAGGTTGTTACAAACTTAAAACACATATATCAATAGAGTATCGATTATTGAAAGAGTTATGCTTTTGTTTTAATTTTTAGATTGAAATGTCAAATTATAAATACTTTACAAAAATGTAAAACAGTTTGGGGACAACCCGCCAAATTAGTAACTATCATTCAAATGAAGAATATTTTCTGGTTTAAAAAATGATATTTTTAATATACATTTTGTACTTGAAATAGACCATTTTCATGAAAATGAAGCAAATTATTTAAAAGACGAATAGTCATAACCTGATTTACAGTTATAATCCGAAAATTCGAAAATTGACAATTTTTCAGGTTACTAAATTTTCTAAAACCCAAAATAAAAAAAAAAAAAAAAAATGATTATTTGGAATTGGTTGTTTCTTTTTTTATATATTTTTTTTCATTTTTAAGTTTAGAGACCCCGCTTAAAAAATAGTTTTTGGCAATATCAAAAGATAACTCAATGGAGTGAGCGTTACTCACTTGGGAAATAGTTCCCTATTCGTCGAGGTGTCCCTAACCTGTACAACAATAACACATAAACTTATTAGTTATCAGTCCAACAAAGGATAACGACTAGATGTCTTGATCTTAATTCCTCTTGTTACAGTTATATTTTATGTATTTATATTTGCAAATATTAATATCGTGTTTATGTTATCAAGAGAGCACAAAACCAAGTCATTGAAGAGAAAGCAGCTGCTTTACACCATACCATGCCTAAGCTGTTTAGGAGATCGATGGAAAAAGAATGTCATCAAACCATGAGAAAAATACGTAAATATGCACTATGTTATAACAGGAATATCATAATGTGCTTATACCTCAGGATTTTAGAAGACGCTATTGTAAATGAAATATCAATTTAATGTGAAATATTCAAAACACTAGATGTTCTTAAATGTAAATATTATATGGGGGAAAAAAACATAAAGCATCTCCTTTATATTCCTAAATTTTAGGATATGAATCATTTTTTGCAGATTGACTGATCATTGATTATCTGGAGCCCATTATAGATCGTTAAGGGTTTGTGTTACTCAGTTGTTAGTTTCGTGTGTAGTGATTTATGGACTCATATTGCTTTTTGTGGTTTGCAGTGTTCTTATCGCGGTTGTGTTTCAGTTTATTATTTTTTTTTTTATCTTGCGGATAATTTCTGTTACTTACTACACGCATATTCAAGACCGTCATGGTAAAATCTAATATCGCATTTAATATTATAAAATCCTAAATTGAATTCACAATAATAGTATATTCATAGTCATATAAACATAGAATTGAGAATGGAAATGGGGAATATGTCAAAGAGACAACAACCCGACCATAGAGACTACAACCGAAGGCCACCAATGGGTCTTCAATGCAGCGATAAACTCCTGCACTCGGAGAAGTCGGACACACACTCCATAATTTGATATATTATAAGAACATTAACCTGAAGCACGGGGAGGCACTCTACTGTCTCCATACGGCAATAAAAAAATCCTAAAACATAATAGAGTAAGGAAACTACAATTCTATTGTAATGAAAATATGGACAAAATGACAAGACTTTTACAATTAGTTTTCATGACTGTGTTGTAAATGAAGCCGCTGTTTTCAACATGTTCCATGAAAGAGGGGTTTAGCATTTCTTTTCCTTTTTGTTCTTTTGTGAGAAACATACAATTATGAGATGGTAAACAATTTTCATTTATATTAACCGTTAGATTTTAGTTAATTTAAAAGAGAAGAAACTAATTAAAGGAGACTATTGAGAATCATTTATATCATTGGAAAACCAAATTATCTAAAATCCGATCCATTTCTTCTGAAAAGATCTAGGAATGACTGTAGAGCATTGCAAAAAATGGTCCGCTAGATAGTTGTAGCAAAGTTCTTTGAATTCGAAAATATCCCGATAAATGGTATAGGATATTGCATCGATATATTTGAAGATGATCCATTTTACTTTTAGGGCAGTACTGAATACTGACAAATTACATTTGTAGGCTTTCAAACACTTAGATACTATACACATTTAATACAGGAAAGTCCTACAAAAATGGGATGAAAGAATTATGACGTTCAAATAGTCCATAAACTTAGAGACGATTCAAATTAAACTCCCTAATCCTTTGAATAAACTTATACTTATAGCTGTTAATTTAACACAGTGGTAATATCTTTAAGATTCATCATAACCTTTTGGCTAAAATGGTCGTATTTACACCATCAATTTTACTCTGAGTACAGAAAAACATGGCCACCTGCGAAAGTTTTGAGGAATGGCTGGACCTAGATAATTAATCTTTAAATGCATATGGTTCAGAATATTATAAACTTTTCTGATTTTGCGATTATTTTTTTTTCATTCCTGCAGAAGGTGCAAAAATAAACTAAGTTTGGAAAACGTTTGCGAAGCTGCCCTCATATAATCGATGTTGTGAATAGTATTGATTTAAATGGATAATATATGGACAATAGACACATGTAAACAATAGGTGATTTTAACTGTGTAACTGAGTGGACCATATCAAATGAAAAATGTATTTGTTTATTTTGCTATATCCTGCAGACTGAAAATAAAATGCACGTCAAAATCCAGGTAAGTCATTAATTTTCTGAAACATAGACTTCATAAAACTTGTATATACCGAGGTCCACCCATGCCTAAAATCTTTCCTAGATGCATCAGTTTGTCTGTACTCATAGTACAATTTTGAGTGTAAAAAACAGCCATATTTTTCAATTCCTTCAGATGAACCTTAAGTATTGTTTAGATCTTTATCGGTGTTTAAAACGATTTTGTTCTCAATAGATTAAAACATAACTTAATATGTATAACTATATATACAATTATACAAACAAATAGATTTTTTTTATCAAGTATGTATACAAAAATCATTTGATCCGTACTGGGTGATATGTTGACTTGATTTATAATTTATAATTGTCTTTGAACTAGATTACAGTAACTTCAAGTAGATCAATACTATGTGCGGTTTGTAGTTTGTTTTAAGTATAAGTTTAAGAGACACAAACAACAACATGACATGAACAAAAGGCAGATAACGGTCTACAGAACACTATATGGATAACTAGACTGAATACGAACTATATCAAAAACAAGGTTGGTCTTACTTACTCCGTAAGGGTAATGATATCCTACTGTGAAAATACTTTTATTCTTGGGGTACCTATTTTCGTGGTTTTCGTGGATGACTTTATCCATGAATTTAAGTGTCCAACGAAATAAAACAACCATTGTCCAAATCAAGACATGGAAAGATCCCAATATAGATTTGACTACTAATATGATCTAGAGAATATATTGAATAACGCCTATCTGAAAATACTATAATAGTAGTCACAGGGCAAACGCACTATGAACTACATCTGCATGCAGGATGATACCCATTTTATCTTTTTAGAATAACCTTGACTGTACAACTTTTGATCTTTTAATTCTCATAAAAATATTTTTGATCGATGAAAGTCAGATTTCCAGTATTGATATGCTTGTATGATAAAGTGTTCATTTTATATCCTCAAAATTCTCGTACATATGGGAAATAATAATTTCATGCTGTGATTAATTTTGAAAAGAATTATTTCACAATTCAAGATACGTTTATAGCATTTGTATATGTTACTGTTTTCTTTAGGTGACATGTTTATGGCCTAATTCACATAAGCAAGATAAAAAATTTAACTGAGAAACACTTCTAGTCGAGTCGGCCCTGTCGTACTGAATGGCTATATCCCATGAAGCGCGGGAAAACAACTAACGGTCTATGGGAGACAACTAGAAGAAATTAATTTCAATCTAATTCAGTTCCTTCAAACGGTTGAAATTACATTTTAAAAAACTAAAGTCCAAGACTTTAAAAACCCATGAACATGTAAATATTGCTCAAACCACGAAAATTGATACCCACGAACTAAAGTACTTTCAAAGTATCTCAAGTCAGGACAAGGAATAAGCAGTCACAAATCAGTCAGTCATGATGCATTCCATCACCTTCTGAATGTGCCTGTCTCAAGTCAGACGTATGTAATTAAGTGGTTGTCGTTTATTTCTGGCTTTCCTGTTTTTTTTGTTTTTTGTTAATTATTTAATCTTAGATGTTATACTAGTCGTCTGATCTGTTTCTTATTCCTGAATGTGACATGTTGTCTATGTGTGGATTCACAAGGCCGAATGCATAGCAGCAGACCTTTACCCTTTCGATACACTCGTACTCACTCTTATTGTAGTTCATGCAACATATCAATAGTTCAATTTCAATGTATCTTTGGTTAAATATTAATGACGTTTATCATATTGAGTTCTACAATTTGTATGAATAAGAATGTCTGTTTTATATGGTTTAAAATCAGTCAAGTGTTATGAGTATTAGTCTGACATATAAAATTAATTGATTCCGTTGTGTACTGATTTCCAAAAAAAAAAGGGGGTTTACAACTTATATAGAAACAAAGCATATAAACCAACATGAAGTCCCAAATAATCGTATTAATATACAATTTTGTCCAACTAGAATTTCAGCAAAACATGAACAAATGACTCTTTATTTTCTCTTCTTAAAAAATAAACGAATCCAATCAAAACCTTGTTTTGTCAAGAATGAAAAGCTTATTTTTATATTTGCATTTGAACTGTTTTGATTCGAGTATCAACGATGAATATGTACATAATACACGCGTATATCGTGCACAGTTATAAACTGGGTATCTACATGATCCATGGTGAGTTTTTGCAACCTCTGTGATGATGCCACTGCTGTTGGACGTTTAGTCCCCGAGGATATTGCAGGACCAGTAGACAGCCACTTCAGTTGACATGAATTATCATGTTTTCATTTGTTATTGCTGTATTGTTTCGGCCTTTTGAACGCTTAAATACCAAAAACACCGACCGCGTTATTATTGAATATCATAATTACTTTTTTCTTTACAGAAACTCTTAATAGCATGGTTAACATGATAAATATAATGGTTAACATATTTGGTAGTGAGGAGAATGTGGAATTATTTGATGATACCGAACTAGTAATGGAAGGTATGATTTATAAAGAAGAATATTTTATTTTAATATTCTAAATTATGTATTATTTCGAATTAAGGTCAAGTAACAGTAAATGAACGCCGTCTAGCGGATTCCGCGAAATATTGCGACGTTTTGTATTAATTACGTCCCTTTGACCAGATTTTGCAATGTTAAAATTGCACCCGGCGACTTTTCGTTGGGACAATGTCAACGGTAAATTTGACGGAAAGTATGTTACTTCTAGGAGAATGGACTTGTTTTTCTAATATAAAACATTGAAAATGAATATGAAGACGATGTTCAAAATGAAAATCAGTACGTAGGGTGGTCGAGTTTGTATATCTGCCGACCAGGTCAAACAAGTGCCGGCACTGAAAACTGTTGCTCACTATTGTGATGAGAAAAAAACAGTGTGGTCTCGGAAGTATTCTATATGTAGTATGTCAAAACTGTCCTTTCAAAAACCCTATATTCACTGGGAAAAGACATCGTCTAGCAGAAAATAAGCAGAAGGGGTGCAAGTTTAGGAGATTGATACTAAAGTTAAAACTTACGGTAAGATTCTCCCATATTTTGAAAATTATCACACCAGTCGGAACAAGTAAAAATATCTAAATTAGAGAGAAGGAAATGAACCACATAAACTAATACTGGTCATAAATTCGCTGCTGCTGTCAGTCAGTCATAGATGGCACTAAACTATAATACACTTAAATTAATTAACCTTGTTCACGGTTGGAACAATAGTTTAATATTCATACACAGTTTTTAGACTATAACAAATTAAAAATAAGCAAAAATGATGTTTCACGATCATTAATCCATCGCTACATTTTGTAATCTAACGTTGTTTTTTGTCTTTGTAATGGTGCTTTCTTTCACGTCCGCAATTTCGATGTTAAAAATGGAACACAAATCTTTAAATAGATACATGTATAAATAGTATATGAGACAATATCTGAAAAAGTCTAGTTTTTGGCAATAAGAAAAATCAAACAAAATTCTTTAGACCCGGTATTTTAATAGCACAAATCGAAGAACACACATTGGAGATATAGGAACTGTTGTCTGTAATTCAAATAATTGTTTAATAAGGAAACAATGGCAATTTAAAAAATGGAACAAAAAAAATCCAGTTCTTTCCTGTTATCAAAGTGAATCAATTTTAAAAAGTTTCTAATGGGAATAAGGAATAAGTTTAAGACACAATTTGTGGTTTACTAGTATATCCTGCAATAGTTTATCAAATGCCAATTATTGATTTTAGCATTTGCAATACAAAAGGTTTAGAAATATACTTAAATATAGTCAGATATGTCGGTAACATGAAAGAATCTTGAGTAACAGGACAACGGTAACAGGACAGAGTTGGTAACAGAAAGGATTTTTCTGCTTTATTTTAAAGTTTAAGAAAAATAAATCATTTTAGATTGGTCACAATCGGAGGATAACAGCAAACAATGTCATTTATCCTTTGACACTGTATTTGCAAGATGAAAAATCTGCCTAGGTAATGAAAAATTCTAAAATAAATTCCTTTCTGTTACTATCTACTATACTAGAATTGCACAATGTTCTCTGCTGTTATCAAAAGCAAAAAACCTATTTATTTATTCAATATACTGTACATTATTTTTAAATTTATTTGATATGGTGGTGATAACTTATATTAAATGAAATGGTTGGCATATAGTAAATTAACTGTTCGATTCTTCAGTGAACTCGCCTTGAACATCCTTCCTGTATTACTGATGATGGTTATGCTGTTACTTTTGATCAGGTAACATGACAGAACGTAACAGAAAGGAATTACGCGATAGTTTTTGTCCTTTTTATCACATTAAATGTAAGTGTATTTCCTGTGACATAGAACTGTTAAAAAGATGATATAAAAACACACTTAATGTTGTGGTGCACACTTAAAAATATTCTCAGAAAGTGTAGAAAAAGGCTATAACAGGATAGAACACCAATAAGTATTTTTCTATAAATTCTTACCTTGGATGGGCTTGAATTTTCAAACATGGTCGCCTTTCCAACTATTTATTTGTACTAATACATTCAGGGAATGATGCTCTTCGCATTACATAATGGGAAAATAACTCTTGGTCTTGTAAACGTTTCCACAGGTAAAAAAAAAACAGTGGTAACAGGAGGGAAATCACCCCTGGGGACAATTTTTTTTTCTCTAAAAATTTGCAAAATTTTATTACATGCTATAGTTATAATATAAAAAGACAAATTGGGGGCAAGTTAATTAAATAATATATCATATATGTGAGAATCGGACGCCAGATTAATTAATTTGGATATTATTTGAATGATTTAGTTTTCAAAAAAACACAGGGGACAACATGATTTTAGGGGGGGGGGGTGAACATTTAAATTACAATATTTTATTGGAAGAAATATAAGAATGAGTGTTTAATTGACAGGAGTTGGTGCATTTTATAATTTAGTCTATACCGAAACTTAAAATTTTCACAAAAGATGGTTGAATAAAAAAATAATTGAAAAATTTGACGGGGGTGGGGTGGGGGCTGCAGGGGTCATGATCCCGAAATCCCGGACTTAAAAACATGAAATCCCGAGGTCCCGAATTTATAGAAATTTCAATCCTGCCATACCGAAATTCGAAAAAAGAATAGCCGGATCCATAAAGGCTCAATCCTGAAATCCCGTGTTGAAAAACACCCGATCCCGGAGTCCCATTTAAGGTCCCCCTCATTTGTGTAGATGGACTAAATAACAAAACACAATATAACCAAGTCATGTCTCAGCCTGTGTGCGATTGTTTTTTTCTTGTTTTTTTTTCGGTTAGGGGTGGGGGGTTGTAAACATAAATATGTACATCTGTTTTTATGTCATATGTCTCAACCTCCGTTAATTTGGTTTCCTCGGAAATGTTTTTACAGGATGTATTTTCTGGAAAATACACTGTACTACAAAGACTACAAATGTCTTGAGAGAAAGCAAAATTTAGAGAGAAAAGCACAATAATTTATTGTCACATATAATTAGATCTCAAAAGGAGTTGCAGAATAAGGAATACTGGCGAATGTCAAAATTGAATAAAAAAGTTTGCAAAATTATAAAGAATAACAACGGAAAATAAAATAAATATTTAATATAATAGTGTAGACCATGTACAGAATTTTACAAAATCGTTATTTGAAGATTTTACAGAATAAGCACTATATTCTGAGATAAGGAACATTTAGGTCCACACTTCATTGCCGGACCCTCAAAAATCGTTGGATTATCTCGGTGTTTCTGGTCAGTAATGAATAAAAAATCACTGGTCAAGTAAAGGTTGTTGTAAGTGATGCAATATATTCTTATTTTCCTGTTCCCCTTATGTAACTTCCAGTTTTATTAAAGTTTACATTCATCAAAGCCTTAGTTTAATTTAGTTTCCTGTCATTACTACCCCCCCCCTTTATTTGTCGCATGTTGTGTATCTTGTACTGATTCAATATATACTTCGAGCATACATATGTACACTTATGAAACAATAACCATTTAGTAAACTTTTTAAAACGTTTATGTAGACTTGTATACAATAAATTTTATACAGAACAAATAAGATATTAACAAAGATGACAGTTTGTCTGCGTGTTTTACTTGTTAACTTGAGGATGTATAAAAAACCACACGACACTCTTTCAAGAATTTGTAGAATCATTGATATAATGTTTGTTAATATATGCGATGTTAAGCAGCAGTATATGGACAAAACACGTTCTGTCTTGATATAGTACCAAAACACAAGCTTTTACATGTTTCGGTGCTAAAAAACCCGTTTTTTTTTCAAAAGTGGCCAAATTATATATCGGAATGGAGTTTTAAAAAGTGTAAACAGATGACTTACAAGATAGTCTAAGATATTTATGATTGGTTACCCAAAAATGACAAAGTTCAACTATCTCTCAATTGAGCAAATATCAATAAAGATCAAAACCCTCACCACATGCAGACAGCAAAGTACGTTCAAGGATTCAAACTAGATGTTTTGCGGAAAAACTATAAACTATCAAGGGGGACGGACGGACGGAAGGACAGGCGGTCAGACGGAATGACGGACGGACAGATGTACAGGGGTAGTTGAGGGGGCATAAAAAATATAGCTTCAATTACATCTGTTATTGCGTCAACATGTATACAGTAACTCTGATGATTTCTATTTTTAAGATTTTACCATTTTTGCGTTCATGTACTTACAACGTATTTTTGTCGGAATTAGTAATTGTTTTAGATACAATGTATGTGTATTGATAATGAACATACTTGTATCACATTTTTACAACGTATAATTTCTTTTTAAAATGTTCCATAAAAGAGGGTCTGATTGGGGTTTACGGAATACAGAATAATGGGCAAAAATTGCAGAATAAAATGCAAAAAAGAAAAAAAAGAAAAAGTGTATAATGAGGTGCTTAAATATAAAGAATAAAGAATATTGGTAATACTAAATAAAAATTTATGATAATTATCCAGACTCTTATGATAAAAAGAATCTATCAATACGAAACACATAATCATCGTGCACAATCAACACGAAGAACGTTGGAAATTATAAGCATGATAACTTGACGTTATATATAATAAAAATTACGACGTCACGAATTTTTATGTTTTTTTTTTGTCAAAATGTTGGGTTTGCGTCGCTTCTACAGGGAAAACGAAGTCGATGACCATATTTGTTTTTAACATCACCTAATTCGTAAGACAAAGAGGAAAAAAATATTAATTTAAAAAAAATTCTATGGAGCGGTTCTCGTGATTTATACTAGAAACCGAAAATTGTAGAAGAAAAATATAGATTTACCCTTATATATTCAATGTAAATTAGTACCCTCTCGGACCATTTTAAAAATGGATTTTTCTTGAAAACGAAGTCGGTGACATATAATTTTTTTTTAACATTTTCTGATGTATATTTTCAATATCTAATTGAGTTCTAAGTTATAAAAAAATCTATGGACTAGTTTATTTACTGATCCTTGACCTTAAGGTATTACACTATAAATATTAAATATCCTACATGTATTAGATAAAATAATGTATTAGATTCTATAAATGTCTTGTAAATCAACACGATATATAGAAAATTATTGATTCGTTTTTACTCTGATGTTTCAGACAACAAGAGAATCCTTATACCGGTTTTCATGCAACTTGACATTCCGACTTCATGGGATAAAACAAAGGTTTTTGAAGCTATAGATAAACTGAGATTAACCGGAACAGAGGACATGAATATCAGAATTAAAGCTATTTCAATCGATGACCTCAACATGTATGCAGAAATAGCAAAACAGGTCCTAGGAAATGTTCATGAACTTCGTTCCGAAATAAACAAACTTATGTCTACGATGCTATCAGATGCGGAAATTGATACAATGGAAAGTGCAGAATTGTGTGTTAACTTAAATGTACCAGACAGATCAGGTATTTTTGTTTATTTTTTATATCCTTAATAAGAAAGTCAGAAATACCTTAAAGTACCAGTTAAACCAAAATATGTTTTTTTTTTGAGAATGCAATCAGAAATATAGGCAAGTTGAAAACAACTTTAATTGATTACCCTCACGCGTAATAAAAGAGGGACGAAAGATACCAAAGGGACAGTCAAACTCATAAATCTAAAACAAACTGACAACGCCATGGCTAAAAATGAAAAAGACAAACAGAAAAACGTAATAAATTAGACCTATTTTGACAGTATTAGAGAATTTATAAGAAGTAGTTGAATGCACTACTAATACTCTAACTAAAACCATTTCTGTTGAAAAGACTGTCTATTTTACATTTTACAATTTATTATATCCAAACGGTTCACATGTACATTGAGGAAACCAAAAAGTTAACAAGAGTTACATATGATTTAATTGTGTATACACTTGTTACAGGTTAGTTATGCAATTGGTATGAGGGCATACTCAATCATAAATATTAGACATTTTACACAACTAAGATTTAGGAATTATGTGTAAATATCTTAATTTTACTTTTTTTGTAATACATGTACCACCTCGCGAAATGCCTTCATCGTAAAGTAGTTGGATAAGAAAGTCATAACGATAAAATATATTTATGTATAAAGCGTGATTCGAGTCTTGTACCCGGAATGAAATTTTGTAATGTATTTTTTCTTGAACAAAATATTGTTTTGATTGAATAGAGTATTAAATATTTCATTTTCCTCAATTGGTGATATTTTTTTTTCATTTTAATTGTGTAAAGTAGTTCAACGTGTGTGACTGTTATGTTAGAGTCAATTTATTTTGGAGTTCGTTTAATGATGACGTTATGTTTACTTGAGAATGTAAATGGGAAATATGTCAACGAGATAAAACCCGACCAAAGGGCAGACAACAGACGAATGTCATCAATAGGTCTTCAACGCAGCGAGAAAAACCCTGCACCCGGAGGAGTTTCTCAGATGGCCCCTTAACATAATGCGTACTAGTTCAGTAAAAATGGACATCAAACTAAACTCCAAAAACAATTAACTAAAATTGAATAAAAACACACAATACTAACAAAGGCCAAAGGAAGTGAAAAGTGAAAGTGAAACCACGCATGATCAAACAACGAAAAATGAATTATCAATACCATAACATATTGTATTTCATAGTTGTATGACTATAATGTTGGAGGTAACAAAGTTTATATAGCACTCCAATATGATGTTTCATAACCCTACAGGTGCTATTCTGTTTTGCAACAAATACTCAATACAAAATTTACTGAAATATTGTAAACCACGCCCAATATATTAACATTGGTATATAAGAGTTAACAAAAGAATACTTAATATCAACATTTTAATAGTGTATATCTAGTCAATGGTTGTCTTATTTTCAATCATAAAACAATCTCTTTATTTCTTATCATTATGAAAAGAGTTATTAAAATTAAACTTACAAACAAACGAAAAAAACTTCACAACAAAAGTGACTTCAACAAGATGAAATTCCAATCAGGACCAACAATCAGAAGTAAGTATTGAATAATTACTGTCATAAATGAGTCTAGCAATAGTACTGAAATAATACTGAAAAACAAGTACTGTTACAGTACTGCTAATATCAGTGCTGTTGCAGTATTGGAAACTGATGACTGGCACAATACTAAGCAATTAGAACTGTCACAGTAGCAAACATCAGTACTGAAAACAAAAATTACCGAACAAAATGTAAGTAAATGAATTTATCAAAAGTTCAAGATTACAATTTTATCATGTAGCCGTTTAGTGTTGATGTACATGAGCGGATATTAGTACAAGAGAATTGTGAGTTAATTCTTGGTAGTGTACATAGTGATGATTTGTTACTCTTTATACAATTTCAAGCTTGTGTTACTATGTATGTTGGAACCGATGATCTGTAAGTAGACTTTCTTTGTCCTATCAAAACATTTCATGGAATATGATATTATCGGTTTTATTCGACTAATTGTATGGAACTTACTCCAGTATTTCATTATCTCCTTTCTTCAATAACTACAAAACTTCAAAGTTTTACTACTTTTTATTTATCTATTTACAACATCAGTTTTTTTATTGATAAAATTGAGAATGAAAATGGGGAATGTGTCAAAGAAACGACAACCCGACCATAGAAAAGACAACAGCAGAAGGTCACCAACAGGTCTTCAATGTAGCGATAAATTCCCGCAACCGGAGGCTTCCTTCAGCTGGCCCCTAAACAAATATATACTACTTCAGTTATAATGAACGCTATACTAAACTCCAAATTGTACACAAGAAACTAAAAATAAAAATAATACAAGACTAAATAAAGGCAACAGTAGTATACCGCTGTTCAAACTCATAAATCCATGGACAAAAAACAAAAGCGGGGTAACAAACTAAAACTGAGGGAAACGCATTAAATATAAGAGGAAAACAACGACACAACAATACAATGTAACACACACAGAAACGGACCAAACATCAGACAAAATCCCACGAGAAAACTAACAAAGGCGCAAAAATGCGGCGGGGTTAAACATCTCAACCCTCCCCTATACCTCTGGCCAAAGTAAAAAAGTAAACGCATAACAATACGCACATTAAAATTCAGTTCAAGAGAAGTCCGAGTCTGATGTCGGAAGATGTAATCAAAGAAAATAAACAAAATGACAATAATACATAAATAACAACAGACTACTAGCAGTTAACTGACATGCCAGCTCCAGACTTCAATTAAACTGATTGATAGATTATGATTTCATCATATGAATATCAGGCACAATCCTTCTCGTTAGGGGTTTAGTATCATACCATCATAACATATATGAGAAAACATAACCCGTGTCATGCTAACAACTGGTTTTTGAATAAATGTGTTTAGTTCCGGTGCAAAGACCCTATAAGTGAATCTATATTAACGCCAAAATATGCGATCTTTAATGATCCGACAATAGTATCGTAACTATATCCTTTTTTTAGATTTAGTAATTGAATGTATTCTAATATTAAAAATATTGTCAATTAGTCAAAAGCTTTATAACAGAATAACGAACAAGCAATTAAAACAAATGTCATTTAATTTCGCACATGTTATGGACATTCATTTACAAGGGAGCGTCTGGGTATGTCGGTTGGTTTAATAGATATGACCAAATGAAATGAAAAATACTTATAAGATGAGCACTCTTCAGCAAACCAAACTGAGAGATATTGTAGTTTTTATTAACAAGTACCCTTATACCAACATATTTTCAGTCATAAGTAACTAAACAAAGTGATACAATCCAATCTGCTCTATTTTCTTCGACGACGGTGATGAACAACAAAACACAAAAGTCGGATATTAAATAATTGATTGCAAAAATACAAACATACTATTTGTAAAGCAAAACAACTCTAAGTATACCATCTTGGAAGCATTGTATATTAACAGGAACTCTGACGAACATTAGCACATTCCAACCCCCATGACTTCTGAAGAAAATAAGTCAATAGAGAAAAAAGGATATCGGATATTCATCCGCGATTAAAGATCAGTATATGCACTCTAAAAACATAAAAAGCAAAGGAACACCGCGTGTATTGCAGTTCTTCATCTGAAAGTCAAAGTGGGGCCTTCAACACGAAAAGATCTAAAACATATCGGTCTATATTTAACACTAGAACACATTAAAATTAATTGCAATACGAAAGAAGATACAATTATGTTCTGCTTTGTTATGTGTTTATGTTTAATCCTTTAAAAATAAGACAACCATTGACTAGATATTAAGGAACAAATATTTTTGCACTTGACATTCAGTAAACAATTAATAATAAATGTCTAAATGACATCTTATGTGTTTTCTTTTCATAAGACATGGATGATTATCAAGCAAAGACTGTATCTATGCATGTATATCCAGTGGCCCTCTTATGTAAAACAACCTTAAGGATGTTCGTTTCTTTCGTTTTTTATATTAAAAAAAAATCATAATGTTATTACATATAGTTTAAAAGGCAATATTTGAGTATCTTATAACATCCTTGTTATTTTTTCATTGTTTTTGAAAGGAAAAAGTACAAATGTTGAATGTAAGAAAAACCTGGAGAGAATAATGTTTCGCCAAAAATTCAATGGCATATATCTCTTTAAAATAAAGAAGCGAACATCCTTAAGGGTTAACATTTAGTGTAAATAAACTGAAATGTTCATGCAATGCGAGTATGTTATCTCATCATGCATGTATGTTTTGTGAACACAGTCGCGAGGTCTTCTTGTCGTTTTTTTATTTGTTTTGACCCTGCGTAATCAGTAGAACATTTTATATTTGCGATTTAGTGACGTGGTCGTTTTTGTCATTTACATAAAAATTAAGTACACATCCGGTTCTTCCGGTTCATTCTTAAGTATGATCAATGACGAGGTTCCTCAGATCTTAATTTTGACATGTCGAATTAATTAACAGATACTGAACGATTCTGCGGCATCAAACTTTAAACGTTTGAAGTCGGATTGTTGGAGTTATTGTCAATATAATACTGCAACGTTATTCTCTCATCATTTCTAGGAAGATTAGTGACTTTTTATGTATCTTTTTAAAGCTCCTAGAAAATTTGACATAGTTGAATGCACTGATTGTTCAATAACCATTGAATGGTCTATTGATGTCCCAGACGAGTGCCTATCGTATGAACTTGATCATCGACCTCAAGGAACAAATGACTGGTCTGTCAGAACATTCTATCATGAAGATGTATTGAAAGGGGAAGATGAACAACGCAAGTATCAACTTCAAAATCTAGTACCTGAAACATATTATGAATGTAAACTGCGTTCTGTTTGTAACCATGTCAAAAGCAATTTTTCGGAGTCTTTGACCAAACAGACATTGATACAAGGTAGGTAAATATTTGGATATTCCTTTTGAATTAAATGGTTGTTCAACCTGAAACAATTTTATAGAACGACACCATCCGGATTTGTTAGTAATTTTTTATTTAAACATGCTTTACGATTTTACATTGTCCTATTTACTGTTGTAAGTACTTGGAAGTTCTATGCTCTCAAACGTGTTATATTTAACCCCCATAGATAAAGCATTCAACAATGTTTTTTTTTTTATTTATTTGTTTGTTGTTGTTAATCCCACTACAATAACTGCTTAATAACGGAATCACTATGTCGTAAAGTATGTCCAAAAGAGTTTGCTGTATCTTTATCATGTAACTTCTAGGCGTTCATGTAAAGTAATGATATTGTAAAGTACAACAAGAATGTGTCCAAAGTACACGGATGCCCCACTCACACTATTATTTCCATGTTCAATGGACCACGAAATTGGATAAAAAATATAATTAGGCATTACAATTAGAAAGATAATATCATAGGGAACATGTGTACTAAGTTTCAAGTTGATTGGACTTCAACTTCATCAAAAACTACCTTGACCAAAAACTTTAACCTGAAGCGAGACAGACGGACGAACGAACAGACGAACAAACGAACGGACAGACAGACGGACGGACGAACGGACGCACAGACCAGAAAACATAATGCCCCTCTACTATCGTAGGTGGGGCATAAAAATGATAGTATGAAGTCAGACATTGAAACTAGTACAACTACCATGGTTATAAACCCGAATAATACAGCTAAAATATCACATTTTGCGGTACCAAAAGTTTTCTCTTTTTACCATTTGATATCACCGAATACAACTTTAAATTCGTTTGCAAATCTGCTATATCACTATTTGTACGATTTAAACATGTTAAAGCTTGTCTCAATATAAATCTTCGAATCGATGGTTCTTAAAAAATGTGTGCTTGTTCTATCATCCTTTTCATTTAACATGACGTTGACTGCATTGTTCGACTAATTGTATAGAATTAACCATTTGAGATCATTCTTTCTAGATTTCTAGGTAGTTTGAAGAGATTTTTAATTTATCTATTTATATTTTGCCATGGTTGAATGCACTGATTGTTCCATTTCTATTGAATGGTTTATTTAAAAAAAATCATAATTAAATATTTATTTCAAATATTACAATATCCTTCAGAAGTCCAAGCTCCTCCTGATGTTCCCTGCTACAATCCACTAATCACTCAAGGTAGTGAATAGTTGTAAAATACATATTACATTTGTATATCAAAAATAGGCTATATTTAGGAAATAATTCATGGGGGGTGGAATATATCGTGATTTTACCACGGGTTGGCCCTTTATGAGAAATATTTTTAAAATTTCGGCGTAAACGGACAACCCGTGGTAAAATCACAATATATTCAAGCCCCCATGAATTATTGCGATTCTAATAGGACAAATACGGATATTATTTTGCATCGAAGCGCTCTAGGTGGAGGCAAATAATTGCCATTCCCATAAATAAACGCACTATTAAATTGGCGTAAGGAACGGAGCAAACTGAATTAGTGACATGCTTAACGTTTTTACAATAACGTATTTAGATCGTTTTGGGTGAATTTAAATTATAATTTACTTATAATGTTTTATATGTTTTTAAAAAAATCGGCTTATACCACATTTAGCATTGTTTGTTTACGTTTCCTTGTTATGATGATTTTTGTTTTGGCAAGCGTGTATTTTCCCGTAAAATGCACATATTCTTACGTCTTCGTTCTATGACGTCGGGTATTTCATTCATAAAAAAGCATATTACGTGGGAGTACGATTGGAACAGCCCTGACAAGTTATTCATATTGTACCACGGGTGTATACTCAAAGCGTTTGAAGGACCTCATGTTAGAATAAATAATATCACTTAGTATGACTATTCATATGTTTTCGAATAGTTGCTAAAAAATTACTTTTAATTTTCAAACATACTCTTCTTTTGAACTCATTGAGAAAAATTGAGAAAACGTTGACATTTTTTGTCTTTTGATCAGATAAGTAATAGGCTTTGTAAATTGAAACCAATAATTGTTTAAAAGTAGTTAAAGTCAAAATATTCTTCGTCAGAAGTTTTATATCCAAATACCAAGTGTCTTATTTTTATCTTGAACTTTATTTTACTATTCTTTAAAACTTCATCTATTTTATTCTTCTAGTGTACAAAAAATACAAGAACTATTGTTTACAATTTTTCACCTGCATAAAAGTTTCTTTGTAGGTAGAATATCTAAAAATTTTAAGCTTATTTTCTTTTAAAATCATCTGAATAAAAAATTATTTACATTGTTTTGATATAAATATACGCAGCCATTTTTTGGGTCCAATAGCTGGTTCAACTTTTTTATTTATCAGAGACTTATATAAAAGTTTATTTGATAGTGATTCTGATTTATAGGTAAACCTTCCAATATAAATTGGTTTCTTTTTATGAATGGTTTATTGTATTATGTAGACAAAACGCGCGTCTGGCGTACTAAATTATAATCCTGGTACCTTTGATAACTATTTACACCACTGGGTCGATGTCACTGCTGGTGGACCTCAAGAAAAAACTAATGGTCTGTCGGAACATTCTCATCTGTCACCAGTGTCTGAGCAGAGTGTTTAAGAACTAGAGTTATGTCAAAGAACGTCTCGTCCTTTTTCTAAAAAGGTTTATCAGAAGATACCAAGACCTTGTTGATAAATATTCCGTATCAACTTAACAAACAACGCATGATGGTCTTGATTCAGATTATAGTTACTGGCGTTGTTTATCATCTTCATGACGTGTTATAGTGTTTTTTTCCTTTGTCTTTGTTAATTTTAAACATTTACTGTGTGGTCAATTTATGGTGATCCTTTATGCGTTGCTTGGTACTTGTACATCCCGCCATTGTATTGTTGTGCTTTGCTCATTTTTTGTATTCTTGTGTTTCATTTTTGCGTATGTGTTTTGTCTATATGTCATTTATTTTTGTGTTGACATATTTGTTTTTTGTTGTTATAGTGATTGAGATTAATACACAAGGTTGACTGGTGTACCCCTTTTTCTGCCATTTTTACCTATTATGTCTGTTTATTTTGTTCACACATTGTTGTCAATATAATTGAATGTTATGCAACTGTCATACAAGTGAGAGGTTTAGCTTGCTTTTAAATCATATCTTAACCACCAGTTTCTTCATAAGGAAATGCCTGTACCAAGTCAGGAATATGACAGTTGATTTCCACTGGTTGATGTGTTTGAGCTTTTGATTTCACTAATTGTAAAGGGACTTTCCGTTTTGAATTTTCCTTGGAGTTTTTCTGAAGATACTTTAAAAGGGAAAGACGCATGTACAAACTTCAAAATCTGCAACCTGAAACATATTTTAAGTGTAAACTGCGTTCTGTTCATAAGAATTGTAAATGTCATTATTCGGAGTATACGACCAAACAGACATTGGTACTAGAGAAAGATTAAGATTTACCTTTTCAATTAAATGGTCGTTTAACCTGAAATTTTGTTACATAATGACAGCATCCTGATTTAAAAAAAAACATTCCTATTCAGATCTGCTATTTGGTCAACATATTTCAGGTTATTTTTAAGCATGTTTTACATTGTAACACGTAGTATTTATACCTAGAATTAGTTTTGATCATCCCTTATAACATGTAAACTTTGAATTACTGGTGTCTCCGAACCGGTATACTGGTTAACATGGCAACGGATAATAATTAAAGATGGTGTGTGAACATTCAACTTCAAGATCCCTGCACACCCCAAAGAACTACAATAATGAATGAAAATAAAATTGTATTTGGTTGATACAGATGATATATTTCCTGAAACAGATGTTTCTTTCTTAAAATATGCCCTGTTCTAAAGCAAATAACAGAAGTGACAATCCACCCATGCTTACACAAAAAACGGACTTACTTGTTAATTTTAAAGGTGTTGTATTTATTTTAAAAACAAGATAAAAAAATATTGGTATTCATGCGCTTTCCAAGAATAAATGTACATTAACGGGTTGCACCAATGCCATCTTTATAAATAAATGATACACACGTCATTTCGAAACATTGAAACATTGACATGCTTTAGATTAGATTGTTTCCCATTACGGTCCGGAAGTGCCGGAAGTGCAGGGAAAGAAATAAAAGACATGTTTGTTAGTTTTTGACTTGAAATGGACATATTAAAGATGTAAATCAATGTTATATTTTTTTTTTCATTTGTATACTTCAATGAGTTCATGAATCACGTTGAATTCGAATGTTATGAGGGAAAAATAGGGGGACATTTGTAAGAGCTTTCGTAACCTCATGTTCATTTCTAACTCCACATATGTGACGACTGTTAATAAAATTATCTTAAACTATTCCAGTGATTGTATATTGTCTTCTTGATAGTTGAGGTCCAAACGGTCTTTTTAAGTGGGTGGTTCAAATACAACCTTGCCTCCTACAGGTCATACTTTCGTGGCATATGCTAAATAGCAATGAACCAGCTAAAATTTCATCATTTTTTACAAGTAGTTGGCGTTTTGCAAGTGATTTTTCCACACTGTCGTCCGGCTGGTTGCAGATGTTGTTAAATAGGCATAATGCTCGGATATGCAACTGTGCCTCAATGGCTAGTAATCCTGCTAGGATGTTAACAGTTATGTCTGCTAAACATATTGTAAGAGAAAGTATTTGCTTTAGAAGTTACTTCTGGAAGTTTTCAAGAATCGTTAGTTAGCTTGCTGTTGGAATTAGAAGCTCTAATCAATATAGTAATACTGGAGAGATGTACATTTTTTACAGGTGCACCATTGTCTCTACGTCAAGACCGTTGTTGCTATGGAATCCTTCACCAAGCAGACTATAAGTACTTTGTCTGGCTTTTTATGTTTTCTTCCATCATTTGCTCTCATGTTACCCTTGAGTGATGTAGTTCTAATGAATCCTAGATGTGTGGCATTCTCAATTGGTGGCATATCATATTTGGTATCATTTTAAAGGTCTGGTTGTTTATTTCCTGTTGTCGCTAATTGTGGGAGATGTTCCAAGACTACACGTTTTTTTGGTTGTAGTTCGTAGCTTCCATATATAAATAGTCATAAGCCATATTAATGAGTATTTGTGCTTGGTCAGAATCTTGACTAATTAGTGCGATATCGTCTACACATGCTGTACTATTAACGCTGATATTTCCTATTTTAAAGCCAGCTCCAGTTGTTTCGTACACATTGATAAGTTGATTGATGTATAGTTTATACAGGTTAGTGCTGAGTATACATGTACCTCCTTGTCTAATTCCTTGGTTAACTTGAAATGTTTGAGAGTTATTTCCTTCCCATTTGAATACACTTTTGGCGTGTTTGTGTATGTCTTTAATCAGCCCCCAATGTACATCATCAGTCCCTGCCAAGAATACCCTCCAAAGCATGTATAACTGTATCAAAAGCTGATTTTTCATCTAGGAGTACAAGGTAGGGAGTTATATTGTTGTCTTTTGATTCTTCTATTGGTAAAGCTGATTTCAGTGCCGATGACCCTGCTGTAAAACCTCTTTGCTTTTTGTTTGGTGTTTCCAGGACGCGGTCATTTGTACGTTCTTTGATGATAGTCTCTGTGATCTTTCCTATGACTTGCAGCACAGTAATCCATCCGTAGTTGATAGCTTACTGCCTTGTTCCTCTGTTTTTAAAACTGATGTGAAAAGGCCCATCTTGTGTATTTCTGATATGTTCCCATGTTTGAATATGCATTGCACGAGCAGAACGAGAAGTTTCTCTGTATTAGATCCTGCGTAGATGAAATGCTTTATTGGTGAACCACGGTAATCTGCCGATTTTCCTTTGTTTATAGAACGGATAGCTTTTGATATTTCTTAAGATGTTACGTTTTTGATGTTATTTCGTTGTATAATCTTAATCATCGATATGTCAAATAAATGAACCGATAATGAACGATTTTGCGGCATCACACTTTAAACGTTTGAAGTCGGTTTGTTGCAGTTGTTGTCAATATAATAATTCCACGGTCTAATAAATACCTTTTTGGATAACGTACAAATCATATCAACTCAAAATTATAATAAACGCACACGTAATATCATGAAAAACCGTTCAAATACACCTTGATTAAATGTCGTGTTTGGAGACCAAGATGCTAGCTAACAAATGGGTCGACCTACTTACCAGTGCAGCTTAAATTCACACGCCAAGTCGACTAATTTTACCCGATCATTTGTGAAGCGGTCTCCCTTTGATATAAACACAATGGTTAATACGAAACCATTAAACTTGTTTTCTGAAGGACAACTAGTATAAATCGTGATGTTAAATCTATGTATGTATGGTCTTTACAGAACTTTAAATAGTTTTAGTGTGTTTGATTGAATATAATGTCTTTGCATTTGGAGAACAACATCATATAGTTAATTCTTGCAAAGAGAGTGATATGTAACTAAATAATTTTTTCTAGACTTTAATGAAAAAATAATGCAATTGTAAAGTGCAAAACTTGTAGCTTCACAATAACGAAACGAAAGGCATTTACACTAGTACGACTATCAATGTTTTTAACCCCAAAAATACCGCTATAATACCACATTTGATGGTACGAGAATTTCGCCATTTTTTTCCGTGACATCACCGACTACAATTTTTAAAAATATTTTTACAATAAGACTTGCGAAAATTACTAATCTGATATCAGGTGTGTATTCACTATTTGTACGATTTTAAGCTTGTCCTACACTACACACTCGTTTCACTTGACTAGACTCGACATAATCTCGACAGTAATTTTCTGTACTCGACTTTGGCCTCAACTTGACTTAATAAGTCTGATTGAGTATTTGATTAGCTTGGCATAGTCTGAATAAGGTCTAGACAGATTCTCGACCAGTCTCGATTTATCTCGACTCAGTCTTGACTTTTAAATTTAGTCTTGACTGCTCTGACACATCTTCCATTTTACATTGCCATAGAGTAGTGCATTTGTACTATAGCGACGAATAAAAAAAAAAGAAAATTATTCCAACAAATGCAAAAAATGTATCAATGATACTTACCCCAAGATAACCGCTATAATATCCAATTTGACGGTGTCAGAAGTTCAACCTCCTGTTTCTTACTGTAATATCACCGAATACAGTTTTAAGAAATATTTAAGAATAAACCTGATATATTTACCAATATGCGCTCGGTTGGTGATTACTTTTTATACGATGTGAAGCTTGTTTCACAATACATGTAGGAACTGGTGATCCTTTAGAAGAACGTGTGATTGTTTGCTTGTAAGTTACATTGATAACGACGTTATCTATATTTTTTCGCTTAATTGTTTGGCATTATTCTACTTAGGTCATTCTCCTCTTTCTCTGAATAACTAAAAATATCCAGGAAGATTGATGAATTTTCATTTTTCAATTTACAGCTCCTAGAAGATTTGACATAGTTGAATGCACTGATTGTTCAATAACCATTGAATGGTTTATTGATGTCCAAGACGAGTGCCTATCGTATGAGCTTGATCATCGACCTCCTCAAGGATCAGATAACCTGCCTGTAAGGACATTTTCTTCTAAAGATGTAGAGCAAGGAGACAATGGACGACGCATGTACACACTTCAAAATCTGCTACCTGAAACATATTATGAATTGAAACTGCGTTCTGTTTATAAAGATGCCAAAAGCCATTATTCGGAGTCTAAAACCAAGCAGACACTGAAACTAGGTAGTGAAAGCTTTTATATGTATTTCCAACTATTTGATCGTTTAACGTGACAAATTTATATGTATTACCATCCAGATTATTTTGTTTTCTAGTAGTTTCAAATTAAGATATGTCAGTTGTTCACCATACATGTATATCGGCTTAACATTTAAGAGATTTACATTGTACCGTTTAACGTTTTAATTATTTTTGTTTTCTAAGCTCTTAAACGTTTCATATTTTGTACCCACAGATGTAGCATCGAATAACAACGTTGTTTAAAAAAAAATTTACATCACACTACAATAACTGATTCATAACGGAATTATTAATTGAAAATTCACTGAAATACAGAAATAGAGAATCATGACAGATCTGCAGCAAATGAAACCAAACGGCATATGATTTTGCATATTTCATTTAGCTTTATCCCCGGGGAGCGCTTGAGTATGTCGATTCTTGTGAATGTTTTGGGGATATGTACAAATTGAAAGGAAAGATGATTTAATGAAGAGCACTAATCAACTAACAACACTGACAGATATCAAAATTGTATTAGCAATTGTACTTATCCAAATAAATCTTCAGAAAGAAACAACATGAAAAAAGATATACAATCTAATCTTTTACTATACATTCGATGCTGGTGATGCACAAAGAGACGCAGAAGTCAGATATTTACAAATTGAAAGCAGACATGGAAACATTCTCTTTTCAAAGAAAAGTGCTGGTTTTTTTTTACCATTTGGAATAGGTTGATACATCGAATCAATATTGTATAACATAAAAGTCCTATCGAGTCATAGAACAATTAACATACACGTAAAATCGGCGAAACCGCTCAAATGTACCGTTACTCATGGTCATGTATGACAACCAATATGTAAACAAATGGGTCAAGCAACTTACCCTCGCAGCGTAAATTCAGAAGCCAAGTCGACTAAATATCACAGACCATTTTTGAAGTTGTCTCCATTTGACCTAAAAAAAAATCGTTAATAAAGAACTGTTAAACTTGAAGGACTCCTAGTATAACATGTATAAAACGTGATATAAAATTTTACAATACCTGTCCGTGTGGTCTTTTAAATATGTTTAATCAAAATGATTGAAAATAATGTCTTTGCATTTCGAACTTCACATCATATAGTAAATCTTGACGAGAAAGCGTTCTGTAAATTTATTAATTTCGAGACTTTCATGTTAACTAATGCCGAATCAATATTGTATTTCACGATACAAGAAATGCAGTTATGCATTTGTAAAGTAGAAAGTAAAATCACAAAAATATTGAACTCAGAAGAAAATTCAAAACGGAAAGTTTCTAATCAAATGGCAAAATCAAATGACAAAAGACACCAAACGAATAGACAAGAACTGTCATAATCCTGACTAGAAACATGCATTTTTAAATGTAGAACATGCATATTGTGGATTGAACCTGGTTTTAAAGCGCTAAACCTCTCACTTGTATGACAGTCGCATCAAATTCCGTTATATTTACAACGATGCGTGAACAAAACAGACATGTATGATAGGTACAAAAGACCAATTATAGGTACAGCAGTCAGCTACTAATTAAAAAAAAAAAAGGAAAATTAGTCAAACAAGTGCAACTAATGTATCAATGTTTTTAACCCAAAGATAACTGATATAATATGAAATTTGACGGAGTCAAAAGTTCGACCTCATTTTTCTTACGGTAATATCATCGAATAAGACTTTTAGTAATATTCTAGAATACACCTGACAAATTTACCAATCTGCGCTCGGTTAATGATATATCACTATTTATATGTTTTAAAGTTTCTGTCACGATTCATGTAGGAACCGATAACCGCTATACTATCAAAGTTGACGTGCCAGAAATTCGACCGCATGTTTCTTACGGTAATATCACCGAATACAACTTTTAGTAATATTTTAGAATAAACCTGATAAATTTACTAATCTGCGCTCAGTTGATGATTAATCACTATTCATACGATTTAAGCTTATTTCACGATACAAGAAGGAACCGATGATCCTTTAAGGAGAATGTGTGTTTGTAATTTGTCATTGAACACGACGTTGTCTGTATTATTTGCTTAATTAATTGGCATAAACCGCAATCATTCTCGTCTAATTCTGAATAACTAAAAGATATCCAGATAGATTCATAACATTTTCATTTTTCCATTTACAGCTCCCAGACAATTTGACATAGGTGAATGCACTGATTGTTCAATGATCATTGAATGGTATATAAATGACCAAGACGACTGTCTATCGTATGAGATTGCTCATCGACCTCAACGAACAAAGGACTGGTCTACCGGAACAATCCTTTCTAAAGATGTTTTGAAAGAGGAAGATGGACGACGCATGTACACTCTTCGAAATCTGCTACCTCAAACATATTATGAATTTAAACTGCGTTCTGTTTATAAAGATGCAAAAAGCCATTATTCGGAGTCTAAAACCAAGCAGACACTGAGACTAGGTTTGGAAAGCTTTAATTTTTATTTTCAATCAATCAATCGTTTAACGTGACAAATTTATATAGATTGACACCATCCGGATTTTTTTATTTTTTTTTACCACTTTCAAATTAAGTTGTTCACCGTATACATGGTTTATGTGTATCGGTTTTAATTTTAAGAGATCTCACTTTGCATCCTTTAAGGTTTTATTTTTTTTCTTTGCTCTAAAACGTTTTATATTTTGTACCCACTAATGTAGCATCGAATAACAACTTGTTTAAAAATATTTAAATCACACTACAATAACTGATTGATAACGGAACTATTGATTGAAAATTCGCTGTAATACAGAAATAGAGATTCATGAAATACTTATGAAACAAATGAAAATATTTTATTAACCTGCATTCCCGGGGAGAGCTTGGGTATGTCGGTTTTTGAGAATGTTTTGAGGATATGAAAAAATTGAAAGGAAAGATAATTTAATGAAGAGCACTCATCAACTAACAAAACTGACATATTATTAAAACTTGTATTGGGAATTGCTTTTATCCCAACAAATCTTCAGAAATAAAAAACCTGAAAAAAGATTTACAATCTAATAGTTTACTATTCTTTCGATGCTGGTGGTGCCTTACGAGACGCATAAGTTCGATATTTAAGAATCGAATGCAGAAAAGAACAAAATTATCATTTTCAAGAAAAAGTACTGTTTTTCTACCATTTGGAATAGGTTGATACGTTATAGAAAATGCATATTATAGGGTTTTTCTTGAAGTATAACACCCCGAGGTGAACAGCGGTATACTACTGTTGCCTTTATACGACAAGAAAACACTTAAAATATGCATTATCTGACTTATATACCGTCAATATGCATTATCTGACTGATATACCGTCAACAAATATTATTTTCTGCAAAAGATTACAGTATTTCCATCCTATTTTACCGATCACACTAAAGGGTGAGATAGTCTTTGCTGATGTGTTCAAGTTTTAATACGCCTTACGGTTTATTTGTAATGTGTAATAAAACTCACTAATTAATCTAGATATATAAACTTTAGAAATCATTGTCCAGTTTCAATAGAAAAATTGATGTGACTGCATGAAGCAAGACATAAATGAATTGTTACGGTCTATGAAAAATTCATGTCACTTTGTAAGTAATTTATTGTACATGGAGGGTTGCTATGGTTTTTTGTTTTTTTTTAATTTTCATTCTATTTTTAATCCCGGAAAAGAAGATTATGTCTTCAAAATTTTTTGAAACGAATAATTTTGAAATACTGTTTTCTCTCATTACTATGGTAATACCATTTTTTCATATTAAACTCAAGAATTAGGATTAAATATTATATCCCCTCCCCATTTTAAAGTACGTGGGTGTGATTCTATAGAAAATAAGAATATTTGCCCATTTGATCATTAGATAAAGTAAAAGGTTTATAAGACACATTTTGTCTGCTCTATGGTCGGGTTGATGTCTTTTGACACATTCCCAATTTCCATTCTCAATTTTATATAAAAATGTTAAAAAAAAAAGAACTGTCATGAAAAGTGCACGAAATCATGATTAATGCTCATGTAACACAATGCACCATAGGTCAAGGTATATTTTCCAATATAATGTGAATAAATAAGATTTTCACAATCCTACACACAAATGTGTTAAATCTGGCTTTTTTATGAAAAGTACAAAATTTAAGAGCATTTATGATCCAAAATACCAAAAAGTTGTGCCAATTACGGCTAAGGTAGTCTATGCCTGGGATAAGAAAATTCTTAGTTTTTCGAAAAATTCAAAGTTTTGTAAACGGGAAATTTATAAAAATGACCACATTATCGATATTCATGTCAACACCGAAATGTTGACTACTGGGCTGGTGATACCCTCGAGGACGAAACGTCCACCAGCAGTGGCATCGACCCAGTGGTGTAAATAGTTATCTAAGGTACCAGGATTATAATTTAGTACACCAGACACGCGTTTCGTCTACATAAGACTCATCAGTGACGCTCATATCAAAATATTTATAAAACCAAACAAGTACAAAATTGAAGAGCATTGAGGATCCAAAATTCCAAAAAGTTGTGCCAAATACGGCTGAGGTAATCTATGCCCGGGATAAGAAAATCCTCAGTTTTTCGAAAAATTCAAAGTTTTGTAAGCAGGAAATTTATAAAAAATGACCACATTATTGATATTCATGTCAACACCGAAATGTTGACTACTGGGCTGGTGATACCATCAGGGACGAAACGTCCACCAGCAGTGGCATCGACCCAGTGGTGTAAATAGTTATCAAAGGTATCAACGGAAAGCTTTGGTATTTCTGTCCATTAAACTGATAAAAGGATTTGTTCTGCATTAAACCTGCGAAATATAGAAACTAAAACAGTGAACACTCAATTGGCAACAACATACGATAGCTATCAAACTATTTTTGTTTTTTGTATTGAAATCAAGAAAATAATGACCTGAAATAGGGAATGTATGCAGGTCATTATTTTATGCCTTTAAGCAGATTTCATTGAAACTTGGTATCGTCCGGGTTGATTCTTCGAAAGAATTACCTGTCGTTCTGAAAGAAAAAAACTCCATGTAGGTATATAAACCGAATCAATTGCTGAATAACATAAAATTTGTATCGAGTCATACAACAATTAACGTACACGTAAAATCGGCGGAACCGCTCAAATACAGTTATTCATCATTGGTCATGGTTGTGTATGGAGACCAAGATTAAACAAATGGGTAGATCTACTTACCAGTGCAGATTAAATTCAGACGCAAAGTCAATTTAATACCACAGACCACGTGTGAAGTTGTCTACATTTGACCTAAAGAAAATGGTTAATAAGAAACTTTTAAACTTGTATTTTTTCCTTGTATTAAACGGAATGTAAAACGCGACAATAAGTGTCCCGTGTGGTCTGTCAATTATTTAATTCAAAATGATTGAAAATAATGTCAGCATTTCGAAATCCACATGCTGTCATAAATCTTGCTGAAAAAGCGTACTGCAACTTTATTAATAAAGTAAAGTTGCAATTCATGTAGAGTAATGCATTTGTAAAGAAGCTACGTATTAAAAAAATAGTCAAACAAGTGCAACTAATGCATCAATGTTACTTATCCCAAGATAACCGCTATAATGTCAAAGGAGTAGGTTCAGTTGTCGAGGATAAATAGAGGATCCCATCACGCAGGATTCATACATGTACCTATACGCGTTAGCGCTCTCTATGTGTAAATAAACTCATCATAGATACCAGGACTAAATTTTGTATATACGCCGTCTACAAAAGACTCATCAGTGACGCTCGAATCCAAAAAACCTAAAAAGGTCAAATGAAGTACGAAGTTGAAGAGCATACGTCATGGTTGCTATGTGTAAACGTCATTGTATTTCCAGCATTAAATCGTTCATTTGTATAGACGTCTTTTTCTCACTTCATAACACAACGCATTTCTACAATTATACGATCACAAGATTGGTACCGAGACCAGGATAAAATATGGATGTGTCGAGAATCAAGTCTATTCGAGCTGGAAATAGAGCCGCTGTCACAAAATTCTTCAAGAAAATAGATCGAGTTGAACACTGATTCGAGATGGATATTGACATTGCAGGTCCAATTATTGACGCTATAGTGAAAAAAACAAAGTGTAATTCTTTAACTTGATGAACAGATTTTGGAAAATACATCGGATGAAGATATAGAAGTTGAAATCACAGATGCAGATGAGTATAATTTAGATCTTGAAACACTTTTACGCCGTTATAAGAAATTAGCACAAACAGTTACACGTATATGTACAAATTATCTCACGAAAGCATTCCAAACACACGCACCGTCATGAACATGCATGACGTCAATTCCGAAACCCATCCTGTAATGAACACATAATTCATCCCAATATTTTCGTCCACAAACTAATTCCCTGTCTAGCCAAAATCATCGCTTGCCGAAGCTGACCCTACCTTCTTTTTCTGGGGATATTCTTGAGTGGCAATACTTTTGGGAGTCATTTGAAAACACCATTCACAGCAATCATACACTTACTGATGTCCAGAAATTCATGTACCTACAGTCACTACTTGATGCAGACGCTATGAATGTCATCAATGGTTTTAACTTGTCCAGCGCAAATTATCACAAAGCCGTGGAGTTATTAGTAAATCGCTTTGGGAAAAAACAAAAAATTGTGAACGCCTATATGAAAGCTCTTTTAAATTTGCCAGCATCCTCATACACATTAGATAGAATCCGTAATATTTTGGATAAGTCAGAGGTTTATATCCGTGGATTATAATCTTTAGGACAGTGCCAAGATACGTATGGTTCCCTGTTAATCCCAGTTATGCTTGGTAAGCTCCCTATTACCATAAAAAGTAATATAACAAGAGAAAATGTAATCGACGTCTGGACCCTTGGAAATCTTAGAAAGGCAATACAACGGGAAGTATCTATTCAAGAAGCCAGCACTAATGGGAGTGAGCCTTATGATATACCTACCGCAAGTTTCCATGCCGGAATTGGTAAAAAGAAAAATGGGAACTACATAACTAAACCAAAACCTAAAACCTATTCTAAAAGTAAAATGTGCATGTATTGCTATGATCAACACTCCCCTGCATAATGTAAAAAGTTCACCGACAGCAAATCAAGGAGGGAGATTGTTAAGCAGAGAAACCTATGTTTCATTTGTTTAGGTACAAATAAAATATCCGAATGTAGGTTGAAAAACACATGCCGTACATTTAAACGTAAGCACCACAAAATTTTATGCAATGAATTTTTAGTTCAAAAATCTCAAAGTCAGAATATTACAAGTAATACAGAAAATGGGACGCCAATTATGCATACATCTGCTAATCAAGAAAATTCTACCGTATTCTGGAAAACGGCAATCGCTCCAATATGGTCACAGAATCAGTACGCCGACGCTCACATCCTTTTCGACGAAGGAGCGCAACGATCATTTATGACGCAGGAAATAGCCGACAAGTTAAACGTCAAGCCAGACGCAAAGGAAACCCTCATTATCATCGCCTTCGGAAATTCTGACAAGAATGTTCGTCACATGAATAAAGCCACAGTGTATTTAGAAGCAGACTCAGGAGAGAAAATACCTTTACATGTATTGATTGTACCTACCATAGCAGCGCTGATTCAGAATAATCTGGTACATCTCGCAGCAACTACATTATTTGGAAGGGCTAACACTAGCACACCCGTTATCAGAGGATAATAGCTTTGATATTTCTTTACTCATTGGAGCAGACCACTACTTGGATGTAATCAAGGATGGTATCGTTCGAGGCGACGGACCAACAGCGATGACCTCAAAAATAGGATATTTGTTATCTGGACCACTTACATGTACGAGAGGACAACGCAACTCACACATGATGCATATATCATCTAGTCGCACAAAACAGGACTATAATATGAGAGATTTTGGAAATTGGAGTCCCTTGGATAACAAGAAAACGACAAACTTAACACGGAGAAACAAAACATCAAAGAATTTTCATCAACATCGATAACATAAGAGAATTGAAAGTACGTTGCAAAACTTCCATGGATTGAAGAATGTACTGAATTACCAACAACGATATGATTGCAAGAGCTAGGACCCACAGAGTCGTTAACCGCTTAAACTAGGAACCAAACTTATTCAGAATATATGGCGACATAATAAAGAGCAGGAAAAACGTGGTTTCATCGAAAAGGTAGAAGAAAAGGAGGACGAGCCACAGCGCATACACTACATACCGCATCATCCCGTTAAAAAAGACTCTACAACTACTCCGATTAGAATTGTGTATGATTGTAGTTGTAAAGAGAAGACAAGTCAGAGTTTGAATGACTGTCTTTATTCATATCCGCCAATTTCATGACATAACAGAGCTACTTACCAGATTTCGTACTCAGAAGTTTGCAGTGACAACAGATATCGAAAAGGCATTTCTGCAAGTTGGATTTCATAAATCTGACCGTGATGTAACTCGCTTCTTTTGATTAAGTGACCCAACAGATTCAACAAGTCCGTTTACAACTTATCGTTTCAAGGCAGTCTTATTCGGAGCTACATGCTCACCATTTATACTAAATGCAACTTTATTAAATCACTTTGAAGAGAACCCTAGTCCAACAGCTTCAAGAATTACACAAGACTTATATGTAGATAATGTTTTAACTAGTTTTACTGCCGAAGACGACTTAGTGCAATTTTACCGAGCTTCTAGGTGTGTATTACCGAAAGGAGGCTTTAACATCAGATCATGGAACTCTAATGCTTACAAACTACGAGAACTTGAAATACATCACGTGGTGGATAAAATAGAATATCATAAGCATTTGTTGCTATAACTACCATATGCATCACATACTTCATCCAATCGTATTACAGTTTCAAGGTATTGTATTAAGGTAATGACCTAATACCCAACTGCATACTCGTTAGGCCGCAATTCACAATCGGAGAGCTTATTCTCCACATTTACAAAGACTGTGGTATTGTTTCTCACATCCATAATGTACAAGCTCAAGATAAGATGAAGAGACCTCATAAAGAGTTGTCCAAAAGGGTTCTTATGGATCATATTTGTTTCTTTGCCATTCATATGCGTCTGGACTAGTTAGCATAGGAACCAATTCCAAGCTTGTTACTCATTCACTCCGCCATGGTATATTGCACGCTTTACATGCTGAAAAGACTAGACCTAGTCGTGCGAATAGCCTCAATAAGTCTCCTCTTCTAAGACACTTGTTTTCTTGCTTTGTTAACCCAATCTGATATTTATATATATTTAGCTTTTTCCACTTCCAAATGCAAACCAAAGTTTATCATGTCACGGAATAGCGAAACAGCCATGACATCAGTATCGACTGCTCGAGTCATGACTCAGTTGAGTGGGTGTTTAACTGCATCAGACACATTATTCTTGATTCTAGAGTCAGTCTCTTCGTATAAACATGGTGCTAAACTTGAAACATCATCAGGTGGTGGATAACACTGAACATCCTGAGTATTTGTTGCTACAACTACCTTTTCCTCAAAATTGTATTGAGCAAGCTGCTGTGAATAAAAACTTAAAAGTTCTTTATTATTGTCGTCCTCTCTCAGAAAACTTTGCCAATTTGGAGGATTTTTTTACCTTGGATTCTTCTGTGTATTCCCTTTCCCCTAATGAAACTCTTGCTTCTTGTAGCAGCTTTCAAACTACCAGTTTTGTCTATCTTCGCATCCGAGAATACATCCACTGTTGTTACAGTTTCAAGGTGTTTCCTTACGAGTATGCTGATTGGGCATTATGTCCTTACCTTAATAAGATACCTTGAAACTGTAACAAGAGTGGATGAAGTCTTTGATGAGTATAGTAATTGCAGTATCAAATGCTCAGGATATTCTATCTTATCCACCACGTGATGTATTTCAAGTGTAGCACCATGTTCACATTAAGAGACAGACACTAAAATCATGGTGCATGTGTCTGATGCTGTGAAATACGAACTTAAACGAGTCATGATTAACAGTCGTTACTGATGATGATGTCAATACTATTTCGCTATTCCGTGACATAGGGCAGACGAACTATAGATTGTGTTTGGTGAGGCAAAAATCTTTGGATAAATATCTTTCAATGGCCTTTTAAATGCACTAGGCAATGAGTGATCACATACACTTATTGTGACCCATACCTTTACCGGTTGTGATACGGTTCTCTCTTTGCTTGAAAAGGGAAAAACACTGCGTGGGAGACATTGATGGCATTTGAAGATGTGACTTTAACCTAAAGAATGATGATTGATCAGCCTAAATCACCGAAGTTTTACTGTAAGATCGAACAAACTTATCAGATGGAGCTAACATGGTACACGAAGCAAGAAAATAACTATTTGCACAAAAGGGAAGGCTAATTATAATTGCGGCTATTCCCTCAACTTGATCTATAGTCTTTTCAAGCACGCAAAACGTGCAATATACTAATGCAGGTGTTTAGAGGACGAGCTTGGGTTAGCTCTTGTGCAAACTATTCCAGATGCTAATGCATGGCGAAGGGACAAAGAGGATCTCTTTAAAAACAAATATTTTTGAGGCCTCATTATTTTGTCAGAAGTTTGTACATTGTGGATGTCATTGGTAATGTGGAAAATCGGGTCTCCCGTGCACTGCCTTTTGTGCATGTGGTGGTGACTGTGAATAAACATGTATTCCTGGCCTAAAAGTAGTAATTTTAAAAGTGTTTTAGTACTATATTGATTTTATTTTGCTTTAATCAATCTATCAAAAACTCTACATCGAAAAAATGGATTGAGGACTCATTTTTGAAATTTACGCCATATTTTTACCGGAAGTGTCAACTTTGTGCTTAAACATTTACAACATGATATAATTAGTGGTTTTGGGGATAACTTAAAGCCAACAGTTTAATGACCAGCACAAAAAAAAATCATTTTCTTTACATTTGGAAAAAAAGTTGAATATTTGAATAATAAATTTATATTTCTATGTCCGCCATTTTCGATATAACCGGAAGTAAGGTTTTTTAAAGACATATGTCTTATACATTGTATCTATCAGAAGCACCAAAGAAAGGTTCCTGCACAATGTAATGATAGTAGCAAAACGTAAAAACACGTTTCAATTACCCTCCCTGCAAAATAAGCTTATTTAAGTACAATGTCGGCCATGTTGGATTTTACCGGAAGTAGGGTTTTGAAGACATCTAATCTATATAAAATATCAAAAGTAGTACATAACAAAGATTTGTACAAAATATTATGCTAGTAGCATGCTAATAACACCTTTTCACATACTAGCCTTTCGATATTAGGATCGTTCAAGTATGATGTCCGCCATCTTGGATTTTACCGGAAGTAAGACATTTTTTTCAAATGACTCCTTATCTGAAATAAAAGAGTTATAATTGAGGAAGACTATGCTAAATTTCATGCTTGTAGCAGGATGTGCACAATTCGTCTGAAATATGCTTGTAGCCGCCGGACTATAAATAGAAGACATATTTAAAAAAAATATCCAACAGAATAATATCATATGAAGAGGGTGGTAAAGGGTTATAATCGTGCAACAGGATTTGCCATTTTTATTTCACGTGCATCCATGAAATCACGTGTTTCGTGAAATCGGTAAAAAGATCAACTTGCGCGAATTTTTTAATTGTTCGTTCATCGTGAAATGCCAAATTTATGTCGCGTTCTTCAGTGCAGGTACCACCCCTCTATGAACATCTGAAGATTTTTGGATTTGTAATACTTTTTGTGAATTAAAGTTGGAAAAGTGGCCTTATCATGCATTTTCTGTTCTGTGGACAGTGGAACGGTTTAAAAAATACAGATGTGAATAATGTATAAACGTTTCTAATTTCATGATTTGTGATGAAATAAGAAATAACTGTTCCCGCTACCTCGGAAAAAGTTGAAATTAGATGAATTTAGCTATTTTTCATATCATTTTTAGTAATAAAGCCCCTAACGTTCCAACATATTTGTACATCCCTTGATATCAATAACACTAACGGTACCAATGTTATTGCACCAAACGATCATCTCGACAATTAAGGTTTCTTCAATGATGCTCCTCGCCAAAACCTAATACAATACATGGGAGAGTTGACAAAACAAATTGAAATCATAGTAAGCCTAATACCAGACTAAATGTTACGGTTTGCGAGCTCCGCGTGAATTGCAATCAAGATAAGGACTTCGAACACGAACATGTGTTAAGTGTTATTTGAAGTTGATACCAGTGTGCCCCAAGCGCAGTTGGCAGTGTTTCAGTGTCGATATGATTTATAAGACATTTTTTTCTAAAATTCCAAAGGTTCCAACTCCCTCGGACAAAATTGATTGGTTTTCGTTTGCGAAATGTCCTGTGGCAAATATGTCATGCATGTTTAGGACGAGAACAATTTAAGAATAAATACATTAGGTAAGTTATGTTAAAGAGGTTAATTGGGATGCAGGTCGGGAGAATTTTGACTGATACTGAGAAATGAGTGAATATTAGACCCAGACAGAAAATTTGACTTACAACTGGCCACCTGCAGACATTACAGAGATTAATTGCAAGAGGTCTTACCGTACAGAGAGCATGTCAGTCTCTCTACATGAGGCATCGGACTAAACGTCCTCTTCCTGACCGGAATTGGCTGCGTACTTGCACATCCCACAAAGCCAACATCACGCTCCATTTTGGCAAGGGTTCTACTGCCGTTAGGTAGGTAGAAGACCTTATTGACCATATCTCTGTTTCTCACTCCCCCATGGGGTTCTTGGTCAGATGAAGGCAGCAGACTTAACTTTAGTGTTAGATGCATGATTTTTGTTATTAGTTGTTATTGACTTTGAACTATCTGTCAGTAACTGCTAGTATTCTCAGTTCTGTACTTAGTGTCTTTTTGTTGTTGGGATGTACAAGTACCCGGCCACGTTCACACTGTGTTTTTGTTAGATGTATTTCTAGTTGTATCCATCTAATTAGTTAAGCCTTTTTCAACTGATTTTTATAGTCTGCTTATGTTTTACCACTGTCCAAGTAGGTAATCATACCACATCTACTATTTTATATTAAATTATAAGTTAGGTATAGTGGCTAACCTTCTGACTATATCTAAATAATTGTCAAAAAAAAACAACTTCCCAATGACAAATAAATATTACTTGGTAATAATACGCGTACGGCTTTCATCAAATTACACTTTCAGAAGCACAACATTAGACTAAAGTCTCTAAATTTCAACATTTCAACAAATATAAAAAAGAAGATGTGGTATGATTGCCAATGAGACAACTCTCCACAAGAGACCAAAATGACACAAAAATTAACAACTATAGGTCACCGTAAAGCCTTCAACAATGATCAAAGTCCATATACATAGTAAGCTATAAAAAGCCCCGAAATGACAATGTAAAATAATTCAAACGCGAAAACTAACGGCCTTATTAATTTTACACATAGACAAACGGCAATTACTGAATTACAGGCTCCTGACTTGGGACAGGTACATACATATAGAATGTGGCGGGGTTAAACATCCCAACCCTCCCCCTAACCTGAGACAGTGGTATAATAGTACAACATAAGAACGAACTATAAAAACCAGTTGAAAAAGGCTTAACTCGTGATCAGATGGACTAAAATACATGTGGACGTGGCAGGGTACATGATCACAAACCTATACAACATTTTCAAATGAAACAAAAATACAATGAGATTTGACAAGAAACAACGACTGACATGCTAAGTTTCCTGACCTCAGACAGAAATACATGTGTTCAGATTAAACAGTGTTGCTTCAGACCTATAATACATATTAGAACCATTATTCAGGAAAGCTTATTGTTTGTTGAAATGGTCAAAAATTAAACTAACAAAAACAGTAAAAGTCCTGTTATTCCTTTTTTTTTTAATGTAATTTGAACCTTAAATAAATTTAATCTTGAACATTGAAGATTGAGTCATAATGATTAATTGTTGATTATTGGTTTCTGAACGTCAAGTGGCAAATATTTCATGCATGTACTTGACGAGAACAAATTAACAATAAAAACAATAGATGGGTCCTGTACATGTAAAAGAGGTCGTCTGGGAGGAGGGTCAGGTAAATTTGGACTGCCACCGAATAATGAGGGTATATTTGATAGGGGCCGAAATTTAACCTTTCAACAGGCCACCTACGGACCGCTCAATGATTTGCTGAATGGGTTCTTAACGTGCCATGAGCGTATCAAGTTCTTTACAATCGGCATCGGATTTAACGTCTCCATTCTGACCGTTTTTGATACATCCCGCACAGCAAAACAATCGCCCAGCTTAGGCGAAGGTTGTACTGACGGTCGGAGGAAGACCAATGGTGATCATATTTCTATTCCCCGGACTCTCTTGGGGGAGTCATACTGAATAATTGTGGATTATTTATTATCGTTGATTGAGGTTATTTGATTTCGTGGTTTAACCAAAATTTGCATATAAACCTTTATCTGAAAGTATTTTTATATTGCATGTCATCAATGAGTTACCAAATATCATGATAGTCGGCGACAACGATTGCCTGGATAAGGATAAATATGATCACCATTGGTCTTCCAACCGATAGTACAACATTCGCCTAAGCTGGGCGATTGTTTGGCTGACCGGGATGTATTAAGTACGGTAAGATTGGGGACAGCTGTCATTACCCTAGTTCTTTTTAAACGTCCTATTCTGATTTGAAGTGGATACGTATGTATACATCAAACAGAACTAAGTGAAGTCACTTGAGGAGAAACCTTAGCCTTAAAACAGAGTAATGTGTACCAATTTTTCTATCGTGGGTAGTAGAGGGGCTCCCTTGCAAAGCTTGCTCCAAACCAGACATTTTTGCAACCGAAAGTCATCATTCAATAGTATGTGCATATTTATGATTTACATTTTCCCCACATTAAAAATTAAAGTTTTATTCATGAAGAATATTTTGAACGAAACTAAACATCGGTCACCACAATCCGCAGAGACATGTTTTCTTACTAGTAACCTCATTAAAGATCAGTTGCTTACTTGTTGTTTGCTTTACGATCAATGGCAAATATTTCATAAATTTTCAAGACGAGAACAAATTAAGAATACATTTAGCAGATCAAATTTATTCGTTCATTGTTTAATCATACGTTTTTTGATTGAGTTAAGTATGCCAATTGATATTTTATCGTATGTTTTTCTTTGTTGTGATGTTATGCTATTGTTTCAGAAAAAGGGAGAAGGTTTGGATCCATTAAAACGTTTAATCCCGCTGCAAATGTTTGCACCTGTCCTAAGTCAGGAATCTGATGTACAGTAGTTGTCGTTTGTTTATGTAATATATACGTGTTTCTCGTTTCTCGTTTTGTTAATATAGATTAGACCGTTGGTTTTCCCGTTTGAATGGTTTTACACTAGTAATTTTGGGGCCCTTTATAGCTTGTTGTTCGGTGTGAGCTAAGGCTCCGTGTTGAAGGCCGTACTTTAACCTATAATGGTTTACTTTTTAAATTGTTATTTGTATGGAGAGTTGTCTCATTGGCACTCACACCACATCTTCCTATATCTATTTAAAATGCAAGTACTGTCTTTAAAGTGAGACAATTTAAAATTCCTATTAAAAAAACAAAACCGCTCTACTAGCCAACATCGCCGGTGTGCTTCTACTTTATTCATTTCGACCCCACTTTATAAAAAAATGTGTTTGATCTTTGCAAGTAATTTTTTGTGCAGTCAGTACATTGAATTAAATATCATTTTTAAGCAGAGAAACAGTTTATTTTTTAGAGGGATTGATAAGATATTGATTCCTGAATGGTCCAAAACAACCAAAATGGCATGTCCCTAGACCGCCTGTTCAACATTCATACTCTCAAATATCGTAAAAAATGTAGAAATAAATATTAATTTTACTTAATATAAGTTCTTTAATAATTCAAAAGTATGTTTAGAGCCAACATATTTTAATAAACAGCTTTTAACATAGGATTTTTTATTTTAGAAGGTGTGTCCCTAAAACTTGCTTATAAACAGTTTTATAAAATCAATGTAATTTTTTGTTTGCAAGAGATATAAACATTAGGGTCTCACAAAAGAAGTGATGCTTTTATAACGGCAATTAAACTGTTGGTAAGAAAAATTGAGCACATCAAATGGACCAGAGTGATACCGTATTTTTGTAAATGTCCAATACGAAACGGGTCAAATCTCCTTCAGTAACTGGTTTTAAAGTCATGAAAAATATCAGTGTACAGCTTAATAACGCCTTTATGAATACAGTCAGTCTTGTTACTATTGCAATATTGGGGTTGTGAGAAAAAAAATAAAACATGTGAATACGTCCCCTACGAAACAAGTTTGGGAGAAAAACGTTTCGTAGTGGACACTACCACTACCATGCAGTCTTTTTTTTACTCTTTTTTCAATTATATTCGTGCAAAGCAAATATCAAAGGTTAGTTTCATGTAATTTTATTATGTTTTTATTAACATAGAATAGGGTTGATGTCAACTACGAAACTTTTTGTCCACTACGAAACGCATCAAAATGTCCACTATGTAACATGAGTTGTACCTTCATATGTGAAGTACTGTCTAATCTCTATCGATAAAAAATGGTTCTCCAATTCAGAAAAACATGGGATTTTTCTAGTATATAAAGTAAACAAATTGGAATGTCTATAGGAAACATTTAAAATTGCAAAAATATGTGTGTTTAGAAGTAGTTTCGTAGGGGGAAAAAATCCCCTACGAAACAGTACACAAACTATGAAAATAATATCATTTTAAAGAGTATTTAAGATTGCACTTTTTGTTTACAAACAGGTCTATAATAGAGGTATTCAAAATAACTCTTGAAAATAAATTTAAGACTAGTTGATTTTCCATTTATTTAGGTCTGAAAGGAACGCTTTTATTGAAAAAAAAACGCCCATATATGTATTATTTTTTTTACAAAAACAACATATGATAAACAAAGTTAAAGGTAGTAAGGACCACGGGGGGAGGGTGTTCTTAACAAGGTTCAAGAATGGAAACAAAGATAAGCATTTCAGAAACAATTAAAAACCAATTGTTCAAAGAACAATTGAAGGTCTTTCCACAAGTAAAGATCTATTTTATTATCAAAATATTAAAAATCAATCTAAAATGTCAGTTCCTTTGACTTTATAATGTATAAATATGAATTTAAAGCAAAGGTCAAAATCTAGAACGTCCTATTAACCTTTGACCTTGACCTCAATTTCAAGGTCACCAATCAAGGACCTCAAATAAAAAGACCCTAGGTCTGTAATATGTATGAATAATGAGTTATATCACTTTAGGCATGATTTTAAATATAAGATGGGCAAAAACTCTCATTTATTGTTTACGCACCCTTCCAACCAAAATTTATAAGTTACAACATGTTGCAACTCACAATTTAGTAAAAATAATTCCTCAATATCTTTCACGGTTGTTGAAAATAAGAGAAATTAAGCCAAAATCAAAATTTAGAATATGACCTTGACCTTTGACATGATTTTCATTTTTTTGGACCAAGGAACTTAAATCCAAAGACCCTAGGCCTATATCACTGATGGTTTACCAGTTAGAAACGCATATCACTTATATCAAATGCAGAAGGGGAAATAACTCTCATATGGAGACTCCGGATAGCTTCGGGCCAAATGAATATCCTAATCCTGAAGATGTAACGAGCAATTTGGTAAAATAAATTTGTCGTAATCTTTTACGGTTGCGAAGGAGTAGTGGCCACAAGAAAAACAGTGTTCGGGGAGATAACTCTTACAACGTAAAGTATTTTGTTACGCGGTTGTAAATTTTTAAAGCGTATAAACTATACGATATCATATTCCAAATATCTAAGCGACAACTTATTAAACAACAATACTACGCAAGAAAAAAAATTAGGCGGAAGAAAAAAAAAAAAAAAATAATAATAATTAAAAACCAATTGTTCAGAGAACAATTGTAGGTCTTTCCACTAGTAAAGATCTATTTTGATATTGAAATATGAAAAATCAGTTTAAAATGTAAGTTCTTATGGCTTTATGATGTATTTATATGAATTTAAAGCAAAGGTCAAAATGTAGAACGTCGTTTTAACCTATGACCTTGACCTCAATTTCAAGGTCACAAAGCAAGGACCCTAAATCAGAAGACCCTAGGTCTTTAATATGTTTGGTTAATGAGTAATATACCTTTACACGTAATTCTAAATGTAAGATGGACAAAAACTCCAATTTATGGGCTGCACACCCTTTAACCAAAATATACAAGTAATGGACATGTCGCAACTAACAATTTATGAAAAAATATTTGTTGAAATGTCATACGGTATTTGAAAATAAGTGAAAATAAGCCAAAATCAAAATTTAGAATATGACCTTGACCTTTGACCTTGACCTACTTTTTATTTTTTTGGACCAAGGACTTCAAATCTAAAGACCCTATGTCTCTATCACTTATGGTTTACCATTTAGAAATGCATATCACTTAATTTAATGGAAAAGGGGGAATAACTCTCATATGGAGTCTCCGTAAAGTTTCGGTCGAAATGAATATCCTAATCCTGAAGATGTAACGAGCAATTTGGTAAAATAAATTTGTCGTAATCTTTAACGATTGCCAAGGAGTAGTGGCCACAAGAAAAACAGTATTTTGGGAGATAACTCTTACAACGTAAAGTATTTTGTTACGCGGTTGTAAATTTTTAAAGCGTATAAACTATACGATATCATATTCCAAATATCTAAGCGACATCTTTTGAAACATCAATACTACGCAAGAAAAAAATTAGGCGGAAGAAAAAAAATAATAATAATTAAAAACCAATTGTTCAGAGAACAATTGAAGGTCTTTCCACTAGTAAAGAGCTATTTTGATATTGAAATATGAAAAATCAGTTTAAAATGTTAGTTCCTATGGCTTTATGATGTATTTATATGAATTTAAAGCAAAGGTCAAAATCTAGAACGTCCTTTTAACCTATGACCTTGACCTCAATTTCAAGGTCACAAACCAAGGACCTTAAATCATAAGACCCAAGGTCTTTAATATGTTTGGTTAATGAGTAATACCACTTTACGCGTAATTCTAAATGTAAGATGGACAAAAACTCCCATTTATTGTATGCGCACCCTTTCAACCAAAATATACAAGTAAGGACATGTCGCAACTAACAATTTAGGAAAAAATATTTGTCGATATGTCATACGGTATTTGAAAATAAGTGAAAATAAGCCAAAATCAAATTTTAGAATATGACCTTGACCTTTGACCTTGACCTTATTTTCATTTTTTTGGACCAAGGAACTCGAATCAAGAGACCCTAGGTCTCTATCACTTATGGTTTACCAGTTAGAAATGCATATCACTTATATCAAATGCATAAGGGGAAATAACTCTCATATGGAGTCTCCAGATAGCTTCGGTCCAAATGAATTGCCTAATCCTGAAGAAGTAATGAGCAATTTGGTAAAATAAATTTGTCGTAATCTTTTACGGTTGCGAAGGAGTAGTGGCCACAAGAAAAACAGTGTTTGGGGAGATAACTCTTACAACGTAAAGTATTTTGCTACGCAGTTGTAAATTTTTAAAGCGTATAAACTATACGACATCATATTCCAAATATCTAAGCGACATCTTCTGAAACATCAATACTACGCAAGAAAAAAATTTAGGCGGAAGAAAAAAAAAAAAAAAAAAAATTAAAAACCAATTGTTCAGAGAACAATTGAAGGTCTTTCCACTAGTAAAGAGCTATTTTGATATTGAAATATGAAAAATCAGTTTAAAATGTTAGTTCCTATGGCTTTATGATGTATTTATATGAATTTAAAGCAAAGGTCAAAATCTAGAACGTCCTTTTAACCTATGACCTTGACCTCAATTTCAAGGTCACAAACCAAGGACCTTAAATCATAAGACCCAAGGTCTTTAATATGTTTGGTTAATGAGTAATACCACTTTACGCGTAATTCTAAATGTAAGATGGACAAAAACTCCCATTTATTGTATGCGCACCCTTTCAACCAAAATATACAAGTAAGGACATGTCGCAACTAACAATTTAGGAAAAAATGTTTGTCGATATGTCATACAGTATTTGAAAATAAGTGAAAATAAGCCAAAATCAAATTTTAGAATATGACCTTGACCTTTGACCTTGACCTTATTTTCATTTTTTTGGACCAAGGATCTCAAATCAAGAGACCCTAGGTCTCTATCACTTATGGTTTACCAGTTAGAAACGCATATCACCTATATCAAATACATAAGGGGGAATAACTCTCATATGGAGTCTCTGGATAGCTTCGGTCAAAATTAAAATCCTAATCCTGAAGATGTAACGAGCAATTTGGTAAAATAATTTTGTCGTAATCTTTTACGGTTGCTAAGGAGTAGTGGCCACAAGAAAAACAGTGATTGGGGAGATAACTCTTACAACGTAAAGTATTTTGTTACGCAGTTGTAAATTTTTAAAGCGTATAAACTATACGATATCATATTCCAAATATCTAAGCGACAACTTATTAAACAACAATACTACGCAAGAAAAAAATTAGGCGGAAGAAAAAAAAAAATAATAATAATAATAATAATAATCAGAACAAAAACAATAAGTCTTTCCACGGAAAAGTGGAAAGACTTAATAATAATCAGAACAAATACAATAGGTCTTTCCACGGAAAAGTGGAAAGACCTAATTAAAAACCAATTGTTCAGAGAACAATTGTAGGTCTTTCCACTAGAAAAGATCTATTTTGATATTGAAATATTAAAAATCAGTTTAAAATGTTAGTTCCTATGGCTGTATGATGTATTTATATGAATTTAAAGCAAAGGTCAAAATCTAGAACGTCATATTGACCTATGACCTTGACCTCAATTTCAAGTTCACAAACCAAGGACCTTAAATCAAAAGACCCAAGGTCTTTAATATGTTTGGTTTATTAGTAATATCACTTTACGCGTAATTCTAAATGTAAGATGGGCAAAAACTCCTATTTATTGCCTGCGCACCCTTTCAATCAAAATATACAAGGACATGTCGCAACTAACTATAGTTAGAATATGACCTTGACCTTTGACCTTGACCTCATTTTTATTATTTTGGACCAAGGACCCCAAATCTAAAGACCCTATGTCTTTATCACTTATGGTTTACCATTTAGAAATGCATATCACTTAATTTAAGGGAAAAGGGGGAATAACTCTCATATGGAGTCTCCGTAAAGCTTCGGTCCAAATGAATATCCTAATCCTGAAGATGTAACGAGCAATTCGGTAAAATAAATTTGTCGTAATCTTTAACGGTTGCGAAGGAGTAGTGGCCACAAGAAAAACAGTGTTTGGGGAGATAACTCTTACAACGTAAAGTATTTTGTTACACAGTTGTAAATTTTTAAAGCGTATAAACTATACGATACCATATTCCAAATATCTAAGCGACATCTTTTGAAACATCAATAATACGCAAGAAAAAAAATTAGGCGGAAGAAAAAAAAAAAAAAAAAAATAATAATAATAATCAGAACAAATTCAATAGGTCTTTCCACGGAAAGGTGGAAAGACCTAATAATAATAATAATAATTAAAAACCAATTGTTCAGAGAACAATTGAAGGTCTTTCAACCAATAAGGATCTATTTTGATATGAAAATATTAAAATTCAGTTGAAAATGTCAGTTCCTATGGCTTTATGATGTGTAAATATAAATTTCGAGCAAAGGTCAAAATCTAGAACGTCCAATTAACCTATGACCTTGACCTCAATTTCAAGGTCATAGACTAAACATCTATAATCAAAAGACACTAGTTCCTTAATATGTATGGTTCATGAGTAATATCACTTTACATATAATTCTAAATATAAGAGGGGCGAAAACTCCCATTTATTGTCTACGCACCCTTTCAATCAAAATATCTAAGTTACAACATGTCGCAACTAACAATTTAGTAAAAATAATTTGTCGATATCTTATAAGATTAATGAGAATAAGTAAAAATAAGCCAAAATCAAAATTTAGAATTTGACCTTGACCATTGACCTTGACCTAATTTTAATTTTTTGGGACCAAGGATCTTAAATCAAAAGACCCTAGGTCTCTATCACTTATGGTTTTCTAGTTAGAAATGCATATCATTTATATCATATACAAAAGGGGGGATAACTCTCATATGGAGTCTCCGGATAGCTTCAGTTAAAATTAAAATCCTAATCCTGAAGATGTAACGAGCAATTTGGTAAAATAAATTTGTCGTTATCTTTTACAGTTGCGAAGGAGTAGTGGCCACAAGAAAAACAGTGTTTGGGGAGATAACTCTTACAACGTAAAGTTTTTGGTTACGCCTTTGTCAATTTTTAAAGCGTATAAACTTTACGGTATCATATTCCAAATATCTAAGAGACATCTTTTGAAACATCAATAATACGCAAGAAAAAAGTTAGGCGGAAGAAAAAAAAAAATAATAATAATTAAAAACCAATTGTTCAAAGAACAATTGAAGGTCTTTCCACAAGTAAAGATCTATTTTATTATCAAAATATTAAAAATCAATCAAAAATGTCAGTTCTATGACTTTATAATGTATAAATATGAAAATGGCAAAGGTCAAAATCTAGAACGTTCTATTAACCTTTGACCTTCAATTTCAAGGTCACCAACCAAGGACCTCAAATAAAAAGACCCTAGATCTGTAAAATGTATGGTTAATGAGTTATATCACTGTAGGCATGATTTTAAATATAAGATGGGCGAAAACTCTCATGTATTGTTTAGGCACCCTTCCAACCAAAATTTTTAAGTTACAACATGTCTCAACTAACAATTTAGTAAAAATAATTTGTCGATATCTTTTAAGGTTTTTGAAAATAAGGAAAAATTAGCCAAAATCAAAATTTAAAATATGACCTTGACCTTTGACCTTGACCTCATTTTCATTTTTTTGAACCAAGGACCTCAAATCTAAAGACCCTTGGTCTCTATCACTTATGGTTTACCATTTAGAAATGCATATCACTTAATTCAAATAAAAATGGGGAATAACTCTCATATGGAGTCTCCGTAAAGCTTCGGTCCAATGAATATCCTAATCCTTAAGATGTAACGAGCAATTTGGTAAAATAAATTTGTCGTAATCTTTTACGGTTGCGAAGGAGTAGTGGCCACAAGAAAAACAGTGTTTGGGGAGATAACTCTTACAAGGTTAAGTATTTTGTTACGCAGTTGTCATTTTTTAAAGCGTATAAACTATACGATATCATATTCCAAATATCTAAGAGACATCTTTTGAAACAACAAAACTACGCAAGAAAAAAATTTAGGCGGAAGAAGAAAAATAATAATAATCAGAACAAATTCAATAGGTCTTTCCACGGAAAAGTGGAAAGACCTAATAATCAGAACAAAACCTATAGGTCTTTCAACCGAAAAGGTTGAAAGACCTAATAATCAGAAAAAAACCTATAGGTCTTTCCACGGAAAAGTGGAAAGATCTAATAAATTGGTGAAGTGTTGTTTTTAATTACCTGCTATTTTTATTTACCTGAACTGGGTTGATACCAGTGTTGCAGAGGGTACTGTATGATTCCCCAGCTGAGGAGAAGGTATTTCAGTATCGAGAAGTTTTATAAGACATTTTGTCTTCTTAAATTACAGAGATTGCAACTCCTTTGAGCATAGTTGATTGATTGTTTGTGGCTGAATGTCCGTTGGCAAATATTCCGTGCATGCATGTTGAGGACAATTTAGTAATAGATAGGTCCTGTCATAGATGCTATTTGGGATGAAGGTCGGTGGAATTTTAACTGCCACTGAAAAATTTGTGTTTATAAGATACAAACAGAAATTGTGCCAGAGGTTTTGAAATGGTTCTTAACGTGCAGTGACTCCCTAAGATGAATTTAATGTTCCAATACTGAGTGGACGTGGCTGCGCACTTGTATATCCCACATAGTCAACATGATGCTCCACTTTGCAAAGGGTTGTACTACCGGAAGGCCTTAGTGGCCTGATATCTCTTCCCCAGTCACCCTTTGTGGTTAAGATGAAGACTGAAATGATAAGTTTGGTTCTGTGGATTAGTTTCTCCTTACCTCTATCTATGATGAATAATTTAAGTAAAAATTAAGTAGATGTGATGTACAAAATGTATCTGTCAATAAAATAGCGACCCAATGACAAAAAGTATTACTTGGTAATAATACACGTACGGCTTTCATCAAATTACACTTTCAGACTAACTATCCAACAGAGACTTTTAAAGATCAGCAACCTATACCAAATTCCGCAAATGAAAAAAAAAATACAATGAGATTTGAGAAAAAACAACGACTGACAAGCTGAGACTCGTAACCTCAGACAGGCAAAAAGATTTTCAGATTAACCAATTTTGCTTTAGACCTATAATACATGCTAGTACCATAATTCATGAAAGCTTATTGTTGGTTTAAATGGTCACAAATACAACTGACAATTAAAAAAAAACTGTATTTCCTTTTCTTTTTTACGTAATTTGTACCTCAAATAAACTTAATCTGGACCATTTAAGATTGAGTTATAATGATTGATTGTTGATTGTTGGTTGCAAGTTAAGGACGCTATCAAACATACAATACACACGATAGATAATTTCTGTATGAAATAGAGGTCGGGGATATTTAGTCTGCCACAGGAAAATGAGGGTATATAGGATAGGCACAAACATTTAGCGTTACAATAGGCCACCTACGGACCGCTCAAAGAGTTGTGGAAAGACTTAGTATTCCTAACGTGCAAAGATCGTTGATCTCGCTTTATACGAGGCTTCAGGTCTAACGTCCCCAATCTGACCGCACGTGGCTGCGTACTTGATAAATCCCGCACAGCCGAATGGACGCCCAACTTTGCAAGGGTTTTACTGCCGGTCGGAGGAAGACCAATAGGGACCATATTTCTATTCTCCAGTCACCCTTATGGGAGTCATAATGAATACTGAACAGATATATCATGTTAAGGAGGGGTATTTGCGAAAAATACCAGTCGAGAGAATGTTAAATTTCACGAGCCGTAAGGCGAGGGAAATTCATTCTCAAGACTGGTATTTTTCGCAAATACCCCTCAATAACATGATATATCTGTTTAATTACACCGAATGTTAATGTACTAAAACGATTGATGATCGTGACGTTACAAGCGTCTAGTCGGATAGAGTATTTTTTGGCAAATACCACGGCAGAGAGGGTAAAAAAGACATATCCTTTTAGCAAATACCCCGGCGGCGTTAAAAATGAACGATATTCATTTGATAACAGTAAATTGGTGAAAAATACACTGGCTATTAACCAATCAAAACCCCGGATTCTTACATAAGGTGTAATTATGTGGATAATTTCTTTTTGTGGATGGCAAGTCATTATTCTACATCATATTCAACGTTCTAATTCTGAACTGACGTGGATGCGTATTTATACATCCCACATAACTACATGAAAAATCCCCGAGGCGGCACCTTGGTCTTAAACGGAGAGATTTGTACCGATTTCTCTATCGTAGTAAGTGGGGGGGCTCATCGAAAGACATCATGTACTAAGATGTGTATAATTATAATATTTATGTTCTCCCGACTCATTAAAAAAAAAATTTTAACGAGAATATTTGTTCACGAAACTAGACATCGGCCACCACAATCCGCAGAGACATGTTTCCAGACTTATAAGGTCATACAAAGATCAGTCTATTAATAGCTGTTTGCTTTACGTTCAGTGTTAAATGTTTCATTCATTTTCAAGAAAACAAATTAAGAATACTTTTAAAATGCAAGTACTGTAAAGTGAAACAATTGAAAATTGAAAAAAAACTGCTCCACTAGTCAACACAGCTGATGTGTTTCTACTTTATCAATTTCGACCCATTCAATTCGGATGCTGGTTTTCTTTACCAAAATAAATAGCTAAATAAAGTTCAAGGTAGTCAGGACACAAAAAGAGGAAGGGTGTCTCAACATGGGACTGTGGGTACAGACGTGCAGCGCAGCTGGTACTTCAAAAAATCCCTTTCATACGTGTGTTAGTTACATTGTAGTGTTGTGTCGTTGTTCTCCTCTTATATTTATGCGTTTCCGTCAGTTTTAGTTTGTTACCCCGATTTTGTTTTTTGTCCATGGATTTATGAGTTTGAACAGCGGTATACTACTGTTGCCTTTATTATTCACGACCCCTGAATGTATTTCATTACACATTTATTACCCGTTCAAATGTTTCGTAGTTATCAGTACTTTTTTTTAATTTGATTAAAAAGTGGAAACACATATACAGATATTCAATAGAAAGATACAAATTATATACTCATTTACATTTTATCTGGGTATAATTGCAAAACGTAAAATAACAAAAATACCGAACTCCGAGGAAAACTCTAAACGGACAGTCCCTAAGCAAAGGTCAAAATCAAAAGAATGGATAACAACCCACTGATATATTTGATACATAAAAAGGCACCTTTCCTAGCGAAACCTCTTTGAAAATCCTTTATATAGAAAGAGACCCCCCCCCTTTTTTTCGTTATTCGGATAAATGAAGTCAAACATATATTTTACTCTATTGGTAAATCAAGTACATGACTGTGCTCTACATATGTCTGTTTATCAATCTCTGTCGTTTTACACTTTTCATTTAACCTTTTTACGATTTTCTTTGAATTATACGAGTTCCAAGTGACAATTATTCAAATAAATCGTTAACACTGGAGAGAACATTTGAGGTGGTGAAAAAATCAATTATTATACATAATATAGAATGCAAAATTATTTTTTGTACATTCTTTAATCCCTTTTACTGTAAATGTTTGTAAACTGCATTATAAATAAGATAATCGATTGGTGAAAATAACCGATCAACACTTGATTATTTATTTCAGAAAATGAACCAAATAAAGAAGTTCAGGATCAAACATCTGTCAAAACCAACCTTCCTGTTTCTGTCATTTTGCGCCAACAGTTAAATATCAAAAATTCAAAGAATGAGAATCCGATGACTTATACATGTAGCTGTATCAAAACAGGCAACACATTAGTGTTTACCGACTACACGAATGGCCAACTTATTATTTGTAATTCAGACGGTTCTGATATCGATCACATTCCTCTGTCCAATACACCATGGTATATAACAGGGATAGATAGTAACACGGTAGCAGTCTCATGTGTGTTTGGCAGTACCATACTGATAATAAATATATCTACACGTTCTATCAAGAGTAAAATCAAGACCAATGGTATCTGCGGCGGAATATCATATAATGATAATAACCTGTACGTTGTTATTGATTGGAGTATAACACATGTGATGGACCTGACAGGTAAAGTAATACGTACTATACCTTTACCTACAGACGGTATCGACGACATTACAGTAGACAGAGACAGGTTGGTCTGTATAGAGAATACATCAATATACTGCTGCTCGTTAGATGGAAAGTTAATGTGGAAGTTTAAAAATGATACATTTCAGGATTTACGTCATGTGACAACAGATAATGAGGGGAATGTCTATGTGACTAAAGAGAAGACACACCGTCACGCTGTATTAGTTGTATCTGAGGATGGTAAACATCAAAGAGAACTTCTTACTGAATCAGATGGATTGGATAGGCCGTGGGGAATTTATTTTGACAAAAAAGAAAATACTCTTCTTGTTTGTAATTTTATAGGAAAAGCAAATGCTTTTCTTTTCGACGTGAAACATAAATTAACATGAATCATTCTTTCAGACAATGAGTTTATTCGGACTCGGTTCTGTTTTTGTGTTAAGTCATCCATTATATCTTCTATTTATTTGTGTTTTCTTTGCTATAAATCTAAATTAATTGATTGTCACGATCTGTTATATTCAGATTAAATACAATACTAACAATTTTACTATGTACATGCTATCTGTGATCAACGCTTAAATTTCATGTGTGACAACAAATCAACTGTATGTGGAAATGTAAAGTAATGCTGCAAAGGTGTGTTGTTCTGTGATACACATCCACTATTCACTGTTTGATTTTTGAAGAAGAAAACAAAATTCAAATTATTTTGCATGACATCTTTTAAAACCATTTATACATTGTTTAAGAGGACATTTTTATTTGAGTCATATGCATATCCTCAGCATTATTTTTGGTATTCGAAACAAATATTATATACGAATGTGTTGGTTTTAACTCAAATCGAAACACATTAAAAATTGTATGGTGTTGTTGGGTTGCTGTCTCATTGACTGGTACTCCCTCATTGACTGGTACTCCCTCTTTGACTGGTACTCCGTTTTTCATTTTATCTCTTTTGTTTTCATCCTGGAAGACTTACATTCAATATAGACTGCCAATTTGTTCTCGTACTGGATAGGCATGACATATTTGCCACTTGACGACAAACAACAGATTAAGATATTATAAGTTCTATTTATATTAAACTGTATGACATGTTTTAAGTGTATTCGTGTGTTCATATTTAGAAAATAGGGAGGTATATATAAAAAAAAAAAAGAAGATGTGGTATGATTGCTAATGAGACAACTCTCCACAAGAGACCAAAATGACACAGAAATTAACAACTATAGGTCACCGTACGGCCTTCAACAATGAACAAAGCCCATACCGCATAGTCAGCTATAAAAGGCTCCGAAATGACAGTGTAAAACAATTCAAACGAGAAAACTAATGGCCTTCTAATATATATAGAAAAAAATTAACGAAACACAAATATGTAACACATAAACAAACGACAACCACTGAATTACAGGCTCCTGACTTGGGACAGGCATATACAAACATAATGTCGCGGGGTTGAACATGTTAGCGGGATCCCGACCCTCCCCTTACATGGGACAGAAGTATAACAGTACAATATAAGAACTATAGAAATCTGTTGAAAAAGGGCTTAATTCGTCAGATGGACAAAAATACCAGTGGACGTGGCCGGGTACTTGTACATTGTACATCCCAACAACAAAAAGACACTATGAACAGATCTGAGAGTACTCGCAGTTAAGTGACAGCTAGTTCAAAGCTACTAACAACTAATAAAACAAATCATGCATCTAAGACTAACTTATCAATCTGTACACATCCAACATCCAATGGATTTAGAGTAAAGACGTCATAAACAGTTGATAGAAAAATATTACCTTGTGCAATGCCAAGATACAGGTATCGACAGATTGTAGATCCATGAATGTATATATGTATACCTTACCTAATAATGACTTCACGGTTCCGCTAGCAAGCAAGCTAACCAAAGATATTTTCTTTACCTACACCCTCAATGCAATCGGCTGTAATTGGTTTATTCGATTCAGATTTGTTTACATATAGTCATTCGAAATGAATTTTATGGTTTTGTGTTATCACCCGAATACAAATTCAACTTGATGAATTATATTACAGAATTACTGCAATAGTATCTTAAAGGTTCAAAATTTGTTTTTAACTAAAAGCATGTAGTTGTTCATGATTGTAATACATGATTGCCGCTTAAAGAAACAGCTATACATGTTCATGCTATTTGTTGAAAACTTTGCATCCGTCAAGGACGTGTTGTAAATGGCTCATTTTAGTGCATCCTATAAGAACCAGCAACTATTTTTTTATGTACATATTATTAATTTGAACTTTTTGAAATGTTGTATGTTTTTTGTTCATGTTACACAATGTGTAATGTTTTGATTTTAACCCAACGCGAGTGTTTTGCGTTTTCAATAAAGATTATTATAGAAAGTTTTATCATTTATGTGTATGTCTAATCTTAAACTGTTCTCAATATAAAAACTTTAAACATTAAAGTTTGTCAATATTATTCTTCAGTTCCTTGTCCCCTAATATCATTAACAACAACCAAACTCAACCTCATGTCTGTTTTGGCAGACATAAATGTACGAAGAACCTCAATTTTTTCCTGTCTGCTCCTATATTTGCCACTAAACGTTATAGAAACCACCTTTAATATTTCACATCCTTGAAATAACGACGGCCAGAAAAGAAAGCCAAAGTAGTATACGTCAATGACATCCTACGCAAACGAAAAATGATATGTGAAATATACGTCAGTGATATAGTACATCATGACCACAAAACATAAGAACAAGATGTTATATATGTGAATGAGACAGTAACCAAACGACAAAAAAGGAAAACAGGTTTATCATCGATCAAATGTATTCGTTCAGTGGCGTATATACAAAATTTAGTCCTGGTATATATGATTAGTTTATTTATGTTCACTTGAGTTAATATGTCTTTTGATTGAGTTAAGACATGCCAGTTCATATGTTATAGTGTGCAATTGTTTGCACCTCTCCTTAGTCAGGAATCTGATGTTCAGTATTTGTCGATTTTTGTCGTGGTTCATACGCGTTTCTAGTTTTTTCTTTATATAAGACCGTTGGTTTTCCCGTTTAAATGGTTTTAAACAAGTAATTTCTGAGGCACTTTATAGCTTGCTGTTCTATGTGAGGCAAAGCTCCTTGTTGAAAACCGTACTTAACCTATAAAGGTTTACTGCTATAAATTCTGGCTTTTATGGAGATTTGGCTAATTGGCACTCATACCACATCTTCAATGAGACTATATCATTACGACGAAGATAATAAAACAGATGGTGAATGTACGTCAGTGAGAACCATACGACTCAGATGATAAAAACATATGTAAAATACGTCAATGAGACTATACCCTTCAGATGCAGATAATAAAAAGATGTTGAATATACAGCAATGAGACTACCTTAACGACGCAGATAAAAAAAAAGATTTTGAAATATACGTCAATGAGACTATTCCCTTATGACACAGATAATAAAAAGATGTTGAATATACGTCAATGAGACTATACCCTTACTTCGCAGATAAAAAAAAGATGTGGAACATTCGTCAATGAGACTATGTCTTTACGACGCAGATAATGAAAAGATGTGGAATGTACGTCGATGAGACTATAAACTTTCGACGCAGAATGAGACTATACTCTTACGACGCAGATAATAAAAATATATGGAATATACGTCAAAGAGATTATACTCTCACGACGCAGATAATAAAAAGACATGGAATATACGTCATTGAGATTATACCTTTACGACGCAGATAATAAAAAGATGTCAAATATACGTCTATGAGACTATAGTATTACCCTTACGAAACAGATTATAGAAAGATGTGTGATATACGTCAATGAGACTATACGCTTACGACGCAGATAATAAAAAGATATGGAATATGCGTCAATGAGTTTTCCGCTTACGATGCAGATAATAAAAGATGTGTGATATACGTCAATGAGACTATACCCTCACGACGCAGATAATAAAAAGATATGGAATATACATCAATGAGACTTTCCCCTTACGACACAGATTATAAAAATATGTGGAATATACGTCCATGAGACTATATCCTGGAAAACAGATAACAAAAAAAAATGGGGAATATTCGTCTATGAGACTATACCCTAATGACATAGATAATAAAAATATGTGGAATATATATGAATAAAACTATACTCTAACGACACAGATTTTAAAAAAGATGTGGAATATACGTCACTGAGACTATGCCCTTACATCGCAGATAAAAAAAAAATAAGATGTGGAATATACGTCAATGAGACTATGTCTTTACGACGCAGATAATGAAAAGATGTGGAATATACGTCGATGAGACTATACTCTTACGACGCAGATAATAAAAAGATATGGAATATAGGTCATCGAGACTAAACCCTTACGATGTAGATGATAAAAAGATGTGGAATATACGTCAATGAGACTATATCCTAGAACAGATAACAAAAAAAGATGTGGAATATTCGTCTATGAGACTATACCCTAATTACACAGATAAAAGAAATATGTGGAATATGTGTCTATGAGACTATACCCTAATTACACAGATAAAAGAAATATGTGGAATATGTGTCAATAAGATTATACTTTTACGACGCAGATATTAAAAAGATGTGGAATATACGTCAATGAGACCATACCCTTACATCGCAGATAAAAAACATAAGATGTGGAATATACGTCAATGAGACTATGTCTCAACGACGAAGATAATGAAAAGATGTTGAATATACGTCAATGAGACTATACTCTTACGACGCAGATAATAAAAAGATGTGGAATAGACGTCAATGAGACTATAAACTTTCGACGCAGAATGAGACTATACTCTTACGACGCAGATAATAAAAATATATGGAATATACGTCAATGAGATTATACTCTCACGACCCAGATAAAAAAACCCGGGAATATACGTCATTGAGATTATACCTTTACGACGCAGATAATAAAAAGATGTGAAATATACGTCTATGAGACTATGCCCTTACGAAACAGATTATAGATAAATGTGTGATATACGTCAATGAGACTATACGCTTACGACGCAGATAATAAAAATATATGGAATATACGTCAATGAGACTTTCCCCTTACGATACAGATAATAAAAAGATGTGGAAAATATGTCAATGAGACTATACCCTTACAACGCAGATAATAAAAGATGTGTGATATACGTCAATGAGACTATAGCCTCACGACGCAGATAATAAAAATATATGGAATATACGTCAAAGAGATTATACTATCACGACGCAGATAATAAAAAGACATGGAATATACGTCATTGAGATTATACCTTTACGACGCAGATAATTAAAAGATGTCAAATATACGTCTATGAGACTATAGTATTACCCTTACGAAACAGATTATAGAAAGATGTGTGATATACGTCAATGAGACTATACGCTTACGACGCAGATAATAAAAAGATATGGAATATGCGTCAATGAGGTTTTCCGCTTACGATGCAGATAATAAAAAGATGTGTGATATACGTCAATGAGACTATACCCTCACGACGCAGATAATAAAAAGATATGGAATATACGTCAATGAGACTTTCCCCTTACGACACAGATTATAAAAATATGTGGAATATACGTCCATGAGACTATATCCTGGAAAACAGATAACAAAAAAATGGGGAATATTCGTCTATGAGACTATACCCTAATGACATAGATAATAAGAATATGTGGAATATATATGAATAAGACTATACTCTAACGACACAGATTTTAAAAAAGATGTGGAATATACGTCACTGAGACTATGCCCTTACATCGCAGATAAAAAAAAATAAGATGTGGTATATGCGTCAATGAGACTATGTCTTTACGACGCAGATAATGAAAAGATGTGGAATATACGTCGATGAGACTATACTCTTACGACGCAGATAATAAAAAGATATGGAATATAGGTCATCGAGACTAAACCCTTACGATGTAAATAATAAAAAGATGTGGAATATACGTCAATGAGACTATATCCTAGAACAGTTAACAAAAAAAGATGTGGAATATTTGTCTATGAGACTATACCCTAATTACACAGATAAAAGAAAAATGTGGAATATGTGTCTATGAGACTATACCCTAATTACACAGATAAAAGAAATATGTGGAATATGTGTCAATAAGATTATACTTTTACGACGCAGATACTAAAAAGATGTGGAATATACGTCAATGAGACCATACCCTTACATCGCAGATAAAAAAAATAAGATGTGGAATATACGTCAATGAGACTATGTCTCAACGACGAAGATAATGAAAAGATGTTGAATATACGTCAATGAGACTATACTCTTACGACGCAGATAATAAAAAGATGTGGAATAGACGTCAATGAGACTATAAACTTTCGACGCAGAATGAGACTATACTCTTACGACGCAGATAATAAAAATATATGGAATATACGTCAATGAGATTATACTCTCACGACCCAGATAAAAAAAAACACGGGAATATACGTCATTGAGATTATACCTTTACGACGCAGATAATAAAAAGATGTGAAATATACGTCTATGAGACTATGCCCTTACGAAACAGATTATAGATAAATGTGTGATATACGTCAATGAGACTATACGCTTACGACGCAGATAATAAAAATATATGGAATATACGTCAATGAGACTTTCCCCTTACGATGCAGATAATAAAAAGATGTGGAAAATATGTCAATGAGACTATACCCTTACAACGCAGATAATAAAAGATGTGTGATATACGTCAATGAGACTATAGCCTCACGACGCAGATAATAAAAAGATATGGAACATTCGTCAATGAGACTTTCCCCTTACGACACAGATTATGAAAAGATGTGGAATATACGTCAATGATTCTATATCCTTGAAAACAGATAACAAAAAAGATGGGGAATATTCGTCTATGAGACTATACCCAATGACACAGATAATAAAAATATATGGAATATATGTCAATAAGAATATACTCTTACGACGATGATATACCAAAGATGTGGAATATATGTCACTGAGACTATACCCTTACGATGCAGATAATTAAAAGATGTGGACTATACGTCACTGAGACTATGCCCTTACGACGCAGATAATAAAAAGATTTGGAATTTATGTCACTGAGAATATACCCTTACGATGTTCATAATAAAAAGATGTGGAATATACGTCAATGAGACTATATCCTGGAACAGATAACAAAAAAGATGTGGAATATTCGTCTTTGAGACTATACCCTAATTACACAGATAATAGAAATATCTGGAATTTATGTCAATAAGAATATACTCTTCCGACGCAGATATTTAAAGGATGTGGAATATACGTCAATGAGACTATACCCTAACGATGCAGCTAGTAAAAAGATGTGGAATATACATCACTGAGACTATATCCCTTCGACGGAGATAATAAAATAGATGTGGAATATACGTCAATGCGACAATACCCTTACGACGCAGATAATAAAAAGATGTGTGATATACGTTAATGAGACTATACCCTTACGAAACAGATAATAGAAAGATGTTGAATATACGTCACTGAGACTATACCCTTACGACGCAGATAATGAAAAATGTTGAATATACGTCAGAGACTATACTGTTACGACGCAGATAATAAAAAGATTTGGAATACACGTTATTGAGACTATACCCTTATGACACAGATAATAAAAAAGATGTGGAATATACGTCTATGAGACTATACCCTTATGACACAGATAATAAAAAGATGTGGAATATACGTCACTGAGACTATACCCTTACGACGCAGATAATAAAAAGATGTAGAATATACGTCAATAAAATTATACCCTTACGACGCAAATAATAAAAGTGTATTTGAAATACAACATTGACGACTCAAGTACTAGCAGTGAAACAGCTCCAAATTTATTTTTTCTAAATGTGAAAAATGTAAACGAGACATATCCTAGAATATGATGTATCATAAATCAACGGCATAGTACTCTAACGAAAGAAATAATAACCCAGATGTGTCATGTTACTCATTGGCACACATACAAAAAATGTGGCATTTACGCCAATGGTTAATTGTTTGTTGCTTAAGCACCAGGGACACACTTTTACATTTTTAGACGTAAACAAATTTACAGTATGTCCTGAAATAGAAGCTGTCGGGGTGTGTTAACTGTCTCTAAAAAATGAGAGTAAAAGCGGATTATAACACAATTTTGACTTGCAACATGCCACCTACATGAACGAACGTGCAGAGAGCATGGTGCTAACTGGGAATATTGGTCAATGAGATAGTAACCAAACGAGTCAATTGAACAAAGAGGGGCGACATATACCAGGGGGCAGTCAAAATCGTAGAAAATTTTGGGACTTGTATTGTAGTAGCGATATAGGGAACATATCTGATATTATCTGTAAAACGGTTATTCCATAACGGTCAACCAACTCGTGATGACGTCCGTAAAACTTACGAAGGGATGACTTCAACTTAACAAGTTGGAACTCTTGGTTTGAATATCTTCCTTGTGAGCAACAAACCTCTATCAAAGAAATCATGATAGGAAATGCAAGCCCGGGAATATCGTATCTATGAAGAGATATATACTCCGTATATAGGTGCTTCTAAAATGTTGCTACATAGAAATAGAAAGTTTACAATTTGGAAACTGAAATCGATCTCTTTTGTCATAATGCCACCTACATGTACGAACGGGCAGAAAGCATGGTGCTAACTGGGAATATTGGCCAGTGAGATAGTAACCAAACGAGTCAATTGAACAAAGAGGGGCGAAATATACCAGGGGGCAGTCAAACTCGTAGATTGAAAATTTTGGGACTTGTATTGTAGTAGCGACATAGGGAACATATCTGATATTATCTGTGAAACAGTTATTCCATAACGGCCAACCAACTCGTGATGGCGTCCGTAAAACTTACGAAGGGATGACTTCAACTTCACCATTTGGAACTCTTGGTTTGAATCTCTTCCTTGTGAGCAACAAACCTCTATCAAGGAAATCATGATAGGAAATGCAAGCCCTGGAATATCGTTTCTATTAAGAGATATATACTCCGTATATAGGTACTTCTAAAATGTGTTGCTACATAGAAATAGAAAGTTTACAATTTGGAAACTGAAATCGGTCCCTTTTGTCGTAAAGTTTTGTTTTCAACTGACCCTCTTTGTCAATTTCTAGATGTAAGTCAAGATATAAGGCAGACTAAATACTCCGGTATCCTTAGTATCAAGTTCGATTGGAAAGATTCGTTCATTATAGTCACCAAATTTTGTATTCTTAAGTGAGAGAACATCATCTATATAGCGGAACGTTATATTAAAGGGTATTGCTTACTTCGTATCTTATTTCCTAAGAAGTTCCTGTATGAGGTCAGCCTCATAACAAGTCGACAAGAAGAGGAGCACAGTTGGTTCCTATTGGAATTCCGTCATTTAAAAAAAAACACAACATGTTCTCCAATTGGACGTAACAAATATGTTGTCAATCAAGAAATCAAGCTTCTTGATAATGTCAGTTTCAGAGATTTTGTTTGTTTGTATCAAAGTGATCTTTCATAAAGTAGGATTTATCCCTTCCCAAAACTAGATACGTGTACCTACGTTCGCCATTTTGTTTTATGAAACAAAGTAATAAGAACTCTTTTAATTTGTCAATTTTGCATGTCTGCCATAAAAAAAAACAATCCTAACTACACAAATAAACAATGTTACATTAATACGTCAATCAGACAATAATTGAACGACACAAAAAAAAAGTGGCATATAGGTTTTTGTAGCATTTACTTAAACATGTTAAATAGAATGTGTCGTATATATCAAAGACACAGTACCTAAACGACACAAATAAAAGAAATGCGACATATATGTCAACCACACCATAACGTATCAACACAAATAATAAAGGAAAGATATGACATATTCGTAAATGACACAGTATCATAAAGACACAAATCTATAAAAATTTGCCACATCCGTTAATTAAACATTCCTTAAACGACACCAATATAATGTGGCACACCCGTCACTGAAACAGTCATCTAACGACACAAATCAATAAAAATTTGGTACATCTGTTAATTAAACATTCCTTAAAAGACACCAATATAATGTGGCACACCCGTCACTGAAACAGTCCTCTTAAGACACAAATCAATAAAAATTTGATACATCCGTCGTTGAAACAGTACCATACCGACACAAATATAGTTTGACACATCCGTCAATGAAACAGTCATTTAACGACACAAATATAATGTGGCATATATATGTCGATGAGATACTTTCATAATGAAACCAATAATAATAATAATTGACGTATGCGTCTACCATACCATACCATCAACAATGTAAATAATAATAGAACAGTATGGCATATCCATCAATGCGACATTTCCCAAAGACACGCATGAAAATATGCGGCATATCCGTCAATGAGACAGTACCTCAACGAAACAAATAAACAAATGGGTCAATATCCTTAATGAGCCTCCAATTGAGTATCACAAAAGTTGTCTGTAAACAAAAAAATATCTGTGGAGGGATACTGAACAAGTTCCAATTTTTAACAAGTGACTGAGCTTAAACATTTGTGTTGATCTGGAAAGTAGATGATCATAGAATAAAAACTATGGAGTTATAAAATGTATAAAAAGTATTAAATTTTAAAAGAATTTATTGTGTTAAAAAAGGTCTTTTTTTACCAACGACGAAAGGATTTTATGGTATATTAAAGGTACCAGGATTATAGTTTAGTACGCCAGATGCGTAATTCATCAGTGACGCTCATATCAAAATATTTATAAACCCAAACAGGTACAAAGTTAAAGAACATTGAGTGTATGCTAATTTACGGAAAAAAATGAACCACCTTTCATACCCAAAAATGTAACCACACATGTGAAAATGTCTAAGCTTCGATTCGTCAAACGTATTCAAGTTTACTATACGGACTGCGCTACAGAATACAACGGTATCATTACTGCCTATGGTGAAACAATTGTGCATATTGCCCCAAATGTACCATAAACATTAATAAGACACAATCCTAACGACACAAATAAAAACATGCGGCATATCCATTAATAAAACAGTACCCATAACGACACAAATAATAAAATATGGCATATACGCCAATAAGCAAGTACCCAAACGGCATAATTAAAACCAAAAGTGGCATATACGTTAAAGGGAGAGATCCTAACGACATAAATTATAAAAGAAAGATGTTGAACGTCTGTCAATGAGACAGAACTTAACTGACAATTAAAAAAACAATGTATAGTATACGTCAATCAAACCATGCCTTTACGACATAAAAGAAACAAGGTGGCATATACGTCAATGACAAACGGTGATGACTATACGTCAATGACTAACGGCGATGTATATACGTCAAAGACTAACGGGGATGCATATACGTCAATGACTAACGGTGATGCATATACGTCAATGACTAACGATACAAATGGTAAGTACTGGCTATTGTTCAAATCGGATTATGGATAACGTAAATATCATTGAAAAAGGTGATGCATAAACGTCAATAACTAACGGCGATGAATATACGTCAATGACTAACGGCGATTAATATACCTCAATGACTAACGTTGATGAATATACGTCAATGGCTAACGGCAATGCATACACGTCAATGACGAACGGTGATGAATATACGTCAATGACTAACAGTGATACATATACGTCTATGACTAATGGTGTGAATATACGTCAATGACTAACGGTGATGCATATACGTCAATGACTAACGGCGACGCATATACGTCAATGACTAACGGTGATGAATATACTTCAATGACTAACGGTGATGCATATGCGTCAATGACTTATGGTGATGCATATATGTCAATGACTAACGGCGATGCATATACCTAAATGACTAACGGGGATGCATATACGTCATGACTAACGGTGATGCATATACGTCAATGACTAACGGCGATGAATATACGTCAATGACTAACGGCGATGAATATACGTCAATGACTAATGGCGATGAATATATCTCAATGACTATCGGTGATGCATATACATAAATGACCTACGGTGATTTTACATCAATGACTAACGGTGATGCATCTACGTCAATAACTAACGGTGATGCATATACGTCAATGATACCGAACTCTAACGAAACAATTAAAAAAAATGTAGCATGTCCGTCGATAAAACAGTACCCAAAGGACACAATTAAAACAATACATGGCATATTTGTCTATGGAAAACAACTCTTACAACACAAATAAAGCAATGTAACATAAACGTCAATGACGAACGGCGATGAATATACGTCAATGACTAACGGCGATGAATATACGTCAATGACTAACGGTAATGCATATACCTCAATGACTAACGGCGATGCATATACGTCAATGACTAACGGTAATGCATCTACGTCAATGACTAACAGTGATGTATATACGTCAATGACTAATGGTGATGAATATACGTCCATGACTAACAGCGATGTATATACGTCAATGACTAACGGCGATGAATATACGTCAATGACTAACGGTGATGCATATACGTAAATGACTTATGGTGATGAATATACGTCAATGACTTACGGCGATGAATATATGTCAATGATTAACGGTGATGCATATACGATCAATGACTAACGGCGATGAATATACGTGAATGACTAACGGCGATGAATATACGGCAATGACTAACGGTGATGCATCTACGTCAATGACTAACAGTGATGCATATACGTCAATGAGACCGATCAATGACTAACGGCGATAAATATACGTGAATGACTAACGGCGATGAATATACGCCAATGACTAATGGTGATGCATCTACGTCAATGACTAACGGTGATGGATATACGTCAATGTGACCGATCTCTAACGAAACAAATAAAAAAAAATGTAGCATGTTCATCGATGATACAGTACCCAGAGGACACAATTAAAACAATACATGGCAAATTTGTCTATGAAACCATAACAACACAAATAAAGCAATGTAACAGAAACGCCAATACTTAAAGAACACAAAAAAAATGTGGCAAATTCGTCAATGACACATTACTATAATGACACAAATAAAATGTGTACATGTAATATACTCGTCAATGAGACGGTTCACTAAAGACACTAAAAATCGACTTAAGGATATTTGCTTGTCATGTTTTGGAATTTTTGTCAGATTTTCGAAATTCTCTTGTTTTATCTATTGAAAGCATTAAAAAAAATTGCCCATGGACCCCCCATTTTTATTTTTATAAATCTTTTACATGGATAAGCTATTTGTAAAAGTCTTATAAAATCTTATCTATCTTTTAATAGTTTTTGAAAACTTTAACTGGTCAATGATAAAGCTATAAAAAATCAAGAGAGACAATTTTCCTGCCCAAATTCCAATGGCTAATAATAAGCGCATTGACCCTATATATATTTTTGTTATCCTTTTTCGATTCCTCAAGTAGTTCCCTATCAATATATACTAGTGCTATGGAAAGTTATTTACTTTGAAACTGAGCAGCGAACTTCCTGAAATGTAATTGTAAACAAATATATATTTTTAAATTTCAGAAAATATAGATTATATGAACGCATTTCTCCTGAAACTTTGTGTTTGTAATTGTTTCGAAAATATTTTTTGTCTATATTTTGGGTGGACATTTTTATTAAAAGTTGCAATTGGCTTGGAACGATCTTTCAGTAACTGTTAGTACTATTATTTCGATGCCTTGATTCTATTGTTTTATGTTAATTGTTTTTCTGCCTCATATCATTCTCGTGAATTAATCCAATTGCAACTGATTTTTAAAAATTGTTCTAATGTTGAATGTACTGATTCACCACCGCACCAATATTGTCCTAGTATAGTGAAAAATTGAATGCTCACAAATGCTGAACCCCGCCACATACTTTATGTGCCTGTCTTAATTAAGGAGCTGTAGTTCAGTGGTTGTTGTTGGTTAGTGTCTGTCATATTGTTTGTCGTAAACTGTTTTCGCACTTATTAGGTCGTTAATCTTCTCGTTTGAATTGTTTCAAAGGAGTAGGTTCAGTAAGACTCCTTTTTGGCTCTAAAATATAGTTGTTTTACAAAAGTGTACAAATGTAATCTTTTACTTGTTTACTGGAAAGTAGAATGCTTCTGCTACATAAATATGGGCTCTTTTTGACAAAACAATGCACACATATCGGGTGCTAGCATCCTTAAGTCATGCTAAATTACTAAAATCTTCACAATTTGAGCCTTTTAGTTAAACTTTAGACGGTTTCCGTCTAAAATGAAAATGGTCGAATTCGTGTTCATTCATAATATTGAAATGTAAGTTGTATTTGATGATAATACATAATATATATAAAGGTTGAGGATGAACACGGATGCGGCCACTTTCATTTTTGACAAAGACTATCTTTAAAGTGACGTTTTCCGGCATATTTGATAGATTTTTCATATTTAAGCTTGAATTGGAGCGTTTTTAATGACTACATCAGTTAAAATCTTTTACTTGAACTTATTGAATCAATTCAAATAGACACTTCAGTAATTGAAAAGTGTCCAAAATCTTTCGTTCGATGAACCTGAAATTTAAGGCCACAATCGGCCCTTACCGGACCTACTCCTTTCTTAATATTCAGGAGCTATAAGTACATCATCATGACATTTACATGAAGTGACAAGAAATAATTATCATTACCTTAGACCCAATTATTATGCTTTAATATAAAAGTTGATTAAAGAGACAAAAATATGTCAAATATCAGCTGCTTGTGGTTGTTTGATTTTCATTGTTGTCCATATTTGGAGAGTAATTGTGACATTCACCAATACGCCGGACATCTAACGTCTGGCATTGAATGCTGCCGCTAAATCTGTACGAATCTCTGTACGGACCAAGGATACATTTAATACCTAAAATATATACAAATATTTCACATTCTGTACGAGTCTCTGTATGGTACACGTATACATTTAATACCTGAAATATATATAAATATTTAACAATCTGTAGGAATCTCTGTATGGTACACGGTACATTTAATACCTGAAATATATATAAATATTAAACAATCTGTAGGAATCTCTGTACAGTACACGGATACATTTAATACCTGAAATATATATATAGATATTTAACAATCTGTACGAATCTCTGTATGGTACACGGATACATTTAATACCTGAAATATATGGGTCATTATAAAAAAAAGTGCAAATTTCGACGAGGTAATATTTTGAAAAATGATGTCATTGTTTAAAACTTTTAAATGTGTCCCGCTATTCTATAGTATGGTAGCAACGATATTCAGAAATATGCAATGGAATAAATGAAGAGTTTCTTCAATTTTAACAATTTTAGGTCATCCTTTGAAAGAATTTTGCCAATGGTGTTACCAATTTAAAGCATACATTTAGGTACTAAATGATATTGTTTAACATCAAACAACTGTTCCAATTTGTTGTTTAGGTTTAAATTACGACTTATTGACATTATTCATATAGCCGTGCATTCTATTTAAACATAAATTTCAGAATACATTGTCGTAAAAAGTTGGCTGTCCTAATTATGGCCGTTGCAAATACTATAAAATACACTTAAACTGAATATATGTGAATTGTATAAGATTAAATGATAATAATATACCTTATCCTTTGTACACGACATAAAAACACTTTCATTTACGAATAAAGATAAAAGATGTCGCATCTTTATATAGTAACACCCCTGACCCTACAGTAACTCCAATGACATAAAAGTATCACCAATGACATCACATTTCAAATTTTACCTTTATCAAGTACTGAACACAAAGCCAAGATCACCAAGCAAAAGAAAAAGATGAAAAATTAATTCTTAGGCTAAAAAATCTCAAATTATATATCATAACATCTATCATTAAAAATGTCAATAGTGTTACTAAATAGTGTCATTGGTGTTACTAGCATACATCAGTTTGTGAAAACTGTGTATATGTAATACATGATATTGTTAAAACATTGTTAAATAAGTATTGTTTTTCATAAATAATAAGATGTTTAGCTTGTTGAACATGAAAGAAACACAAAACAATGCTGATTGTCATGATATATTCAGTGGTGTTACTAAACTGGTCAATGGTGTTATTTTATCAAAATGGTCTCACTATTGACAGTAACTCCAATGATTTAAGGTGTATTTTAAGATTCAGTTACGAAATAAGTGCTCCATTCCCCTATTCTGTATGTTTTTACTGGTGCATGTTTCTATAATCAATATGTTTCATTATTCAAAGTTAAGGAAATGTTTTCAAAAAATGATTTTTATAAAGGGTACACCATGGACACTATTTCCAATTACGATGTAACCTTTACTTACTTTTACGATTTTTTCACTAAATCTTCAACATAATTGTTTGTTTTCTTTTGCATAACAAGCTTACAGGTAACATTGCTAAGGGAGAAACTGTTGTAAATGCCCAAATCTTGCGAAAGATATCTCTTATCCTACCAATTTGTCCTTTGGTAACACCATTGACTTAAAAAAATGTTACACTTCCTTTTGGTGAAATTTTGTGTTATAAAACCAACATACACCTCCCAAAATCATTAAAAAATGTTTGTATGTATCAAAATGCAATAAAAAGTGATAAATCATAATAACAAATAGTATGAATAATAGTCCTATTTCAAGTCTGAAAGGATTTATAGTAAAAAATAACAGTTAATTCTGGCTATCTTCAAGGGTTTAAGAAAACATTAAGGATATTTTTGTAACATTTCATACTGTAAACAGTATATTGTGTATCACAAAACATTCATAGCAAGTGTTATTTTGATATATTTTCATGTCTGTGACTTAAAAAGACCCAATAACATAGTTTTGCATGTTTTTGTTGATAATGACCCATATATAAATATTTTTAACAATCTGTACGAATCTCTGTATGGTACTCGGATACATTTAATACCTGAAATATATATAAATATTTAATAATCTGTACGAATCTCTGTATGGTACACACATACATTTAATACCTGAAATATATATAAATATTAATCAATCTGTAGAAATCTCTGTATGATACACCAATACATTTAGTATCTGAAATATATATAAATATTAGTCAATCTGTACGAATCTCTGTATGGTACAGGGACAGGCACATACATACAGAATGTGGTGGGGTTAGACATGTTAGCGGGATACCAACCCTCCACCTAACCTGGGACAGTGGTGTAACAATACAACATAAGAACGAACTATAAAAATCAGTTGACAAAGGTTTCAATCATCAAATGGATATAAATACAAATACCACAAATAGAAGTGAATGTCTGCCCCAAGTCAGGTTCCTGTAATGGAGTGGTTGTCGTTTGTTGATGTGTAAGATATTAGTTTTACGTTATTTTTTTGTAGATAAATTTGGCCATTAGTTTTCTCATTTGAATTGTTTTTCATTTGTCATTTCGGGGCCTTTTATTGCTGACCCTGCGGTATTGGCTTTGCTCATTATTGAAGGCAGTACGGTGACCTATACCGGTAGTTGTTAATTTCTGTGCCATTTTGTCTCTTGTGGATAGTTGTTTCATTGAAAATCATACCATATCTTCTTTTTTATATATAAGGTATTAACCTTCACAGACACATTTTTATGTTTTCTTTAAATTTTGAAATTTCTTGGTTATTTAGCTTTTCATTTATCTATTCATTTATTCTTTCTACTCTTGCAACGGATTATATGTGGCCATGAGTCTTGTTATTGAAGAATAACAAAGCAAAGACTTTGTTTATCAATTACATTGTCTGTTTATTGCAACACCAATTACATATGCGCTAGTTATTTCTAGTAGCAAATAAAACAATATATCCATTATGATACTTGTAGACAACAATAGACTCGAGACACTGTTGTTGTGAGGTGTGTTCCTTAAGTGACGTAAACCAGAGAGATAAGGCATGATGTTAAATCATGTTGACTGATTTGTGTCTGTTATACTTAAGGCGCATTGCACTATTTCATATATATCGTCATTATACCTGACCTCAAACAGACCTGATTAATAATCGTGACAAAAAAAGAATAGATAACATGTATTCATAGACCAGATCAGCTAAACAAAGAATTACAGTGGGAAAGTTACACACATAATATACTGCGGCATTTATTTCGTTTTAAAGTACTTCTGTTGATTCTTTGTTTTATATTTGATGTGTTTCCCTCAGTTTGAAACCCGGATTTGTTTTCTTTCACTGGACTTCCGAACAGCGGTAAACTACTTTTCCCTTTATTTATTCATACGTTAAAGACAAAAAACTGATTTAAGAGAACTTAAAATTACATGTTTTCCCTTGATCAAATTTCCTTTTCGCCACCACTTTTGGTATAACTGTATATTTTTCGCCACTTTTTATTTATTAACACTTCCCCATGATCAAATTTTCTTTTCGCCACCTTTTTCGGAAAAATTTTCCTTCTTTCTTACAAACATAAATTCATTTTGCAGCATTGTTGTGTTATCTTTTATCATGATTATTATTCTAAATATATATGTTTCATCTGCATTGTCATAAATCAACCCTCACTAATAACAAACATTTACTTCTTTCAAAGATACTATAAAATTGAGAATGGAAATGGGGAATGTGTCAAAGAGACAACAACCCGACCAAATAAAAAACAACAGCAGAGGGTCACCAACAGGTCTTCAATGTAGCGAGAAATTCCCGCACCCGGAGGCGTCCTTCAGCTGGCCCCTAAACAATTATATACTAGTCCAGTGATAATGAACGCCATACTAATTTCCAAATTGTACACAAGAAACTAAAATTAAAATAATACAAGACTAACAAAGGCCAGAGGCTCCTGACTTGGGACAGGCGCAAAAATGCGGCGGGGTTAAACATGTTTGTGAGATCTCAACCCTCCCCCTATACCTCTAACCAATGTAGTAAAGTAAACGCATAACAATACGCACATTAAAATTCAGTTCAATAGAAATCCGAGTCTGATGTCAGAAGATGTAACCAAAGAAAATAAACAAAATGACAATAATACATAAATAACAACAGACTACTAGCAGTTAACTGACATGCCAGCTCCAGACTTCAATTAAACTGACTGAAAGATTATGATTTCATCATATGAACATCAGGCACAATCCTTCCCGTTAGGGGTTTAGTATCATACCATCATAACATATATGAGAAGAACATAACCCGTGTCATGCCAACAACTGTTTTTAGAATAAATGTGTTTAGTTCCGATGCAAAGACCTTATCAGTGATTCAATATTAACGCCAAAATATGCAATCTTTAATGACTTGACAACAGTATCGTAATTATATCCCTTCTTAATAAGTCTATTCAAAGGTTTTGTAAGTTTCTGAGGTGAATACTGACACCTTTGTGCTTTATAAAGAATATTACCATAAAAAATTGGATGTGAAATACCTGAACGTATTAGAAGTCTGCATGTTGAGCTATATTTACGAATGATGTCTTTATACCGATGATAAAATTTAGTAAATGTTTTGACTAGTTTGTGATATCGAAAACCCTGGTGTAATAATTTTTCAGTAATACATAAATTTCTCTCGTTAAAATCGAAAACATTGTTACATACACGAGCGAATCGTACAAGTTGAGATATATAAACACCGTAAGATGGTGACAAGGGAACGTCACCATCTAAAAACGGATAATTAACGATAGGAAATGAAAAATCATCCCTTTTATCATAAATTTTAGTATTCAGCTTTCCGTTAGTGATATAGATATCAAGATCGAGAAAAGGGCAGTGATCATTGTTAGTATTAGCTTTATTTAAAGTAAGTTCAACAGGATAAATTTCATTAATATACATACTGAAGTCGTCATTATTGAGAGCCAAAATATCATCCAAATATCTAAAAGTATTATTAAAATTGTTTATCAGATGTTGTTTCGATGGGTCTTTGCTTATTTTTGTCATAAATTGTAACTCATAACAATACAAAAACAGGTCCGCAATAAGTGGTGCACAGTTAGTCCCCATTGGAATTCCGATAATCTGACGATATACGGAATCTCCAAAGCGAACAAAAATGTTATCTAGTAAAAATTCAAGGGCATATATAGTATCAAAGCATGTCCAATTAACATAGTTTTTTTGTTTATTGCTACTAAAAAATGACCTAAAAGAGTTTGAACATTTATATTCACATTCTGATTTTTTGAATGCCCATTTAATTAGGTGTGTGAATTTTTTCTTAATGAGAATGTGAGGCAATGTGGTATACAGGGTAGAAAAATCAAAACTTTGAACAGATTCAAAATCACCAATATAAGCATGCAATTTATCAAGTACTTCCAACGAGTTCTTGACACTCCAAAAGTAATTTATTCCACTATTTTCGAAGGCCTTATTTGAACAATTTATTATCAGGTTTTTAATTGTACCAAGTGTGCTGGTAAGAAGAATAGACAATTTAGTAGTTGAACAATGGCTTGAAGACGAAATAAATCTAAATTTGTAAGGGGTTTTGTGTAGCTTCGGAAGCCAATACATAGTTGGGACTTTCATTGTATTTGGCTCTGCTTGTAAAGCGGTGGCTAAAAGTTTATGTTTGTTACAGATTTCGTTTTCTGAAAATGGAGTCAGTTGGAATGTTGGCGAATTGGTGATTTCCTTTTTCAGAACCTCAATGTAAAATTTACGTCAAACAATAATAATATTATTAGCAGCTTTATCTGCCGGGACAAAAACAAATTCCTTGGCTAGTTCTTTTAGTTGAATTGCAATATAAATGATTGAATCATGAAACCCTAATATTTGACATATAATGACATTGGATTCATCTTCAATAAATTTATAGGATACGTACCTTCTTTTTCTAGGATCTAGAATAATGTCAAAGAATTTTTTTACTTCTGAACAATTGTCTAAATAGAAGCTGTTTTCTATTCAGGATCATCGCTAAAAGAAACAAAATGAGACGGCAGACTATGCTTTGAATTAGTTCATCGCGAAACTGTTGTGAAGTACCCATTTCAAAGGAGTAGGTTCAGTAAGACCCCTTTTTGGCCCAAAAATATAGCAGTTTTAGAAAATTGTGAAAATGGGATCTTTAAGCTATACTTTGGAAAGCAAAATGCTTCTGCTACATAAATATAAGCTGTTTTTTACAATACTGCACAAATATCGCTTTCTTGCATCACTAAGTCATTCTAATTACTGAAATCTTCAAAATTTTAGCATTTTGGTTAATTTTTAGACGGTTTCCGTCTAAAATGAAACTGGCTGCATTCGTGTTCATTCATAATATTGAAATGTAAGTTGTATTTGATGATAATACAAAACATACATAAAGGTTGATGATGAACACGGATGCGGCCACCTTCATTTTTGACAAAAACCATCTGATAAGTGACGTTTTTTTGGGCATATTTGATAGATTTTTTCACATTTAACATGTTTAAGCTTGAATCAGAGCGTTTTTAATGACTAAATCAGTTAAAATCTTTCACATTAACTAATCGAATCAATTGAAATAGACACTTAAGTGTTTAAAAAGTGTCCAAAAACTTTCGATAGATGAACCTGAGATTTGAGGCCAAAATCGGCCCTTACCGGACCTACTCCTTTATTTACAATTATCTTTATCAAAATTGAAGGATAATTTGATCATTTTCATTTCCTTGGCCAAAAATATGACTACGTGTGTCACTTAACGTGAAGTCTCCACTAAGATGACACATCACACTATTTAGCTGCCCAATTTCATAAAAAAAAAATAATCAACTGCAAATTCATAAAAAAAAAAAAAATTACAAATCCCGCTGCAAATGTTTGCACCTGTCCTAAGTCAGGAATCTGATGTACAGTAGTTGTCGTTTGATTATGTTATTTATACGTGTTACTCGTTTCTCGTTTTTATATATAGATTAGACCGTTGGTATTCCCGTTTAAATAGTTTTACACGTCTAGTATTTTTTGGGCCCTTTAGAGCTTGTTGTTCAGTGTGAGTCAAGGCTATGTGTAGAAGGCTGCACATTGACTTACAATGGTTTACTCTTATAAATTGTTATTTGGATGGCGAGTTGTATCATTGGCACTCATACCACATCTTCCTATATCAATCAACATCTGTATTAATTAACCCGATGTTGCCGATAGCTATAACATGCATTTGGCTGATTATTGATTTTCTATCAAAGCTCGATGAGTGCACGAGTTCAAGGTGAATTCCCGCTATTGTATGGTCAGCGAAAAGTCGAACCACTCAATTTCTTTCGCCAAAGTCTTATACCAATAATGAATTTTAATCGCAACAATTTAAAGTCTTTCGCAGTGAATTTGTTCTTGACCACAGGAATCATACAATTTCGACTGTTTATCCCGTGTTTATCATTTTGCAACTGAAAACCATTAAGATCTTTCAACTGACTTGAGCACCGTGTTTTCTGGTAGGTTTAATTGTCCGACCATAGTTGTTAAGGTTGTCACATTAGCACTCATACATCATCTTTTTATATAAATGGAAACGAAAGTATGAACGCATGCATATATCGTGTTTTCAAATATGACATGATGAACAGTCGAATAAAGTCCATTTTCTTAACATAGGGAACTTTTACATAATTGTCACTGTTACGTTGTGTTACAGATAAACACTATTATATAAATACACTTCCGAAAATAAAGGATAACTTACCGGAACGTTTTACAAGTAGGTCAAATGTAGATGATTTCTTTAAACAGGTGATTTTTTTTTATAAGGACATTTTTTCCAATTTATTTTTTGCCTTATGCTATATTGACTGTAGTTTGCATGTAAGTCAATAAAGATAGTGGAGAACTTTTGATTTTTCCAGAAAAAATGAAAATGCAAAGGGGACTTTAACTTTGCTTAAATTCTCCCTCGCCCAGCTGCTCGTCCGAATTTAAAGTATTTAATCCCTAATTTCAATAGGCTATAAACAAAACAAACATAGATATAGGATTAGTTGCTCGCAGTAACATATCATTTTCTCTTGCGATAAAATATTTTATTTTACTTTCTTCTACATATTTCTTCGATTCAAGCCACTGACATATAAATCCATGACATATAACATTGTTTCTCATTCGCATCTTTTCTATTTCCTCGGTTAATACCTCCAACGCCTGTATGTATGTAATAAACATAGCAGCAACTGTCAATTTACCAATGTGACCAACTGTATTTCGACGCAACTGCGAGCACCTTCGATAATATTACATTTAAATGCCAAACTGTATATAGTACCATTAAATCCCATCCGTAGAAACCGCCAAAACTTTCCTCGTGCATTATACACCCGACATCAAACTCTAGAAATAGTACATACTGTTGCAGAACTAGTTATACTAGTTCCCATCTATAAATAATTACCACTAATAGCAAACGGGAAAACACCAATTTCAAACGAAATCAAATATATTTCTCTTCTGATAGTTTGAATAGTATTCGTAAAACTTTAAACATTAATGTTAACTGCATTTTTTAAAGAGATACTAATTATGAGCTTCCTTAATTTGTAATCGTCAATACAATCACTGATAATTTCATATATAACAAACCACGTAACGTGGTCAACGTGGTACATACTCAAGGAAATTTTTCAAGGAAACTCAAGGACGATTTCGCAATATTTCAAATAGCTACCTTAAATTTCATGTAGTAAGTTACCAGAGTTTTTTGAAGTTTTTCAAATTCTATAATAATTTGAATAAATTGTATTAGAATAAATAATAAAAACTGTCTATTCATCAGTTAATTCATTTATAAAAGTATTAACACATTTTTTGCAATGATCACAGCTTATACGATTCTAGTTCCAGTCTACAACATACAGCGTGTCTAGCAAAGGACTTGTTATATTTGATAAGGAAATGTGCCCTCCACAAACTTGTGAAATCATCTGAAAAAAGGAAAAGTTTTTAATTAAATTCATTAAAGATTAAAAACATAACACGAATCATTGGAAAACATAGTTAATATTGAATTTATGATATAAAAGGGACGCATTGCTATAGAATAAAACTAAAATAATGTTTTAGATACTCATTCTTCACTTTACTATCACCATCAAATAACACAAGTTACAACAAATAATATAATGTAAAACATTTATAATAAACAAAAACACATTCGCATCACAATATCTGTGTTTGACAAAATCCTTTGGATCGAAAATTATCTCAAAACTGTACTTTATTTGGCCTTTTTACGTTTTGAGTCGAGTATCAATGATGAGGCTTTTGAAGACTGACAAAAATCGAGTCTAACTTACTACTTATTGGATTGCCGACTGATTGGAGTAAATACAATATTTTTGATACTAAAGCACTTTATTTGCAGAAAAAAAACACAATGTGTTTTATACTAAAGAATATATCGTTCGTTATATTTTTGATGCAGTGTCCCCTTTCTTTTGGGATAAAAATGTGTAACTCAAAAGAGCAAGCACATATGCAAGACATACTTGAAATATAACTAATAGTGGCTTATACATAAAGGCAACAGTAGTATACAGTTGTTCAAACTCATAAATCCATGGACAAAAAACAAAATCGGGGTTACAAACAAAAACTAAGGGAAACGCATAAATATAACAGGAGAACAACGACACAACACTACAATGTAACTAACACACACAGAAACGGACCAATCATCAGACAAAATCCCACGAGAATAACAAATAAAACATCAAAACCAAGTACATGAATTTGGGATAGACAAGTACCGTGACACGTCTTATCGCAATGTCAATATATACACTATACCAAAAACCAGCCATGGAAAGCCTATGTTACTATGCAATTGTCTTCTATAGTGTATTAAATAAGAAGATTTGCACAAAATCAATGACACTGTAAATACATAGTTCCTTTATCATCCGTTATGATACACAACTCCTATAGTTTTTATACACCCAAACAAACTGCATTTGAAAAGTGCAGCATATATAGGAAACGTTAATGCTTTTACGGAAAACTCACCCTTTGTAAGTATATTTATACTGTTATTTAAGGAAATTTGGTATCTTAAATTTATATAGCTTTACTTTTTATGGAATGAGGACGACAGAGATCTTTAAAAGTCCAAAAAGAAATGTATGTTGTGTTAGTTACCTTAATACCAGTACTGCTACAGGACACCACAACACCAGCTATACTTTGTAAATCACCATTGATCCACTGAGCGGCTGGTACATAGTTTCCAATAGAAGGACAACTGTCTTTTATCTATACAATAATTAAAAATGATAACGTTATGATAAAAAGGAACATGCAAAAAACTAAGGATTTTCTTATCCCAGGAATAAATTACCTGAACAGTATTTGGCACAGTGTTTTTTGAATTTTGGGTCCTCTGTGCAAGTCATCTTTGAGCCTGTTAGTCTTCATACCTATATTGATTTGAGCGTCACTGCTGAGTGAGTCTTATGTAGACAAAACGCAGGTCTGGCGTATCAAATTATAATCCTGGTACATTTGATAATTAACAAATTAATTACTGAGAGTATAATCAAAGTAAAATAACATTAACAGTAAGATTTTCAAGACCAACCGCTTGTGTCAACAGGATAGGAGGCTTCAGCTATGCAGGCGTCTCTGTTTATCAAACTCAGACAAACGGTCATTAGACACGATCAGATAATATATGGACCAGTCAACAATTATGCTGTGCTAAATAAAAAAAAACTACGAAAACATGTCTCCCATGAGTCACATTAAATACGTGATATCGTTTATAAGTGATGGTCATTGAGCAAACTTCTTACTTTTTCAGTCGAAAACATTACGGAGAGTACATCTCCATGTGAAGACAGTATACTGCAAATGAACAGTATAAAACACGTATAACAAATTAAGGATGTCGAGCTCCAAGGGAAATTTAAAAAGGGGAAGGTCATATCATAACTGAAAAAAATCAAACACTGTCAATGAACGAAAAAATTCAAATAACAAAAATATTGAACTCCGAGGAAAATTTAAAAAGGCTCAAATGGCAAAATCTAAAGCTCAAACACATCTAACGAATGGACAACAACTATCATATTCCGTACTTTGGCACAGTCTCTTGAAATAAGTTAAAAGAGGGACGAAAGATACCAAAGGGACAGTCAAACTCATAAATCTAAAACAAACTGACAACGCCATGGCTAAAAATGAAACAGACAAACAGAAAAACAATAATACACATGACACAACATAGAAAACTAAAGAATAAACAATACGAACTCCACCAAAAACTAGGGGTGATCTCAGGTGCTCCGGAAGGGTAAGCAGATCCTGCTCCACATGTGGCACCCGTCGTGTTGCTTATGTGATTACAAATCCGGTAAATAGTCTAATTCGGTAGGTCACATTCATGAAAGGGAACGGGATTTTAGTTACGACGTAAGGAACATATCCGATAGCATTTGTTAAAAGTGACGCCCTGTTCAACTGAGAGATACTTATACACTTTTAAAAAGTGGAAGAAGATATGTTGCTATTAGAAATTTGAAGTTAAAAAGCTGAAATAGTATGCCTTTATATATGCAAACGCATTGTCGTTGGACGTTTATCTTGGTCACGTAGACTTTATGAACATGTAGCTAAATAATATTTGTAACAAAAAGATATATCGATAGCTAGAACTTATACATAGTTTTGTCATATGTTATCCCAGCGTGCAACGCATATATTGATATAAAATTCAAGCGAAATCAAATGTATCTAATAGAAAATCATACATATGGACGTTTTCTCTTAAAATGTATCTGTTGAAAATAGTATATTTTTATTATTATTCAAGTATCCGGTATATTTCGTTGCATTCAAAGAGATATTGAAAGATACTCCTGTTTTGACCTTTGAACTTTAAATTTCGAGCGTCACTGATGAGTCTTTTATATCTGCTTGTATGGCGTACACTTATAAGCCTAAAACCTTTGACGAGTTGTATTTATCAACATGTACTGCTTCTATTCGAAATCAAATCTTAGTAAAGTATATTAAAGTTTAAAGTAAAGTTACCAAATGATAAAGTTGAAATCATCCCTCCGAAAGTTTTACGAACGCCATCACGAGTTGGTTGACCGTTATAGAATAACCGTTTCACAGATGATATCTGATATGTTCCTTTTGTCGTAATAACAAACCCTTCCCTTTTAACGAATGTGATAGACTATTTACCTGAACTGTAATAACACAAGCAACATGACGTGTGCCACATAAGAAACATGATCTACTTACCCATCCGGAGCATTTGAGATCAACCCACGTGTTTTTGTGGGGTTCGTGTTGCTTGGTCGTTAGTTTTCTATGTTGGGTCTTCTGTACTATCATTTTCCTGTTTTTTATTTTATTTTTAGCCATGGCGTTTGTCAGCATATTTTCAATCTACGAGTTTGAATCTCCCTCCGGTATCTTTCATCCTTCTTTTGAAAACGGGTACACTGACTTCAAAATTTCCAAATTTAATGATTGATTGTTTTAACTTAGAGTTTCTTTTCGTATTATTACATTTTCGGAACTGATTGAATATCCAAAATATAGGCATGTGTTGTAATAAGTATCAGTCACTTTTTGGGTTAAAGGTCAGACGTATGCAATATTTTTACAACCGTACGAAAAAAATGTCACTTACGTGAATCCCTTTTTTCCATTCGGATCGAGAAGGAGCTTTACAATGTTTCATTACAAGTGCACTGGCAGATTTACCGAAACACTCAAGCGCACCATTCATCATTACACTTTTCCCAGAAGCTAGATCCATGAGAAGGTCTACTCTGTTACATACACGTTCTGAAATATTTAACCACATCATTTTATCAAACTATTAAAATAGATAATTTTTGTATGTTGTATTTAACCAGAAATATTCGATTGTTCACATAATTGTAGCTAATGTTGTGATTTTGTTTATTACTACTTAGCATAGTTCACAGTTTTACGTGGAAAATGTGTTCATACGAAATATGCTAATAAACTAGTTTATAACCATCAAAATAAAAAAAAATGTCATAAATCCTATAAAAGACAGATGAATGTACAACTCGGCGTCTTTTGTCCAATTATGTAGAGCAAAATGTTTTCATCTTTGACCTAATATATATAAAATAGAAGATGTGGTATGATTACCAATAAGACAACTGTCCACTAGAGACCATAATGACACAGAACTTAACAACTATAGGTCACCGTACGGCTTTCAACAATGAGCAAAGCCCATACCGCATAATCAGCTTTAAAAGGCCCCGAAATGACACGGTAAAATAGTTAAAACTAGAAAACTAACGGCCTTATTCGTGTACAAACAATGAAAGAAACAAAACACATATGTAACATATCAACAAACGACAACCAATGAATTACAGGCTCCTGACTTTGGGACAGGCACATACATACATAATGTGGCAGGGTTAATCATGTAAGCGGGATCCCAACCCTCCCCGTAGCCTGGGACAGTGGTTGAACAACACAACATAAGAACAAACTATAAAAATCAGTTAAAGACTAAACACACCATATAGACAAAAATAGAAGTGGACGTATATAGGTATAAGAAGATGTGGTGTGAGTGCCAATGAGACAGCTCTCCATCAAATAACAATTTAAAAAAGTAAACCATTATAGGTCAATGTACGGCCGTCAACACGGAGCCTTGGCTCACACCGAACAACAAGCTATAAATGGCCCTAAAATTACTAGTGTAAAACCATTCACACGGGGAAAACCAACTGTCTAATCTATATAAAAAAAACGAGAAACGAGAAACACGTAAACGAACGACAGCTACTGTACATCAGATTCCTGACTTAGGACAGGTGCAAACATTTGCAGCGGGATTAAACGTTTTAATGGTACCAAACCTTCTCCTTTTATCGAAACAATAGCATAACGTCACAACATAGAAAAACACGTATATGTCCTCTTTAAAGAGTTGCTTTTATATTGCATTAGTTAGGTAAATTGCCCAGCTACACTGCTTTCGCAGACCGTTGAAACTTAGAAGTTTGATTAACAAGGATCCGGATAATATAAGAATAATACTTATTTCAATAATAAAAAGTTGAACAATAACAACCAGGAGCAATTTGAGGATTAATGTGGACTTTGTAAGCTGTTTTAGATTGAAGGACTCTTGGTAACAATACATTAAGTATATGGTTTGCTACTGAACCCTCTTGAGTCTGAATGCCGAATGTCTTATGGAATTTATCCACCCTGTATTGTCCGTAGGGAGTCACTAGTGAACCGTATAACAAATGTATTACACGCGGGACTTATTCTGCTGCATTTTGTAGAAAATTAAACAATGAAACACAACAATATAATTGATGACGTACTACAGTAATCAATACCAGTAGACGTGACGATATGAACCCTTTATGAAATATTCTAACCCCCTACGGATCAATAGGGGGTCATCATATGGCGGCGCTTAACAAATCTCAACGGAATTATTAACCCACGGTACGACAATATGGGAGTGGGGAACATAGCTACAAGTTGTTCTTTTAACAACAAACATCTTTTGGACAACGTACAACGCAATCAAAGGTCTGATTGCAAACATATCAATCGCATACAACAATTTAAACATCGAACTAAGTTTACACTTGAGTATCTCTTACTTATATTTAAGAACGATGGAAGACATCAATACGTTGCAAACTAAGTAAAAAAACCGAATAAAACCAGTCATAATATTTTGAAAGTAAAATATATAATGTTTTAGTCAACATTATCAGTATAAACATGCCATCAGAACTGTGTGTCGCTATGGGCTGGTCCGATGGAAAACCAATACGATTATGGAATAATAAGAGGTATGCATTTTATCAACTTATCTATATATTCAATAAGAAGTTGCGGTATCAATGCAGAAAAACAAAACTATCCAGTTTGATACATTATGTGCTTTGGGTAGTCCTTGTGAATTTTTCATTTCGGTTGCAATTCATATTCTATTTCTTTTTACTTTTTACAATAAACTTTTTTATTCTATTTAACGAAGTTGTTCTTTGAGAAGAGCACATAACACGTGTCCTTTGAGAAGCGTAGCTATCGGTGATGAATACCACTATTTAATGGAATGCGATAGTCTAGCTACTGGCAGATAAAGCACTGCTTATTGACAAGACATAGCTATCGCAAATGTAAAGCTATTATGAATCAAAACAGAAATCTAAACTTCGAAAATTGTGCCAATTTGTTAGAATTATAAATGACAATCTAGATTCTCTCTGATTTTAACCTGTCGACTGTGCTGCTCCTGATACCGTTGTAATATAACTCATATGTAATGCTTCCTCAACAAATATACAACGCAATTTAATGTTGATTAATATGCTTTTCTGAATACCTCTGTTCAACTTAGGTGATATCAGTCACCATAATAATAAAAATAGTCAATATAAGTTGCAAAAACTTGTTTCCCAATCTCCTATAAATATATATGTTTAAACTAACTTAGGAGATACCAGAATAAAATGAAAAATGATAAAAATCATATTGAATTTTTATGACGAACTATATGGTAAGGATATTTCAGAACAACTCTTTATATAAGAAAACCTCACTTGTGATATAGTATAATCTACAGTACCCTTATTAGACCCAATGAAACTGACTGTCGATATGAAGGTCAGTTTGCCTCCTTTTCCATTTTTTTAACAATAACAGTTGAAGTCAATTTTATGTTTATGGCGATTATATCTGAACTATATATTGCTAATATAAGGCCCCTCAAGACACATGTGTCATTTCATTGATTAATACTATTTTATGTACCAAATAGTCCCTTTAAGAGGGTAGACCTGGTATATGGGAGACGACTCCTACACATGTATTGAAAGTCATTAGTGCGTTTCAACATAGCAGTAAATTAAAGATCCAGTATAAGCTGTACATGTTTGACACCACCAAACATTAAACTAAAGAACATCTTTTTTTTAATGATGTGGATGAAAAGGTAGAAAATAACCATTCATACATGAAATGCTTTAATATCTAAGATATACATAGATAGTGACAGACTGTCAAAACAATGAATTCTGATAGCGTCTGCTATTGTTGAAAGGGGCATTTTGTAGACAGGGGAGAGAAGCCAATAAATAGTTGTGATGAAAAATCATGTCAACTCGTCCCAAGGATACTCGTCCCAAGGATACTCGTCCCATACTGAATATTACTCTTTTTACTTATAGAATTAATTACAATCATTGTTGGGACAGTACTCCTTTGACTATTTCACATTAAAAGAATGCAAAGACAGTCCGTAGGAGGTTTTGTAAGGGGGAAAATAAATTTTGTCCTAAAATTCTACTTTTTTCGTGTGCGTTGTTAGCCAACTTGTTAAAAAAATTTGAAAATTTTTAACGGTCTATTTTGATAAAATTTGGTGATTTTAAAGATTAATAACCAATAAATGTTTAAACAGTTTTTTGGCAGGTATTAAACGACAAAATTTTGTTCTTGCTAAATTTGAAAAAAAAATGTGTTATCTGAGCTGGATAGACTTTTCGCCGTATCAATTATTAAAAACCATTTTTTTTTTTACATTCAGGCTATTTGTATTAATAAGATGTTTCAGATTTACTTCAAAATATGTTTCTTCTATGCAATTTAACAGTCAGGGGTATTTCTAAAGACAGCATGTGCAAAACCACTCAATAGGTGATTTCGACCGTATTTCAGGGTACCCCAAAACTGGTCATATTCAATATACCCTAAATATAAAATGAAACGGTGAATTTCCTTAAGACTTTGGCAGATGATGCATGGACCCCTTCCTTTTAAATGATGTAAATATAAGAAAAATTAAACGAGAGGAAAATGTTGGTGGTACCAAGGCCTATACCCTTATGTTAAAATGTGAAATTAACACGAAAAACAAATATATTTATGTTAAAAATCTGAAACGTATTTTCATGTTGTGACCCTCAAAAATAAAATGTAATTTCGGTTTAACTATTTGGTGGTTCCTGTCATCTCACCAGGTGCGCTCATAATATTCGAAAGCTATTGCTGTATAAAAAGCAGCCAGGGTTAAAGAGCTTTATAACCAAAAGCAATATGCAAAAGCTGTTTGTTTTTAATACTTAAATGACAGCAATGTCAATCTAAGTTCATCTTTTCTTAAGGGATTTGAAACTTTCTTTATAACTTTTAAATTCCGAAGCGAACAATTTCGAAAAGGGCAAACACGTACTTGAGCGTTTTCCGTGAGGTCCAGAAGGTAACAGTGCTGAAATTAGTGGAATAATTACATATAACATCTCTTTTAAGTTATCATAGCGGAACATCAATAGAATAACTTGTCATTCTTTATATCGTTAATTGAACTTGAATATCATTTATTTGGTAATTTTAAAAAATTTCCTGTTGACAAAACCTTATTTTTTTCGAAAAACTAAGGATTTTCATATCCCATGAATAAATCACCTTAGCAATATTTGGCACAACTTTTTGGAATTTTGAGTCCTCATTGCTCCTTAACTTTTACTTGTATGGCTTTATAAACAATTTTGATCTGAACGTCACTGATGAGTCTTATGTAGAAGAAACGAGCGTTGATTTGTACTATAATCCTGTCGCGTGATCTTGTAATTTTAGTGACATTTTTAAGATTGACATATAAGCGGAAGGTTTTGATAGCGAAAAACACAGGTTCAATTACATCTTTTTACAATAACCTCATCCAAGTCAGGAATATTGCAGTTCTTTTTTTTGCATGTTGACGTTTCTTTTTGTTGCTTCAGTGTTACTGTTTTTTCGCTGTTTTACTCTTACAGTTGTTGATGTGTTTCCTCGGTTTTTGTTTGTGACCCAGACTACTTTTTGCTTAATGAATTTATGACTTTTGAACCGTATACTACTGTTGCTTTTGTTGGTTCGTCCTTTATTTTTTTAAATAATAGTCTTAGCCTATTAATGTGTACTCATTTGTTTTATTATAAATAACTGACTTACGTCCAGATCCAGTTGTTGCTGTGTCATGTAAATATACAACAGTTATAATAACATATTCTAAATATTAATCATTGAACGTTTAACAAATTAGATAAAAAAAATAGTCGATCATGGTTAATTTAAGAAATGTTTATCATCTTTTTGACAATTACTACGCGCGTCTGGCGTAGATATAAAATTTTATTCCGGCATCTATCTATGATGAGTTTATCTACAGATGAGGTTAACATAATTTAAACTGAATGAAGCAGAAATCACTGAAACGGGTTTCACTGATGTCAGAAATGTTTACCTTGTTTCGATCTTTTTATACCAGAACATTCGTTTGATCTGACCATTTATCGATTGTCTCCTATTATTGATTTTGACTTTTTGACTGAGTGATGATTTGAATGGTGGTAGATATTTTCCTATCGAGAGACACATAGCCGGTCAACATACCTGTTTTTTTCCTAAGTGTATGTTTGTTGTGTGATTTGTATCTGCTCAATGAATTTACAAGTCTCAAACATAGATAATCGATAGTTGCTACTACTCTTTAGCTGTGTACCTCATTTCCCTTAATTAATCATTGTTACCAATACATGTTTAATGCCAAATATACGCAAAGGGTGATATAGAACAAAACTTATCAACTGTAACATCTACAATCTACATCTGCTTTCGGAGCACGTTGTTTCTTAGTTTACTCGTCTAAATATTTAACATAACTTTCCTGTAATTCAACAACGTAAAGTTGAATGTAACTAGTACAGTAACTTTTCAAATTATACTGCTTTTTACAACACACATCATTATTGAACTTGCGCCTCTCAGCTGAATGGCTACTCTTTAAAGTTTAATTTCACGTACTTGGTAGATGTGCATTAGGTCCAAAGGGCAACAATGCTGAAAGAAGTCAGATTTTAGTATTTTAGAAGAATGGTCAAGATTGACAGTGAACAAAAATAATAAATTGGTTCTTTGATATCCCAGTAATATAACTTTGTTTTTTATGGTTGCTAATAATTTAGTGTTGGCTAAACTTTCAAAAGAACATAGACATTGTTCGCTTTCGTTGCTTGGGTACATGTAGGGTTTTCAAGTGACCTGTCAATAATTAGTTCCTTTTTGTCTAGGTCACATAATCACGGATCACCTCGCCGGATTCGCGAAGGAATAAATCTCATGGATGATCCCGAAAATGCAGTTTCCGTAGTCCGATACGGATCCGATACTGATGCACAACGGCTTGACTACGGGTTTGACGTCACTACCACGGATAATTAGGGACACGGTTCATTTATTGACAAGAGTAATACGGGTTATTACGGTGAGACACGGTTTAATATGGAAATGACACGGTTTAGTACGCAACGACACGTGTCCAGGCGTATGTAAGTAAGGGTTAGGAAGGGTTAGTACGAATGAGAAAGGTCTGAAACGGAAAAGTTCGAAGCGCCCCATTTTTTAAAAGTCATGACTTTCTATCATCTTATGTCATATCAATATCCTTTTCCAGAAAATTCCTAACAAGAAGCAGTTGTTGATCATTCATGCTGGATAACGTTATGTATACATTAACGGTAAGACACAGAATACGATGGTCATAAGTATTTCTACAGAATCCGTATGTTAGTTTTCTTTCGTGGACAGCAATAGTCCGTATCTTGTCGTGTTGTAACATAGTAAACAGTAACAGACTGTCAGAACCCTGACTAATCCCGAGTTATCCGTATCACTTAATAAAATCGTGCCGTTCCATGACAAACTCGTTACAAATCGTATTGTTTCCTTAACAAATACGTGGTGTAACCGTACTAGTACGTAGTTCTCCAAAACTAACCGTAGTAATCATTCAGGCCTACAAATAAGTAATGGTTAATGCGAATTTGATAGGGACTAAAACGGATTTGAACGTTCTTATACGGTTTAGTAAAGTTTACTATGGTTGTTTGATCGGTGGTCAAATTATGCGCATGTTCAAAAATTGTCAAGGATATACAAGTACTTCTATGTATGGCTACGGCTACAATACCGAAATATACGGACTAATACAGATTGCCACGAATGATGCCGCATTGTACCAGTAGCTTATCCGGTGTCAAGTCCTTAAATGTGTAATCTAGGCATTATCAAACAATTATGTAATGTGATGTTTAAAAAACATAATATGTTAGATCTACGTTATCAGATATACATATTTATAGTGGAAGTAGGACAAAAATGTAACCTCTTTTAGGCCTTCGAAATAAATGTTGCATAAATGTTTATGGATGCATACCGTTTTTAATGTGTATTCATATCAGAGCTTTACCCAAAGAAGAATGACAGAAGTATCAACGCTATGATTTTTAAGGTAAGGCTGATATACAAGGTTGAGGCTTTAGGGAAACGAAACTCTGTCCGTTTAGATGAACACATTTATCACAGAAGTATTCATATGTAGATTAATTTATTAAGTATGCATGTTGAAGAACAGTTTCTACATTTGATAAAATAATTGTAAATATTACCACAAAAAGCTTGTTGTAAAATGAAATATTATTCTTTTCATAAAATTTTCAGAATACATCTTTAAATTTATAATTAACTCATCAAAATAACATTTAAGACAAATTCATTGCAATTTAAATCGATTATCGTTCAAAGGTCAACAACAATAAAGACGAACAAAACCTTTATAATAACAACTCTATATTCTGTAACGTTACTGATTTTTCCATATTTAGGCAATTCTATATAATGTGTACTCCTTTGTTTTATTATAAATAACAGACTTACGCCCAGCTCCAGTTGTTGCTGTGTCATGTAAATATACAACAGTTATAATAACATATTCTAAATATTAATCATTGAAATTTGATAAAAAAAATAGTCGATCATGGTTAATTTAAAAAATGTTTATCATCTTGTTGACAATTACTACGCGCGTCCGGCGTAAATATAAAATTTTAATACTGGCATCTATCTATGATGAGTTTATCTACAGATGAGGTTAACATAATTTAAACTGAATGAAGCAGAAATCACTGAAACGGGTTTCACTGATGTCAAAAATGTTTACCTTGTTTCGATCTTTTCATACCAGAACATTCGTTTGATCTGACCATTTATCGATTGTCTCCTATTATTGATTTTGACTTTTTGACTGAGTGATGATTTGAATGGTGGTAGATACTTTCCTATCGAGAGACATATAGCCGGTCAACATACCTGTTTTTTTCCTAAGTGTATGTTTGTTGTGTGATTTGTATCTGCTCAATGAATTTACAAGTCTCAAACATAGATAATCGATAGTTGCTACTACTCTTTAGCTGTGTACCTCATTTCACTTAATTAATCGTTGTTACCAATACATTTTTAATGCCAAATATACGCAAAGGGTGATATAGAACAAAACTTATCTACTTTAACATCTACAATCTACATCGACTTTCGGAGCACGTTGTTTCTTAGTTTACTCGTCTAAATATTTAACATAAAATTCCTGTAATTCAACAACGTAAAGTTGAATGTAACTAGTACAGTAACTTTTCAAATTATACTGCTTTTTACAACACACATCATTATTGAACTTGTGCCTCTCGGCTGAATGGCTACTCTTTAAAGTTTAATTTCACGTACTTGGTAGATGTGCATTAGGTCCAAAGGGCAACAATGCTGAAAGAAGTCAGATTTTAGTATTTTAGAAGAATGGTCAAGATTGACAGTGAGCAAAAATAATAAATTGGTTCTTTGATATCCCAGTAATATAACTTTGTTTTTATGGTTGCTAATAACTTAGTGTTAGCTAAACTTTCAAAAGAACATAGACATTGTTCGATTTCGTTGCTTGGGTACATGTAGGGTTTTCAAGTGACCTGTCAATAATTAGTTCCTTTTTGTCTAGGTCACATAATCACGGATCACCTCGCCGGATTCGCGAAGGAATAAATCTCATGGATGATCCCGAAAATGCAGTTTCCGTAGTCCAATACGGATCCGATACTGATGCACAACGGTTTGACTACGGGTTTGACGTCACTTCCACGGATAATTAGGGACACGGTTCATTTATTGACAAGAGTGATACGGGTTATTACGGTGAGACACGGTTTAATGTGGAAATGACACGGTTTAGTACGCAACGACACGTGTCCAGGCGTATGTAAGTAAGGGTTAGGAAGGGTTAGTACGAATGAGAAAGGTCTGAAACGGAAAAGTTCGAAGCGCCCCATTTTTTACAAGTCATGACTTTCTATCATCTTGTGTCATATCAATATCCTTTTCCAGAAAATTCCTAACAAGAAGCAGTTGTTGATCATTCATGCTGGATAACGTTATGTATACATCAACGGTAAGACACAGAATACGATGGTCATAAGTATTTCTACAGAATCCGTATGTTAGTTTTCTTTCGTGGACAGCAATAGTCCGTATCTTGTCGTGTTGTAACATAGTAAACAGTAACAGACTGTCAGAACCCTGACTAATCCCGAGTTATCCGTATCACTTAATAAAATCGTGCCGTTCCATGACAAACTCGTTACAAATCGTATTGTTTCCTTAACAAATACGTGGTGTAACCGTACTAGTACGTAGTTCTCCGAAACTTACCATAGTAATCATTCAGGCCTACAAATTAATACTGGTTAATGCGAATTTGATAGGGACCAAAACGGATTTAAACGTTCTTATACGGTTAAGTAAGGTTTACTATGGTTGTTTGATCGGTGGTCAAATTTTGCGCATGTTCAAAAATTGTCAGGGATATACAAGTACTTCTATGTATGGCTACGGCTACAATACCGAAATATACGGACTAATACAGATTGCCACGAATGATGCCGGATTGTACCAGTAGCTTATCCGGCATCAAGTCCTTGAATGTGTAATCTAGGCATTATCAAACAATTATGTAATGTGATGTTTAAAAAAACATATAAATATTTATAGTTGAAGTAGGACAAAAATGTAGCCTCTTTTAGGCAAACGAAATAAACGTTGCATAAATGTTTATGGATGCATACCGTTTTTAATGTGTATTCATATCAGAGCTTTAACCCCAAAAAGAATGACAGAAGTATCAACGCTATGATTTTTATGGTAAGGCTGATATACAAGGTTGAGGCTTGTAAATTAATCTATTAAGTACACATGTTGAAGAACAGTTTCTACATTTGATAAAATAATTGTAAATATTACCACAAAAAGCTGGTTGTAAAATGAAATATTATTCTTTTTATAAATTTTTTTAGAATACATCTTTTAATTTATAATTAACTCATCAAAATAACATTTAAGACAAATTCATTGCAATTTAAATCGATTATCGTTCAAAGGTCAACAACAATAAAAACGAACAAAACCTTTATGGTAACAACTCTATGTTCTGAAACGTTACTGACTTTTCCATATTTAGGCTATTCTATTTTTTTTTCCAGTCAAAAGTTCTGAATCTTTTATTTTGAAGTTTCATAGGTAAATATTATTATCAATGTCAAATAAAGGCAACAGTAGTATACCGCTGTTCAAACTCATAAATCCATGGACAAAAAACAAAATCGGGGTAACAAACTAAAACTGAGGGAAACGCATAAATATAAGAGAAAAACGACACAACACTACAATGTAACACACACAGAAACGGACGAAGCAGCAGACAAGATCCCCCGAGAATAACAAATATAACGTCAAAACCAAATACAAGAATTTGGGATAGACAAGTACCGTGACACGTCTTATTGCAATGTCAATTTACACTCAAAAATAAGAGAAAACAAACGACGCAATGTTAAACGTACCATCCTGCTTATACATTTTTTTAATCGTCATTTCGTCGTTCTTTTGTTTTCTTTTGCATTCTGATATCAATTATTTATTTAGAATATTGGATGTCCCGAGTATCAATAATTGGGATACGTCAAATAAAATTTGAAGTTTCAGAAGTAAATAATATTAGGATGTATAAGATTGAAGACGGACATTCGGATTTTACATTTGTAGGTCATTGCAATTCTATTTTAGTTCAAATGCAAAAAGAACCGAACTGCTAAATTATAATTTGTTTTATTTGTCTTAAATCGTCATTTTGTACTTTTTCAATTTTTTTTATTGCTATGTTATTTCGCATTTTGGTCTCAATTATCCCTAGGTATTTTTATGACTTTTTTCTTATTTTACTCATGCTGTATTTTAATGAACAATCATATATTCGTTGCATTTTTGTTAATAACTGCACATTTCAAAGCAACGAAAATTGCCAATTAATACATCGACTTGAAACTTTTCTGATTAAATACCTTCAGAATATGCAGCTAGTGTGTGTGTTACAGGTTGATTTTATTTTTATGACGTATAACGTCTTAATTTAGTAAAATCAATAACTTAGTTTGTTGAGCATTGTATATACTAATGAATAAAAGACTTACGTCCGGCTCCGGTCGTTAATGCAGCTGTAAAACGTGTAAATACATAACGTTAGTATGTTTTAAACTAGATAAGACAGCTTTGTATCAAGTGCGCGAGTTATCGACCATTAGCTCTTAAATAAAAATTTTATGGACGCATATTCGTTTCAAATTTCACGTTATGAATACTTCAAATCATTTTGAAAGTTGGTAGCAAATTTCATCAATCGATGCTTAATTATGATTAATAAAAAAAATCATACGTATGCATCAATTTAACAATTGCTTACTGAATAGAAAAACAATCAGACCCCTGCAATTTATATTATTTCCTTTTTTAACTAATAATTTACGTCTTTATTCATGCGTAGTTAACAAATTAACAAAACAAATATTATGATTATATAATCTTTAATTTTCTAAGTGCATCGAGCGAATAAAAGAAATACCAAACAAATAAATCCAGAGATGCTTCTCGCCATCGAAATACTTAATGGTTTCGGTCTTATACCAGAACTTTCGTCTGATCTGTACATTTATCGATTGTCTCCCATTATTAATTTTCACTTATTGACTTAGTGATGATTTGAATGTTTTTTTTCAACTTTTAAAATTATACTGATTTTTACAACACTTATCGTTATTTAACGTGCGCCTCTCGGCTGATTTACTACTTTTTAAAATATAATTTCACGTACTTGGTAGTTGTACATTAGGGCCTAATGGCAACAATGCTGAAAGAAGTAAGAAAATAATGATAAAAAAATATCAAAAGATAACAAATCAAGAGTGACAATGAAGAAAAAGATGGATTTAAAATGAAATACAACTTATAAATAAAAAACGAACACACATTTTGTGAACACATATCTATCACCAGGTCATAAATTCTAAAAAGTCACTGTTTTTTTAATATCAAGGCAATAGTTCTCAATCGGTTTTGGTTTTAATACCAATTCTTTCTATTTAACAACCATATTTTATTTTGATACAATAACAGTTAAGTTAAGTTTGAACAAAACTAGAATTTTGGTGGACCGAGTATCAACAATTGGGATGCGTCAAATACATTTTGAAGTTTAATAGGTAAATACTACTATTACTGTTATTATAATTTGTTCTATTTTTCTTAAATCGTCGTTTTGTAGTTTTTCATTTTTTTTAATTGTTATGTTACTTCGTTTTCTTTCGCATTCTAATCTTAACTTCCCTATGAAATCTGATGACTTTTCTTTATTTTACTCATGCTATATTTGAATGTACAATTATACATTATTATTGATGCGACTGTCATAGAAGTGAGAGGTTTAGCTAGCTTTAAAACCAGGTTCAATCCACCATTTTCTACATTAGAAAATGCCTGTAGAAAGTCAGGAATATGACAGTTGTTATCCATTCGTTTGATGTGTTTGGACTTTTGATTTTGCCTTTTGATTTTTGATTTTCCTTTTTGAATTTTCCTCGGAGTTCAGTATTTTTGTGTTTTTTACTTTTTTTTATACATTAATTGCATTTTTGTGAATAACTGCACTTTTGGTAATCGCATCGACATGGAATTTTTCTGATTAAGTACTTGCAGAAATGTGCAGCTTGTATGTGTCTTACAGGTTGATTTTTTTCATGACGTGTGATGTCGTTGTTTATTATTAGTTATCAAACGTACCAGGATTATAATTTAATACGCCAGACGCGCGTTCCGTCTACATAAGACTCACAATGGACGCTCAGATAAAAAAAAAAATATATAGCAAAACAAGTTGAATGTTGTAGAGAATAATTGACATAAAGTTCCTAAAAGATGTGCCAAATATTACCAAAGAAATCTATTTCTGGGATAAGTAAATCCTTAGTTTTTCCAAAATCTCAAAGATTTGTAAAAGGAAATTTATAAAAAATGACCATATAATTGATATTCATGTTCACACCGAAGTGCTGACTACTGGGCTGATGATACCCTCGGGGACGAAACTCAATAACTTAGTTTCTTGAGCATTGCAAATATAAAGAAATGTAAGACTTACGTCCAGCTCCAGTTGTTAATGCTGCAGTAAAACGTGTAAATACATAACCTTAGTAACCCAGTAACAAGATAAAACACCTTTGTAACAAGTGGGCGAGTTATCGACCTCTATTTTAAAAATAAAAGTTAACAAAAGTAACCGATATTCAAAAGCTCTTATATTCATTTTGAAAATAAAAAATCACTATAAGAACGTCTACCGTTGAATTGACTGCATAGTATGCATCATTAATTCTCCGTCAAGATGTCTGGCTCGAAAAATATTTCTTGTTAGTTAAAACAAAGACAAAATTTCAATCAACCGATTTGAGAAAGTAAACGCATTGAATTATCAATAAAAGTTCTCCGACCTAATCCGGGTGGAGAAAAATATCTTTTTTGGGGAACGCAACTGTTGATGATATCTTTATCTTGTAACGATAAAAGCACGTTACGGCATCTATATACAAAATGATGAGACAGAGAATATTTGTGATGAGTCCTTCTTTTTGTCAAGACATTTTTATTTTGTATTCATGGATCTTTTTCTTCTGGAAATTGGTGCATATTATCTGGTAGACGCACATGGAGTTACTCTTGTATGATTTATTGCATATCGATTAACAACTTTTCTTACTTCTATTTTATACTTACGAAATGAAAAAAATGAAAATCAAGTGGTTTTCTATGTTCGTTACATAATTACATTTACATTAATTATTACATAAGAAGCTTACCGTGTGTAGTAGTCAACGCTGAAAAACAAAGCGTTTCACTAAAAATATTTATCGCAATGCTATTTAACAAAAAGCATAAAAACCCCGATATAACCATTTTGATACATTGAATATCTTCAAAACATTTCGATTACCATTGCGATCAATTGATAATAGTTTGGAAGCATAGATCCGGGTACATGGAAATAATAGTAGTAGAACTAACCTTGTTTGCATGTTTTCCCTGTATATCCGGTAGAACATACACAAACGAATACACTCAGCATATTGATACATTTACCATGAACACATGGACTTGAACTGCAGTCTGAAAATATGCATTCATTCTTATTTATATAATATTATAATTAAAAGTAGGTGTCAGATAACAAACTTTAAACACAATACAAATTCCTGAGAAATAACCAACAAAACAGCTTGTAAATGCAAGCAATATGGAGTAAAAAAGCACAATAAAGACTCGTTTTTTCAATTTTCGGAATTACTGTTATTCTTCTGTTTATTGGTACAATGTGAATACTGATCTGATTTATATCAAATGGTTTTTTAAAAATGATCTTAAACTTATATATAACATGTCTATAAAGAGCATCTAAACTTTACTTTTACTAACATTACTTTGATAATATTTTTGATACTAGTTAACTGCATCAGATGTGCTATTTGAAAATATATGTCTTTGCAGCTTATATTTGAAAAATCAAAACACCTAAAAAGATTGCTCCTACACTTAAGATAATTGATTGATTGATTGATTGTTGTTTGCTTAATGTCCAGTGGCAAACATTTTATTCATGTACCGCAGAGGAAAACAAGTTAACAGTAAATACAATAGGTAGGTCTTGTAATAATAGAGGCCATCCGGGACTGCCACTGGGAAATTATGGTATATTGGAAAGCGACAGAAAGTTTGCCTTGCAACAGGCAGGCCACATACAGATCCCTCAAAAGAGTTGTTGCAAGGGTTCTTAACGTGCAAATAGTGTGGCACACTTCTTAGATTATTGACCTGCGTTGGATAGAAATTGACCTTATGCAAGTGCACGTATGTGTATTATACTCTGGTTGATGTTAGAACATCCAAATACGCAAAGAAAAGGTGAATTGTGTTCGGATCTATAAGGTTCTTATATCAACTAAATTTTCAGAGTTACATATAATTCGCATAAAGATTTTGTTTAACCCGGAACAAGTCTACGGATGCATTGATTTTCTTATGTATGTTCGATTACAATCCGACGTAACATTAATTAAATTTGATTAAATTTGATTACTTACCATAAGCACGAATACAACCCAGCCACATATACGGCTGTTTATTGGATATGAATCTTACAAAAAAATACCTTGAATAGGTACACAAGTGTCAAATAATTGTATAACCAAATACAAATCCGTATATAAATGAGGAAGCCAAACCGAGCAAATGAATTATAATACATGTATATCTATATTAGCATAGACAATCTTTTTGTAGTTCTTTTTGCATACGAATATTTGATGTAGACGGCAAATACTTAAGTAACAATTAAAACTCATAAATCCAAAATAGACAAAGATATGACAATATTAAAAGGAAAAAACAGACAAAAATAAAAACAGTAATCTACAAGCACTACATAGAGCTGCTATGCACACAGGAGAGAAAACATTTAAATAAAAATAAAGTATTTATTATTAATATGTATTATAATGCATGAGGTACTAGTTTGAAGAGAGAAATGTGTTTTGTAAACATCTAAATATTAGTAGTAATGAAAGTACTCACAATCTGTCACTAAAATCAAATGATAATACAGAACCATTAATATTTATAAACTTTTAACCCGGAAATTAAACCAAATCAAAACAAGATATACAAAAAAAAAATATTTTCAATTCATACATCGTGACGTAACCAATAATAATCACCATAGAAGATGGGTACACTCGATAGGCAATTGCCTAAGCTTGCCTGGGCCCAAAGATCCAGGTGGGTAAAGTTACGGAATTTTTTTTTCGGAGGTCCAAAGTTGGGGTCGGGTGACCCTCCCCCTTCTTTAATGCATAGCCAAGTCCCTACGGTAAAGGTTTTAACAAACAGGAAACATTAATAGTACTGCAACTGACCTCGAAAAAAAAACCGCTTTGTTAACAAGTTTAATGTTCCGGAATAACACACGGCTGCAAATTGTTTGGAATGATAGTATAATATCTTTATTTTAATTCCCGTCTGGTCGTAAAAAGTTTCTATGGTCACATTTGTGTATTTAATAGATATATGAAGAGGTGGTGTGAGTGCACATGAGACAACTGTCCTTCAACTTGGAGCCTTGGCTCACACCGAAACAACAAGCCTTTACATGGGGTACCCCACAATAGATATATAAAGAGGTGGTGTGAGTGCACATGAGACAACTCTCCATCCAAGTAACAATTTATAAAAGTAAACCATAATAGGTCAATGAACGGCCTTCAACTTGGAGCCTTGGCTCACACCGAAACAACAAGCCTTAACATGGGGTACCCCACAATTTAAGGTTTTATTAAGTCACCTTAAAATCCAAAACTTAATTGTTTTTGTTTAATTTCTGGCTCTTTTTGTAAATATTTGTGATGCACATATCATCAAGGATTACGCAATGATGAAGACATATTTATGATACTATCCCCGATTGAAAATTTTAAATCTTAAAGTTTTTTTTATGGATTTAATTAACTCATTTTTCTTTGAAAACGAGAAAACATATGATTCAGAAACAGTATTTGACATTTGAGAGGACAAAATAGATTATTGCGTTACTGAATGCAAATTTTGTTGAGCAAAGTCCAAACAGTTTTGTCAAAAACTCAAAAGTAAAAACATTATCTGTACCTTTTTAGATTACCGAAATTTCATATCCGTCAATCAGCCCCATTATTTATTTTGTCGATGTGATTATGTAAATTTTCTAGTACAAGTTTATTTATTGATGAGTTTTGAAGTGTGATTTGAATATATATATATATATTCTAATTGTACATGTTTTCCTCTTTCATAGATATAGGATTTAGGCGTGTGTTCTTCCGGAACATTAAAGTTTTAAAAAATGAACTCAGGAATTTGATGAGACTGTTGTAAAAGTGAGAGGTTTAGCTCTATAAAACCAGGTTTAATCCACACTTTTCGACATTTGAAAATGCCTGTACCAACTCAGGAATATGACAGTTGTTGTCCATTCGTTTGATGTGTTTTGTCATGTGATTTTGTCATGTAATTAGGGACTTTCCGATTGAAATTTGCTCGGAGTTCAGTATTTTTGTGATTTTACTTTTTGAAGTACTAAAACAGATGATCGCACCTCTTGTTTAAGATTTTTTTACAGATATTTGGAATTCTTTGGTTTTATCCATGTAGCCATTGAAAATTTGCCCATTAATCCTTTTTTTTTTCCGTGATTTGACAATTTTACCTATTATGTCTGTTTTGTTCAAGCATCGTTGTAAATATAATTGGATTTGATGCGACTGTCATACATGTGAGACGTTTAACGCTATAACTCCAGGTTCAATCCACCATTTTTTACATTTAGAAATGTATGTGCCAACTCAGGATTATGACAGTTGTTATCCATTTGTTTGATGTGTTTTATCATTCGATTTTGCCATTTGATTTAGGACTTTTCTTTTTGAACTTTCCTCGGAATTCAGTATTTTTGTGATTTGCTTTTAATAATATTAAGTTAAAAATGTTATCTTTGAAAATCTTATAAAATCCTTGTTATTTTTCTTCATTTCATCATCAAGAAAAAAGGTGCAAATGTAATTTGAATGCAAAATGTAGAGAGAATTATTTCTCGCCATATTTTCAATGACTTATATCTCGTAAAAAAGCACACGGATCCTCCATATTTTTTCTGCATTCTTAGTTTCTTTATTTATATACTATCAATTTAACAGTCTTTTCAAAATCTTTTTATTTTGAAACAGAGTAGCGAACGTCCTGAAATGTTTTCATTTTTTTGAATGTCACAATGAGTCACAGTCTTATCCTTAAATACATTTTGCAAAGATATGTCGTATATGAAACTATTTATTAATACTGTCAGAAATATCCTTCAATGCTCTGGTTCTTGTGATATGTGTTCAAAATTTGACCTTTTGAAGGCCTCTAACTGGATAGTTAAATCTTGAATCATAAGCTTTGTTGAAAATAGGTACATATCATTGTCGTCAAAATTGAGACAAGTTAAACTAAACCGTAAGTGTAAGCTCTTACGGGTTAACATAATGTTATGGTTTACATCCATTAAAGCATTATTTTATCTTTATTTCATAACATAATTTCACTGTTTTATCGTTTTGTAGCAATTTTCGGTCAACATAGTGGATCTGATCACGACTATAGTTTCAGTTTTTAACATTAATGTATTTGTGAAGTATTCAAATTATCTGAAGAAAAGAAGTAAAACACTGAGGAAAAAATACAACAAAAAACAACGTGTACTAGCAATTATTAAATGGTAAGAAAAAAATGAAAAGAACATACGTTGATCACATTTTGGACCTGTATATCCTGTTTCACAATAACAGCTATAACTAGAAAATCTATTGACACATCTACCATGGGCACAGGGATTAGGACTGCAATCTGAAACAACCACATGTTTTTAAAACTATCCAAACAATGTGTGTCAGTTTACAAGAACATATGTCATTTGAGATGCAAATAATTTTGTACAGTATTGAGAACATGATAATTAAACTCTGATGAAATAAATAACAGAAATAGACAATTGCATGGTCCAAAAATTTGTGAAATATTTCAATTTTAATATAAAATTCCTCTGTGAACGAAGCTATAATGCTGTTAGGTTTGAGTTTTTAAAAATTACAATGTAAGTCGTAGTCAAACAATTCATCTGACACATGCCAAATTAATTCATATTACTACGTAGTGTAGTGTTTGTATTATCTTATATCATTGTTTTATGTATATTGACAAAGATGTTTAAACGTATTGTACTTACGACTTTTTACTGAAAAAGAACAAAAGTAACATTAACATCAAATGTGTACAGTATTGAAAGACGGACATAGCAGTTTTGATTTGTTACATTTGAGAGCTTGTACATATCCAAATTGTCTCACATGCTATCATTTAATAGTTAAATACATGGTTTGCCAAATGTTGTTTATTCAAGATAAACAAATTTTTGTCTTTAAAAATTACACCTTTTTTCAAAATGTTAATGCCATGGTTGATAAGAAATGAAAACTGCCCTGTATGGTAAAAGTTTAATCAAATTTTGACATTTATATATTTTGCATTCATCGACCTTATTAATATAATTTGTAATTTCCAAAGCATTTCTTACTATTTAAACAGTTTTTATGATGCATTCTTCATATAAATTCCTTTTAATCTTCTTTATTTTCTCGTTTCAGTCAGTTTCTTTAGGTTGCGATCCGTATTATTTATAAATTCCACTCCAGCCGACGTCTTAAATTTTTTTGGCATACAATTAAGTGAGATATTTTGACTATGATTCACTATATTCTTTGAATTTGTAATGTAGACAGAAATAAAAGAACCGTATGTTTGCTTTTAGTTCGTATTTATGTACATGTTGGGGTTGTTTTTCTTGTATTATTATATTCTTTCTTTTCTCTGAATAAATGTGGTCAAATATTTACTAATATCATTGAACTTATCAATAAAATAATTCCCATTATATAAGCTGTATATATATACAAACCCTGAGCACATGTCGTCCCTGTATATCCAGTTGGGCAGTTACAAACATATTTGGTTAATAAATTGTAACATTGACCACGAACACATGGATTAGGACTGCAGTCTTTATGTAGAAACAAAAGAACATGTACTGAACTGATTTTTTCAAAGCTTATAGAAAAAGCGTTGATATACATATTTAATAAAAAGAAATGATAAAAGTTGATTAGTGTATAAAGGTTGTTAACATGAGTGGTTATTACATATCATTAAAATTTGTGTTTTTCATACGTTAATACCTTTTGTATTTCATACTGTGATTTGTACATATAGGTTTTTAGCTTAAACATCAATATATTTGATTATGATGAGCAACACCCATACCGTATAATCAACTATAAAAGGTCACGAGATGACAAATTTAAAACAATTCAAACGAGGAAACTAACGGCCTGATTTATGTAAAAAAACAAAAAACAAAAACAGACATTCAGACAGGCACATTAATAATATGTTGGTGTAAGGCATTATTTTTGGCACCCAACCCTCCCCTAACCTGGGATAGTGATGTAACAGTACAATATATATGAAAAAAACTGTAAAAATCAGTTGCAAAGGTTTGAACTTAACAGAAAAACAAGTAACAGACATACAGCTTTGTTTGGACTTATTTGTTTGCTTTTTGGCCTTGAATGTTTATCCCTAATATTTCATTAACTGTGCATTTACATTCAGATATCGCAGATCAAATTTATTCGTTCATAGTGTATTAATTTACGTTTTTTGCCTGCCAATGGATATTTTATCGTATGTTTTTCTATGTTGTGATGTTATGCTATTGTTTCAGAAAAGGGAGAAGGTTTGGTACCATTAAAACGTTTAATCCCGCTGCAAATGTTTGCACTTGTCCTAAGTCAGGAATCTGATGTACAGTAGTTGTCGTTTGTTTATGTAATATATACGTATTTCTCGTTTTTTTTATATAGATTAGACCGTTGGTTTTCCCGTTTAAATGGTTTTACACTAGTAATTTTGTGGCCCTTCATAGTTTGTTGTTCGGTGTGAGCCAAGGCTACGTGTTGAAGACCGTGCATTGACCTATAACGGTTTACCTTTTTAAAATTGTAATTTGGATGGAAGGTTGTCTCATTGGCACTCACACCACATCTTCCTATATCTATACACACCGGACGAGGCAGGGTATTTATATATTCAGTAAAGGTATGAAATCACTCGTAGTTTTTACGAATATTTGATGTAGACGGCAAATAACAAAGTATCAATTAAAACTCATAAATCCAAAATAGACAAAGATATGACAAAATTAAAAGGAAAAACCCGGGAAAAATAAAAACAGTATTCTACAAGCACTATATAGAGCTGTTACGCACACAAGAGAGAAAACATCTTAATACTAGTAGTAAGGAAAGTACTCACAATCTGTCACTAAAATTAAATGATAATACAAAACCATTAGTATTTATAAACTATTAACTGGGAAATTAAACCAAATCATAACAAGATATACAAAACAATTATATTTGCAATTCATACATCGTTCTGTAACCAATAATAATTACAATGGATGATGTTTTTTTTTTCTTTTATAAGAACAAACAGGAACCATTAATTGTACTGCAACTGACCTAAAAAAAAACGCTTAGTTAACAAGTTTAATGTTCCGGAATAACACACGGCTGCAAATTATTTTAAATGATAGTTTAATATCTTTATTTTAATTTCCGTCTGGTCGTAAAAAGTTTCTAATGTCACACTTGTGTATTTAATAGATATATGAAGAGGTGGTGTGAGTGCAAATGAAACAACTCTCCATCCAAATAACAATTTATAAAAGTAAACTTTAATATGTCAATGAACGGTCTTCAACTCGGAGCCTTGGCTCACACCAAACAACAAGCCTTTAAATGGGGTACCCCAAAATTGAAGGTTTTATGAAGTTTCCTTAAAATCCAAAACTTAATTGTTTTTGTTAAATGTCTGGCTCTTTTCGTAAATATTTTCGATGTACATATCATCAAGGAATATCGGAATGATGAAGACATATTTATGATACTATCCCCGATAAAAAAAATTAATCTTAAAGTTGGCTCTTTCTTATGGAAATTTAATTAACGCCTTTTTTCTTTGAAAACGAGAAAAAACATATGAATCAGAAACAGTATTTGACATTTGAGAGGACAAAATATATTATTGCGATACTGAATGCAAATTTTGTTGTGCAAAGTCCAAACTTTTTTGTCAAAAACTCAAAAGTAAAAACATTATCTGTACCTTTTTTGATTACGGAAATTTCATATCCGTCAATCAGCCCCATCATTTATTTTGTCGATGTGAGTATGTACATTTTCTAGTATAAAGTTATTTATTGATGAGTTTTGAAGTGTGATTTAAATATATATATATATATATATTCTTATTGTACACGTTTTGCTTTTTCATAGATATATAATTTAGGCGTTTGTTCTTCCGGAACATTAAAGTTTTAAAAAATGAAATCAGGAATTTGATGAGACTGTTGTAAAAGTGAGAGGTTTAGCTCTATAAAACCAGGTTCAATTCACCATTTTCGACATTTGAAAATGCCTGTACCAACTCAAGAATATGACAGTTGTTGTCCATTCGTTTGATGTGTTTTGTTATGTGATTTTGTCATTAACTCTTTTTTCTTTCCGTAACTTGACAATTTTATCTATTATGTCTGTTTTGTTCACGCATCGTTGTAAATATAATGGGATTTGATGCTACTGTCATACATGTGAGCCGTTTAGCGCTATAACATGTATAACTCCAGGTTCAATCCACCATTTTCTACATTTATAAATGTATGTGCCAACTGAGGATTATGACAGTTGTTATCCATTTGTTTGATGTGTTTTATCATTCGATTTTGCCATTTGATTAAGGACTTTTCGTTTTGAATTTTCCTCGGAATTCAGTATTTTTGTGATTTGCTTTTGATAATATTTAGTTAAAGATTTTATCTTTGAAAATCTAATAAAATCCTTGTTATTTTTCTTCATTTCATCATCAAGAAAAAAGGTGCTTATGTAATATGAATGCAAAATCTACAGAGAATTATTTCCCGCCATATTTTCAATGACTTATATCTCGTAAACAAGCACACGGACCCTCCATATTTTTCTGCTTTCTCAGTTTCTTTATTTATATACTATCAGTTTAACAGTCTTTTCAAAATCTTGTAGCGAACGTCCTTAAATGTTTTAATTTTTTTGAATGTCACAATGAGTCACAGTCTTATCCTTAAATACATTTTTGCAAAGATATGTCGTATATGAAATTATTTATTAATACTGTCAGAAATATCCTTGAAGGCTCTGGTTCTTGTGATATTTGTTCAAAATTGAATCTTGAATCTTAAATCATAAGCTTTGTTGAAAATAGGTTCATATCATTGTCGTCAAAATTGAGACAGGTTAAACTAAACCGTAAGTGTATACTCTTACGGGTTAACATAATTTTATGGTTTACATCCATTAAAGCATTACTATATCTTTATAGGGATAACAGAATTTCACTGTTTAATCGTTTTGTAGCAATTTTCGTTCACCATAGTGGATCTGATCACGACTATAGTTGCAGTTTTTAACATTAATGTATTTTTGAAGTATTCAAATTATCTGAAGAAAAGAAAGAAGTAAAACACTGAGAAAAAAATACAATAAAAAACAACGTGTACTAGCAATTATTAAATGGTAAGAAAAATGAAAAAGAACATACGTTGATCACATTTTGGACCTGTATATCCTGTTTCACAATCACAGCTATAACTAGAAAATCTATTGACACATCTACCACGGGTACAGGGATTAGGACTGCAATCTGAAACAACCACAAGTTTTTAAAACTATTTAAACAATGTGTATCAGTTTACAGGAACATATGTAATTTGAGATGAAAAGAATTTTATACAGTATTGAGAGCATGATAATTAAACTCTGATTAAATAGATAACAGAAAAAGACAATTGCAGGGTCCAAAAATTTGTGAAATATTTCAATTTTAATATAAAATTCCTCTGTGAACGAAGCTATAATGCTGTTAGATTTGTGTCTTTAAAAATTACAATGTAAGTCGTAGTCAAACAATTCATCTGACACATGCCAAATTAATTCATATTACTTCGTAGTGTAGTGTTTGTATTATCTTATATCATTGTTTTATGTATATTGACAAAGATGTTTAAACATATTGTACTTACGACTTTTTACTGAAAAAGAACAAAAGTAACATCAACATTAAATGTGTACAGTATTGAAAGATGGACATAGCAGTTTTGATATGTTACATTTGAGAGCTTGTACATATCCAAATTGTCTCATGTGCTATCATTTAATAGTTAAATACATGGTTTGCCAAATGTTGTTTATTCAAGATAAACAATTTTTTTCTTCTTTAAAAATCACACCTTTTTCAAAATGTCAATGCCATGGTTAATAAGAAATGAAAACTGCGATGTATGGTAAAAGTTCTATCAAATTTTGAAATGTAAATACTTTTCATTCATCGACCTTATTAATATAATTTGTAATTTTCCAAATCATTGCTTACTATTTAAACAGTTTTAATTTGTGATGCATTCTTCATATAAATTCCTTTTAACCTTCTTTATTTTCTCGTTTTTTGTCAGTTTCTTTATGTTGCGTATTATTTATAAATTCCACTCCAGCCGACGTCTTAAATGTTTTTGGCATACAATTAAGTGAGATATTTTGACTATGATTCACTATATTCTTTGGATTTGTTATGTAGACAGAAATAAAAGAACCGTATGTTTGCTTTTAATTCGTTTTTATGTACATGTTGGGATTGTTTTTCTTGTATTATTCTATTCTTTTTTACCTCTGAATAAATGTGGTCAAATATTTACTAATATCATTCAACTTACATGTATCAATAAAATAATTCCCATTATATAAGCTGTATATATATACAAACCCTGAGCACATGTCGTCCCTGTATATCCAGTTGGGCAGGTACAAACATATTTGGTTAATAAATTGTAACATTGACCACGAACACATGGATTAGGACTGCAGTCTTTATGTAGAAACAAAAGAACATGTACTGAACTGATTTTTTCAAAGCTTATAGAAAAAGCGTTGATATACATATTTAATAAAAAGAAATGATAAAAGTTGATTAATGTATAAAGATTGTTAACATGAGTGGTTATTACATATTATTAAAATTTGTGTTTTTTTCATACGTTGATACCTTTTGTATTTCATACTGTGATTTGTACATATAGGTATTTAGCATAAACATCAATATATTTTATTATGACATACCGTATAATCAACTATAAAAGGTCACGAAATGAAAAATTTAAAACAATTCAAACGAGGAAACAATCGGCCTGATTTATGTAAAAAAAACAAAAACAAATACAGACATTCAGACAGGCACATTAATAATATGTTGGTGTAAAGCATTATTTTTGGCACCCAACCCTGTGATGTAACAGTACAATATATTAAAAAAACTATAAAAATCAGGTGCAAAGGTTTGAACTTAACAGTACAAAGCAAAAAAACAAATAACAGACGTACAGCTTTTTTGGACTTATTTGTTTGCTTTTTGGCCTTGAATGTGTATTCCTAATATTTCATTTACTGTGCATTTACATTCAGATATCGCAGAACAAATTTATTCGTTCATAGTGTATTAATTTACGTTTTCTTATTGAGTTAAGCCTGCCAATGGATATTTTATCGTATGTTTTTCTATGTTGTGATGTTATGCTATTGTTTCAGAAAAAGGGAGAAGGTTTGGTACCATTAAAACGTTTAATCCCGCTGCAAATGTTTGCACTTGTCCTAAGTCAGGAATCTGATGAAAAGTAGTTGTCGTTTGTTTATGTAATTTATACGTATTTCTCGTTTCTCGTTTTTTTTATATAGATTAGACCGTTGGTTTTCCCGTTTAAATGGTTTTACACTAGTAATTTTGTGGCCCGTCATGGCTTGTTGTTTGGTGTGAGCCAAGGCTCTGTGTTGAAGGCCGTACATTGACCTTTAACGGTTTACTTTAAAAAAAAAATGTAATTTGGATGGAGGGTTGTCTCATTGGCACTCACATCACATCTTCCTATATCTATACACACCGGACGAGGTAGGGTATTTATATATTCAGTAAAGATGTGAAATCACTCGTTGTTACTGACAGTTAGTTCAAAGCTAATAATAACTAATACAAAACCATGTTTATAAGACAAACGTCTCGGTCAGTACACATCCAACATCCAATAGATTAAGTGTCAAGACGTCATTAACATTAATTGAAAAACATAAGATGTGCATTGGCAAAATACAAGTATCAACAGATTGTAGAATCATGAATGTGCACATGTTAATGAATATAACAATAATATGAGTTTGGTATTTTTTAACTAATAAAAAGATATTTATAACTGATATATAAGTCATGTTGTTCCAGAATAATAGTTTGTTGTAGAAATATTGTAAGTACAAATGCAATTCAGAATTCGAACATAAGATATGGTGCATCTTTCATCTTCTTTTTATGCTTGTTTAACAAAAAATCTGTTTAAGGACACTTATGGTCGCAGTGATATGAAAGTTTAAGACAATTTTTTTTAAAGTGATTTTCAAAAAACAAAGAAAAAAATGAATAACCACTTCCTACAATGTGCATAAAAAAATCAAGGTATACTTACGATCTATAACTGAAATTATTTAAAGTTCATATTGTCAACGTTACTTGCATTTAAGGTTAAACTAGAACAAACGATCAAAACAACGAATGTGTTCTAATTTGTCTATTCTATTCCTTATCGTTCTCTTTGATCCAAATATTACAATACACGATATGACTTGCTTATATAATAATATCGGGACATTCTGTTTATGGTACTAGAGTTTGCATGAATTGTTTCTATTATACATAGTTCAATACACATGCTCTGACTCCTGTTTTAGGTTCTAATTATCAAGAGCGTTGATGTTTTAAATATCGATCAATAAGATCAGCAGAACATAAATAAACAACCATTGGATTTATTTAAGAGTTATCTCCCATTATTTTGTTTTGGTTATGTTTCTTAAACAAGAGTTTTCTTTTTAGTGTATACTTAAAACGACATATGAAACTCGCATTGATGTTATTGTTACATTTTCAAGTTTTATAAGAATTAACTGAATAAGTGTGTATTTTCATGCAAATGATGTACCAAATGAAGGATACCATTTATAACGAGATCCATGTTATATTTGCTTAAATAGTCGTTACATTTATTGGTTACTCTGAAATAACTGTTTCATGTCTTTTCACCGAAGAGTGCGGTTTTGACATTTGCCAGATTACATAGCATTGCATAACTGATAATAGCGAATTAAATTTATCCTTTCATTTTTTTTAAAGGATAATGTATTCGATAACTATACGAAAACATTTTTAAATTACAATTTAGATTTAATAGTTCAAGCAATTTGCATTTGAACATCAACATTAACTTTGTTTATCTTATTTTTTTATATAAAAGCAATTGAAAAGTAAAATAACAAAATCCGAACTAAAATGGAAGTTCAAAACGGAGAGTCCTTTACAAAATCTCAAATTCAAAACGGAGAGTTCCTAACGAATGGCTAGCTGAACCTCTTACTTGCATGACTGGAGAATATTGTTCCATTATATTGATATCCATGAATGAGCAGAGCAAACAGACATACTAGGTAAAATGTCAACAGAAGGGGATTCAGCAGTCAACATTGTAATTTAATCTTTATCAGTGTAAAATACCGAATGAGTTGGGGGATCTATATCCCATATGCAGGTGAAATTTGCATGCTGTTGCTAAAGTTGGGAGAATTTTAAATTTAAAATCGTCACGCTTGTCATGGACTCTGAGTTGACTGCTGATTTGAGGCTTAAGTATAAAAATGAAGCGGAGGAAACTTAACATTTATACAAACCTTGATCACACTTCGTTCCTTTATATCCAGTTAAACATTTACAAGTATATCCTGAAAAACTGCTCACACAAGTACCACGAACACATGGCTTTGTAATGCAATCTTGAATACAAAAAACAAATGCTGTGTAAAGTTCTTAAGGTATATCTGCTTAGCAAATACATTTGTTTTAGATAGGATTTCATTTTTGTATAACACTAAGCACATTCTTTTTCATGACATTGTTTATTTAATTGAATGTAAAATCAAACTACAATTGTCTATCAAGTGACTGCCAAAATCAAAGATTCAAAATGAATGAAGTTAAAACATTTAATCAGAAAAGTTTAAAGACAAGGTCATTTTACGAAAAAGAAATATCAAACAAACCCGTAATATAAAGCATAGATATGTGTTGTTTACGTCTTATATTCTATTAATCATTTGCTTTGATTGACAGGTGTGTGGTTTGTTACAGAGTGTTTAACAAATATTGGAAACAGCGTCTCTCAAAAAAAAAAAAAACCCACACCATTATTGCCCGAGAATGATCGTATTTAAAAGCAAAAAATCGCAAACATGGGTATCTAGTAAAAATAATATACGGATAGAATATTTATACGCATTAGTATTAGCTTATATTACGAATCTAATGGAACAAAATTCATGAAGTACCCATATTTTGACTATTTTATTTATTGTGTCTGTTTAGTTAACGCATCAATGTAAATATAACGGAATTTGATGAGACTGTCATCAAAGTGAGAGGGTTAGCGCTATAAAACCAGGTTTAATCCACCATTTTCTACATTTGAAAATGCCTGTACCAAGTCAGGATTATGACAGTTCTTTTCCATTCGTTTTTTATGCGTTTTGTTATTTGATTTTTCCATGTGATTATGGAATTTCCGAATTGATTTTCCTCTAAGTTCAGTATTTTCGTGATTTTACTTTTTTTTCATAAGAATTCTTCATTTTCAACTACAATATGTGTTAAAGATATTTTTAGGAAACTAACGAAAGAAAAATAGTGTACTGGACATGCTTTATTTATCTTGCATTACACAAGTAAAGATTTGTTTTCGTTTCAATAAAAGAAATCTTAATATTATAAATGTTCAGTTGAATTATCGTATCAATTGGGAGATATATATTTAGCCCGTATTCAGGTGCTGCTGGAATGTTGCTACCTAGAAATGGAAAGTTCACAATTGGAAAGTCATCTCTTGTGTCGAAAAGTTTTGTTTTCAACCGACCCTCATTGTCCATTTCTAGATGTAAGTCTGTGGTATCCTTTATCTCTAGTTCGATGGGATAGATGTGTTTAACATACATGTAGTCATCCAAATGTTGAATAATTTAGTGAAAGAACATCATCTATATAGCGGAAATTAGAGTTAAAGGATGTTGCTATCGTTCTTCCTAAGAAGTTCGGCAAGAAGAGGAGCACAATTGGTTCCTATTAGAATGACCACAGTCTGTTGAAAAACGCGTCCTCCTAACGTCCCAAATATGTTGTCAATCAAGAAATCAAACATCTTGATAATGTAAGATTCAGAGAATTGTTTGTTTGAATCAGAGTGATCCTTTACAAAGTAGGATTTAAGACGAAATACTTGTTTCTACGTTGGTCATTCTTTTTTATGAAACACAGCAATACCAACTCTTTTAATTTGTCTTTTAGTTTGGAATGTTGAATACTTGTGCATGTTGTGTAAAGTGTAGAAAAGTCAAATGTTTTGATACTATTGCAAAATGAATCAGTGTTAGATTGCATGTACTGTAAAAGAGGGACGAAAGATACCAAAGGGACAGTCAAACTCGTAAATCTAAAACAAACTGACAACGCCATGGCTAAAATGAAAAAGACAAACAAACAACAGCACACACGACACAACATAGAAAACTAAAGAATAAACAACACGAACCCCACCAAAAACCTAGGGGTGATCTCAGGTGCTCCGGAAGGGTAAGCAGATCCTGCTCCACATGCGGCACCCGTCGTGTTGCTTATGTGATAACAAATCCGGTAAATAGTCTAATTCGGTAGGTCTTTGGAATTGTTTAGTTTCCACATGTGATTCATGCCGCCTCTAGAATAGGCAGTTTCACAATAATATATATACATACTTACAGTCAATAACTGAAACACAAGCAAACTATTGAAATTCAGTAATTACTGAAAACAGAAGGTATATGATTTCTCTCCGAATGAACTAACAATAAAAGTTATAAGTTAATGAGGTAATGTTGCATTCTTTAAATAAGATGATCTGTTCGGTTTTTGTCTTAGATTTGTGGACGATAAATATAACACATATAAGATGCAATACTACATTGTCTTTGGTATTATACAATTTTGATTATAAAATGTTAAAAACTATTATAAATTAGGGATTGTATCTCCCTGAGGCAAAGCTCTGATTCCTTTTACGAATTTGGATATACTTTTTAGACCTTTTGAATTAAAGCTCTTCATCTTTTATATAAGCTTTGGTTTTCGGCCACGAGCATCACTGAAGAGACATGTATTGTCGAAATGCGCATCTGGTGCAGGAAATTTGGTACCGTTAATGTTATTACTACCACTGGGTCGATGCCTATGCTGGTGGACTGTTAGTCCCCGAGGGTATCACCAGCCCAGTAGCCTTGGTATAAGCATTGGTTTTCAAATATTTCGGCCACAATCATCACTGAAGAGACATGTATTGTCGAAATGCGCATCTGGTGCAGGAAAATTGGTACCGTTAATGTTATTCCTACTATTCGTTGTCGTTTGACATTGATTGGTTAGTTCTTTATAACTACATAACAATAATTTCGTATGGAAATGAATCATGAACGCTATAACTAAAGCATAAAAAAAAACCATGTTACACTCCATAATCTATGTAACCCATGCTTTGGAAATGATAATGTTTCTATAATAAAAAAAATAATTCAGTATTAGAAATTAAATGACATTTATTAAAAAGATGTGGTACGATAGAAATTGAAGAGAACATACCATATACCAACATAAACCATAAGAGATTGATACATATCGTCAAGTCATTACCATATCATATACCAAGAGAAACCTCCATAGATATCGTCAAGTCATTACCATACAATATACTAAGAGAAACCTACATAGATATCGTCAACTCATTACCATACAATATACCAAGAGAAACCTCCATAGATATTGTCAAGTCATTACCATACAATATACCAAGAGAAACCTCCATAGATATCGTCAAGTCATTACCATACAATATACCAAGAGAAACCTCCATTGATATCGTCAAGTCATTACCATACAATATACCAAGAGAAACCTCCATAGATAGATACATATCGTCATGTCATTACCATACCATATACCAAGAGAAACCTCCATAGATATATACATATCGTCATGTCATTACCATACAATATACCAAGAGAAACCTAAATAGATAGATACATATCGTCAAGTCATTACCATACCATATACCAAGAGCAACCTCCATAGACAGATGAATATCGGCAAGTCATTACCATACAATACATCAAGAGAAACCTCCATAGACAGATACATATCGTCAAGTCATTACCATACCATATACCAAGAGAAACTTCCATAGATAGATACATATCGTCAAGTCATTACCATACCATATACCAAGAGAAACCTCCATAGATAGATCCATATCGTCAAGTCATTACAAAACAATATACCAAGAGAAACCTCCATAGATAGATACATATCGTCAAGTCATTACCAAACCATATACCAAGAGAAACCTCCATAAATAGATGAATATCGTCAAGTCATTACCATACAATATACCAAGAGAAACCTCTATAGATAGATACATATCGTCAAGTCATTACCATACCATATACCAAGAGAAACCTCCATAGATAGATACATATCATCAAGTCATTACCATACAATATACCAAGAGAAACCTCCATAGATAGATACATATCGTCAAGTCATTACCATACAATATACCAAGAGAAACCTCCATAGATAGATACATATCGTCAAGTCATTACCATACCATATACCAAGAGAAACCTCCATAGATAGATACGTATCGTCAAGTCATTACCATACAATATACCAAGAGAAACCTCCATAGATAGATACATATAGTCACGTCATTACCATACCATATACCAAGAGAAACCTCCATAGATAGATGAATATCGTCAGGTTAACACTGTAACATACGATAAACCAAGAGAAACCCTCAGAGATAGATGAATATCGTCAAGTCATTACCATACCATATACCAAGAGAAACCTCCATAGGTAGATGAATATCGTCAAGTCAACACTGTAACATACGATAAACCAAAAGAAACCCTCAGAGATAGGTGAATATCGTCAAGTCATTACCATACCAAATACCAAAAGAAACCTCCATAGATAGATGAATATCGTCAAGTCATTACCATACAATATACCAAGAGAAACCTCTATAGATAGATGAATATCGTCAAGTCAACACTGTAACATACGATAAACCAAGAGAAACCCGCAGAGATAGATGAATATCGTCAAGTCCACACTTTGGTGGCTTGAACTTTTTGTGAATCAAGTGCTGCTGATGAGTCTTTCATAGACGAAACGTCTAGTAAGCAATTTGGAAAGTGAGTTTATTTGTACATCAGGAATAGATTATATTTTTTGGGGAGAGGGGAAGGGGGTAATTACATTCACACCCCCTATACTCATGAAAAGTTTTCAAACGCCTCCAGGTGCGGGAGTTTCTCGCTGCATTGAAGACCCATTGGTGGCCTTCGGCTGATGTCTTCTCTATGGTCGGACTGTTTTCTCTTTGACACATTCCCTATTTTCATTCTCAATTTTAAACATTGTTTGTAAAAAGCCATCTGTTTTCAAGGAAATGTTTTTTCAATACGATAAACATATATAATAATCAACATTTCTTTAGATTATTGTTTGCAATCTTATTTCGTTAAAAAAAAGAGTTGTTTGAAATTTAAAAACTTTGTACATGAATTAATTTTTTTTATCAATTTCGTATATTTCAAGCTGATGCTATATATTGTGGATCAATTTTAAACATATTTAGTTACTTATAATATCTCTCCATTATTAATCACAATGTAGCCTGATCTTCAAATAGCAAATACATCATATATATAATCCTATATCACAAATCGACATGGAGGTCCTTTATCGTGTTTCAATACATTGATTTTCACAGTTGATGGGTTTTTTTTTCTATATGTTATTTTTTGCCATTGTGTTGTATGTTTTTTCATTAGCCTTTATGTTTATATTTTTTTCGATGGCTACTTTTGTATTGTCTCTTTGTTTTCACTTGTGATGGTCCTGTCTACAAATTAATGGCGATGGTATACATGTACGTATCGCTGCATCAACCGAACACCGCAAATCTAATCAGAAGACATCGAAAAAAGTTGAAAAGATGAGAAACGTAGGGATAAATGTATTAGTAAATTTCATTGTAGGATATTTGGAGTAACATTATAACTCAATTTGTATTCCATACCTTGTTCACATCTCGAGCCTGTGTATCCGGTTTGACAGGAACAACTATATCTTGAAAGCATGTTTCTACATGAACCATGGATACATGGATTCGGATAACAGTCTACAAGAAACACAGATGCCAATCTATAGTCATTGCAATTATGAAATGAAAATTGGTCATCTTTTGCCTCTTTATTTATGTTTTTTTTTCTGAGTTAATCTTTTTTTTTTGTATCTGTACGAATAACAAAATGCTGAAGTAAAAAAATGTATTATGTGATTGATGCAGAGTGGTCACTTTTATAAATGCGCTGTTTGCAAAAGTAAGAATTATTCTAAATACTAAGGATTTTCTTATCCCAGGCATAGATTACCTAAGCCGTATTTGGCACTGCTTTTTAGAATTTTGGGTCATCAATGCTCTTTAATTTTTTACTTGTTTGGCTTCCGTTACTACTTTGATCTGAACGTCGATGGTGAATCTTATGTTGATGAAACAAACGCATGGTGTGTTTAATTATAGGCCTGGTGTTTTTGATAACTATTAGCATGTCGAAATGTCCTACTGTAATGTTTATTTGTGTTTTTTTTTTTCCTGAATGTACTTGCATTTATTTGTACTGTAGTCCTGTCGTGTAATGTTGTCATTTTAGTGTTATATTTAACATTGCCAAAAAAGCGCGAAATTTGGCTAGTCGCAAAACTAGGTTAAACCCACCATTTTTTCTTAAAACGACCTGTACCAAGTCAGGAAAATGGCAGTTGTTATAATATAATTTTTTTTCTGTGAGTGTTGCATTGTCTTTTTGGGTTTTTGTTGCCCTTCAGTGTTTTTTGTTGTTTCGTTGTTTTCCTCTAATAGTTCATGTGTTTACCACAGTTGTAGTTTGAAACCCGGAATTATTTTCTTTCAATCGATGTATGACTTTCAAACAGCGGTATACCACTATTGCCTTTATTCAATAGCAGTTCTTGCATTGATATCTGTAAATATAATCGTTAAGAAAACCAAAAACCATTATAATAAATATTATATTGTATAAAAATAGTACTTACGATTTATAACTGAAATATAAGAGATTAAATAAAATATCAGCACCTTTTTGTTTTTCCCTCGAACATATTAAAACAACCTCAATTTTCCATACCAATACCATGTGTACTTTTTTCCAAATTATTATAAAAATAAGACAGTGTTATACAATCCTTTTTAGGAGAAGATTCTGATATAATGAAAAATGTCAACCAAACATTATTTAAATCCATGTAAAAGAGTGTGGAAAGATACCAGATTGACAGTCAAACTCATAGATCGAAAATAAACTGGCATGGCTAAAAAGTAAAAAAGACAAACAAAAAAATAATTGTAAACAAAACAGAACAAAGAAAACTAAAGATTAGGCAACACGAACCCCTCCAAAACCTGGAGGTGATCTCAGATGCTCCAGAAGGGTAAAGTATTATATAGTGTTTATTAATATCAAACTTAGAATTAATAGCAGGGCACTAATTTTGGTATTAAAACTCGATTAGAAATCATTCTCTTATACTATAGACGAGAAGCGCGTCTGGCGTACACAATGTGATCCTGATATCTATGATGAGTTTATTTATAAATATTGACACTGGTGGACTTCTTCAATAACCTACGAGGAGATTAAAGTTTTCCATTTGTGCACTTTTCATTTTGCCCAAAAAACATATATCATCTACTCGATCATATGGCGATTTTCAAACACTACATTACTCACATGTGTTTTTACATTAGACTTACTTTAAAAAAAAAAAAAGATTGCAATAATGAAGATCGATTGAAATCGACACTGCACAAGTATAAGGACACCATTAGTAATTAGTTTATCGTCTCAACCTATCCTACGAGATACATTGTTTTCGATGTTTAGGTCTTTATATGCCAGAACATTCGTCAATCATACATGTAGTTTCCATTGATATATGATTAAGTTTCTGATCGCTTGACGGGGGAAACGATGCATGCAAAACTGGAGACGCTTATACTGTAGACACATCCAGTTTCTTCTGAAGTCTATGTGATCTCCTTTTGTTTTTTTATTAATTTCAAAAAAACATTGTCGCAAATTTGTGACTTAGATGGAGAGTTGTCTCTTGGCACTCATACCTTATCTTCTTATATCTTTTTACTAGTTCTAAACATCCAAAATACAGAAAACTGATGGTTCTGATTAAAAGGGGAAAAGAAACATGACACTACACAGTTTTATTTGTAAATTAATGACATAGAATTAAACAACTATAGATCGCCGTATGGACTTGAGCTAAACCAATACCACAGTCAGCAATAAACGGCATATCTAATGACAAACTTAAAACAAGGCAAACGAGAAAACTAACGGCTTGATTAATGTACAAAATTGTGAACAAAAAACTAATAAAATACATGTAACAGAAAACAAACGGCAACTACTGCATAACAGGCTCTTGACTTTGGATAGGCACATACAGAATCTGGCATGTTTAAAATAGTGTGAAGGCCCCAACCCTCCTCTTAACTTTGAGAGTGATGGAACAGAACAAACTATACAATTCAGTTGAAAAAAGAACATAAAAAAAAAACCAGACTTGACGTGACAAGGTATTTATACATTACCTCAACAACAAAGAAACTAAGATCTAACAGCCAATAACAACTCATACAAAAACATCATGCATTCGAGACTAAAACTCAATCAGTTCACTCTTCTGACAGATTTAGTGTAAAGATTTTGTTTTACGGAAACATATTCTATTTCTTCCTTTGATATGCGTCCTAAATGACCTATGTTTTGTTCCATATATCGTAGCTATATTTCTGTAATATTTTCCTCGATTATAAGAACCCCGAACTTATATTGTTCTTTTACAGATAGTTTGATTCTCCATTTGAACCTTGTGTTTTTAAACTACTGTCACCATATCGTGGTTTGCAACACAAAGAAAAATAATAACATATACGTTGTAAGTGAATTGTTTACAAATCACAGTTTAAAACCCTCAAGATACATATTTACCATTTTGACATGCCGATCAAGTATATTCGATATAACATCGACAAGAATACCCTAACCTGTTTAGAACCCGCCAGATACACACTTACCATTTTGACATGCGTATCCGGTATATCCTGTATTACATCGACATGTGTACCCTGTCAGGCTGTTGACACATGCACCGTGTCTTGCACATACGTTTATTTTACAATCTAAAAACATAATGTTATAATGGCGCTGCAATATCTCAAGAGAAAAAAAGGAAATCATGTTTTAGGCCGTACATTGACCTATAATGGTTTACTTTTTTTAAGTTGTTATTTGGATGGAGTGTTGTCTCATTGGCACTCACACCACATCTTCCTATATCTATTTAGTCCATATATTTCATAACATGAACTTTCTTCCACTCATTTCAACGAGAAAAAAAGATTTTTTTGTTTAGATCCAGGTACAATAGAACACACATAAAATAGTTATGTATGGTATATTCTCCATACAGTTATAAGAAATTAGATAGATTTACTACGAAAACCAGAAATTTAAAATGTGTTCATACAGTTTGTTTGAAAATCAATCAAGAAACTAAGCTTTCAATAAGTGCACAAGACGTGTTTCGTCTTTATGAGATGTGTAGTTGCAGTCGATTCAAAGTCGTAAAACAAAATCAATAACAAAAAAGAAAAACTTAAATTTCAAATTATCGACCTCAAATGAACATCTGCTGCAAAACATTTGATGCTAATAAACGTAATATTGTTTCAAATCTGGTAACCGTTGTATTTGCCTATGGGTTGAAAAACCAATTATATTTCATGACAGTACAAAAGGTAACAAACTAATAATAGATACCAGATTTACAATGTTGTACGTCAGACGTACAATTCGTAAAAAAAGACTCTTTAGTGCAGCTCGAAAAAGAGAAAAAAAGGTTTACATTGTTAAGTAAATTACAAAATTGAAGAGAATTGTGGAACCAAAAACAGCTAATTTTATATATATCTTCGAGATAATCAAATAAAATTGAAGAGATTAAATTAAAAGGCCGGAAAATTTAATTTTATCAACTGGAAGAAGAGTTTAAGTTTCGTGATTTGTACAGAGAAGGACTTATCATGAGAATGATTTACAGTCGAGTCAAATGAACCCAAATAGAAAACATGAACTATCTAAATCGAACAAAACTCTTTTGCAATGCATTAAGAATTGCAACTACAACAAACCATAAACACACGGGTTTCTAACGCTGTCTATAAGCCCATGTGTTTGCTTCATACTCTAGGCACGACTTATTGATTCTAACTATAATAGCTAATGCAAGAACTTTCAAAACAACGATTGGAATTTCACATATATCCTCAATCATTTACGAGATGATTCTGTAAAAAATCACTAATCCGTATTATAATGTGTTGACAAAAAATATAACAAATGTATTCAATTTATTCATATGATTATAACTATAAACCAACTAACTTTAAAACTTAAATGTTTTTTAAATATTAAGGTTGTTCTATCCCCCCAAAAAGAATACTTTTTTTCTGTTTTTGGCAACATCTTTCGAATCTTAGAGTCCTCATTGCTCTTCAACTTCGAACTTTACTGGGCTCTACCTCTTCATACTTTACCTTTTTCTTTTTTCTATTCGAGCATCACTGAGGACGAAATGTGCGTCTTTTTGTACAATATTTTAAGCGTAGTATCTATGATGAGTTTACTTATCACCCTGTATAAGTGGGATAATTTGTGTATGTGGACCATAAACACGAACAGTCTAAAGTTTTGGATGTAAAATCCACGGAAACAAAGCCTCCAACTCCCTTTTATGGTTGAAAACAATTCGGATACCATGGGTTCGGTAAGCATAAGAAACTTAATGTTTAGTTTTATCTTAGAAGAAATCAGGTGTAGTTTTCTGTGCAGTACTTTTGTTAAAATTATTGCTAATATTGAGGGCCAACAGTGAAATCCACTTATTACGCAAATGTTGTTATGTTGTTTTTTTCTTATATTTGATGTATTTCCCTCAATTTTATTTTGTAACCTGGATTTGTTTTCTCTTGATCGGTTTGTGACTTTCGAACAGCGGTATACTATTGTTGCCATTATCGAATATCATATGGTTTAGTATTGTCCATACTTATAGTGACCAATCGGTACTTGGAAAAATTTGTATCAATAACAAAAGTGTTGTTTGCCTCTAAAAGTAATGATTTGAGTTTTGATATTGGTATGAAAAACACTTTTTTTTTATAAATTTATACCATTTGATGAATATTCAAAATCAGGCAACTTACACACAAGTTAAGTCATGGATAGATATACTTACGATCTAAAACTGCAAAAATAAAAAAAGTAGATGATTACTACGAGAGTTACTTCCTGTTGATATGGAATAATTTCTATCTCTAACGAAAAATACATTCTATAATTTGTCTCATGAATATTTTGACTGAAGATATACACGTAGTCTTTCTTTAAACATAAAATGTAGTGAAGGTGGTGTGATTATTATTCATATAGTATTTTTATCACTTTTACTTATTAGTCATCTTCGGTTATCAAAATATGGAAGAATCCGTTGGTAAAACTATTTTGACCCTTTTCCGTTAAACGTAGTAATACAGAGCGACAGTTTATCGCACATGATTTGACACATTCCAAGTTAATATGTAGTATGTACTGCCTGGCTTTCAAAATTAAAGTCTGGTCTCACAGATGAGTTTATTTAGACTACTCATGATTCTACTATGCAATATTGTTTACCAAAGCTATGAACTTTTTGGAGAATTTTATTTTATTTAAGATGGCAACAGAAGGCTTTGAATGTATTTCTATGTTTGTGTTCATGTGATGAATTGTTAACTGACCTTCGTGTTACCAAGCATTTCGTCTTGATCTTGCACATCATATGTGGTTTTTTTTCAATTCTTTGATGTTTGCTAATTATCGTTTTATTTTTATTTTTTACCTTTTTTTTTTAATTTTATCTAATATTTAATTATAACTAGCTGCTATTCGTAGTAATATTACTACTTGTCTTTCAGGTACGCTGTTAGTTTAAGTTAATTGCATTGTGAACAAAATAAGCATTACAAAGATATGTATATAGAATAGGTATTAGATTTTAAGTTTGTCTTTTTCTTGAAAATGTTTTTTCCATTACATTCCGTACCTTGTTCACATCTGGTGCCTATATACCCAGTTTGACAGACACAACTGTATCCAGAGGGATTGTTCCTACATGAGCCATGGACACAAGGGTTCGGGGAACAGTCTTAAAGAAAAATGTAAAATCACAAAAATAATGAACTTTGAGGACAATTCAAAAAGGAAAGACCCTAATCAAATGGCAAAATCAAATGCTCAAACACATCGAACGCAGATGTCTTTATTATCTTTTGATAAATGTAATGAATAATTCTTAATTTGTGCTGACATATAGAAGAAAATAAAATCACAAAAATACTGAACTTAGAGGAAAATCAATTCGGAAAGTCCATACTCACATGGCAAAATCAAACAAAAGACTTTTTACAGATACTAGTATAGTTATTAAACCTTTCTGATTAACTATTTTGTCCATTTTTGAAGATAGATTTATTGTGTATACTATCATATGATTGGATATTTACTGCTTACCTGAATTTATAATGAAGGACTTTAGTTTGAAGAATATTAAAGGTTGCTACACCTCTATTCACACTTATTGTTTCATTTATTAATAATTTATATAGTCATTGCTTTTCATCTTTATGCTTGTTTGGCTTTCTAACTATTTTGACCTGAGCGTCACAGGTAAGTCTTATGTAGACGAAACACACGTCTGGTGTCTTTGATTATCCGCTTGGTACTTTTGAGAACTATTTGAACATGGCGAATTAGTATATAAAAAAAAGAAATATATATGTATATAAAAAAACAGTAAGAAAACAGCTGGTTTTCTTTTAATTCAGAATTCAATGGGATAAGTTTAGAGTTTATTAATTTCTACAAAATAGTACTTACGATTGATGACTGCAATGTAAAAAAAGAAGAACAAATTTTCAACATTTAAAATAAACAACAAATCCCACAAAATCTGTTCCTAAAATAACAAAAATCAATACAGTCGTGCACTATATTTTTTAATATGAAAAGAGATACTCTGTATACTACTGCTGCCTTTATTAAGATTATGTACTGTTGCCTTTATTAAGATTATGTAAAAAATTAAAATGACAAAAATAATAAACTCTGGGAAAATTCAATGGGAAAGTCCCTAATCAGATGTCAAAAAACAAAAGCTCAAATACATTAAACGAATGGATAACTAACAACTGTCATATTCCGACTTGGAACATGCATTCTATTATGTAGAAAATGGTGGATTAAATCTGGTTTTAAATCTGGCTAAACCTTTCATTTGTATGCCAGTTTATGATAGTGCACTATCGCTGGTTCAAGAAGTGTAGTATTAAGGAAATCATAACTTTTAAGGGTAACAAAGTTATCATTACCATACAGTATATTCAAGACAAACAAACAATTCAAGAAATAACGCTTTTGAAATGATATTGATAAGATTCTAGGCGGGCTTTAACTAATCACAGGTAAAAAAAGAAAGATACAACATCTTTATTTAAGAAAAAAACGAAAGAAAAGACAAACAGTAATAATTACATAAGAGATAGCATTGATCTGTATCAGATGAGTATTATGACAATAGATGTTTTTTGTACTAATATCGAGGTCGACGTATAAATAAAAAGCATTTATAAAAAAAAACTGACGAGTTTATAAACCAAAAAAGGAAAGAGACTGTACCTAAAACCGAACAGGGAATCAATGCTTTACATGAGGTAGAAATAATCCGTTATAAAACATTACAAAGAAAACTATACATTGTGGAACACAAACCCCTTTATGATCGGTAAAATACTCAGTCTAGGATATACATGTGGCTTCTTCAAATAATTTACTATTTATTCATTACATATACCACAAAAGCAAACCGCAATGTGTGCAAATGATAATTTACTTGATGCAGTCATTACATGTATGTACTTATATCAATATAAATTTAGCTAGCAACTGTCAGTTCAAATGTTGTTACTAAACGTGATATGTACGATTTTTGTCTATATTTGATATTTTGTTTATTAAAGCTCTCATTTTTTTATATCTATTAGCGGTTTCAAATATAGATTTTAAAGATTTGGTATAAGAGCTATTATATCAACATGAACATGTAGATAAAATTACCTTTTTTCCATTGGTAGGATATTTGTTATATCATCATAGACATGTAAATAAACTTACCTTTATCGCATTTAGTATCCGTATAACCGACATCACATGCACATTTAAAGGTATTTCCTGCATTTGTACACTTGCCATGGACACAAGGCTTTACCAGGCAGTCTGATACACACAAAAAAATAAATGAAAAAATATCAATATGTTAACAAAAATAGGTTTAATTAGTTTAAGCAGTAATGCTATGCTTCTCTTTTAAAGAAAGATTAAATGCATTAAAAACCAAGGTATACGGGAACACATTCGGAAAGTGTAAAATATTGTCATTTTTGGAATCATCAGTATTCAAAATCTCTTTTTTTCTGTCACAAGAATCAATATATGAAATAAATGGCTAATTTTTCGCTTATTTCTTTCTGTTGTTTCAACCAGCAAGGATAAAGAAAATAGTCAGTCATATAACTAAATAGAAAATTATAGTTAAAGAACACTTTCCTTATTAATGCAATTTGGGGGGGGGGGAGATTACATCAGTATTAGTACGACAAGAACACATTTGTTATATACCGGTCAATCGAATAATAATAACTCCATAAAATTTGAACATCTTACAATCATCTTTTGTTTAAAAAAATCCCCATTAGCACCTGAATATGATATTAGCTTAATGATTTATTGTCTCTTGTAAATGCTTCTAAATAGCTTTTGACTATTGTTAACAGTAGCATCTGTTGTCGATAAGATAAATCTCGAATCCAAAATAAAAGGTAAAAAGGCCAAATAAAGTATATCTATACTTTTTCTCTAAACAATCTTTATTTTATTTATACAATCCAGTAACAGCGTTCAACTATGCATGTAAAAGAGAGACGAAAAATACCCGAGGGACAGTCAAACTCATAAATCGAAAATAAACTGACAGCGCCATGGCTAAAAATGAAAATGAAAAACAGACAAACAATAGTAAACATTACACAACATTGAAAACTGAAGAATAAACAACACGAACCCAACCAAAAAACAAGGAGTGATCTCATGTGCTCCGGATGGGTAAGCAGATTCTGCTCCACAAATAAAGTAATCGACATCTGACGAATTCCGAAGCAACATTTCAGGGACATTGTTACCATGTATACTAGTAATGAGGTGTATGATTCAGCTCAATGTAAATAGCCACACGGGAGCTTTTAGATGTAAAATAAAAATCAGATCGCTATACGTTTCCAGGGATAATCTCAGGTACTCTGAAGCGTTTGAGCAGACTAGTACCAACATGAATTAGTTCCAAAATGTTATTTAATTCCTATTTTTAAAATACACACATAAATGATAATTCAAAAATAAAGAATAGATGAATATTGTGATAAATTTCGTCGTGACAACAACAAACATTATTCTTCTCTTTGGAGTTACCTAGAGATAAAGTTTATCTTACTTTTCCTTTCGTCATACTTTCGAGAAAGTAAGAAAACTATTATATAGAAATGTCTTGCATGACAAATTCATCGTTTTATAAAAACTACTTACAGTCTCTGTCTGCAAATTGAAAAAAAATATTATGTTAATACAATTCTCTATTCAATCCTGCTTGTGTTCTTTCAATAGAAAGACAGATGAAGGACTACTTTTGATACATGTAAGCAAAAAAAGCCAACATTTTTCTTTGCTATGTTTGTTTTCACAACTCGAAGAGAAAGTAGTTTACCGATGTTCAAATATCGCAAATCCAATTACAAAACAGCAAAAGGATAGTATAATACAAAACCCCTAACGGGATTGCTTGATATTCATATGATGAAGACATTATCTTTCAATCAGTTAAATTGAGGTCCGGAGCTGGCATGTCAGTTAACTGCTAGTAGTCCTCTGTAATTTATGTATCATAGTCATTTTGTTTATTTTTTTTTCTTACATCTTCTGACATCGGACTCGGACTTCTCTTCAACTGAATTTTAATGTGCGTATTGTTATGCGTTTACTTTTCTACATTGGCTAGAGGTATCGGGGGAGGATTGAGATCTCATAAACATGTGATACCCCGCCGCAATTTTGCGCCTGTCCCAAGTCAGGAGCCTCTGGCCTTTGTTAGTCTTGTATAATTTTTAATTTAAGTTTCTTGTGTATAATTCGGAGTTTAGTATGACGTCCATTATCATTGAAATAGTATACATATTTTCAAGGGGCCAGCTGAAGGACGCCTCCGGGTGCGGGAGTTTCTCGCTACATTGAAGTCCCATTGGTGGCCTTCTGCTGCTGTCTGTTCTATGGTCGGGTTGTTGTCGCTTTGACACATTCCCCGTTTCCTTTCTCATTTTTATATGTGGGCATCGACAATGTAAGCGTATCTTTCTACATTTGAAAATGCCTGTACCAAGTAAGGAATACGACTGTTGTTGTCCATTCGTTTTTTATGTGTTTTGTCATTTGGTTTTATGGATTTTCCGATTTTATTTTCACCGGAGTTCAGTATTTTTGTAATTTTACTTTTTGCTATGCCTTTTTGTTTGAAGCTGTTTAATGCTGTATCGATATAAAAGAAATGGTTAAGATATGAAGCAGGGCTTCTAGTTACTGTTGAATCTCTTACCTCATTTAAATAGATTGTAATATTTTTGTGATAATAATGGTTTTATTTTTGCGAAATAGTCAATCGTTTTGTGTGTACTGGAATGATTAGATATTTCACTAATTTTCAACAGTAGAAAAAACAAAAACTATCTTACTTCTGCAACAGAGGCCGGTTGACGGCGGTAGGCAACAGACAGTAACCACTTCTCTTGTAAACAGATTAAGACATCCCTGTGTGTTCCCTCCTTGGCCGCCTATGATCATGAAATAGATTTTTTTTAACATCGTTTTAAACCATGTTCTGATTACATTTCACAAACAGACAATATGCATTTGAATACTTAAAAAGAGGAATGTTTATAATCCATGTTTTCACAGTATTAAATCTAAACTTGATATAACATCCTTTAAAAGCATATTAAGGTGGTACTTAACACTGCAGGGAGATAACTCTGTAAAGTCAGATAAACCGTTAAATGACGTTGTGTTGTAAAAGGAATATTACATACATACAATCTAACTCTCTTTCATCTTGTAACAGTATTAAAACATTTGACTTTTCTACACTTTACACAAGTATTCAACATTCCAAACTAAAAGACAAATTGAAAGAGTTGGTATTACTTTGCTTTATAAAAAAGAATGGCCAACATAGATACAAGTATCTTGTCTTAGGGAGGGATAAATCATACTTTGTAAAGAATCACTCTGATTCAAACAAAAAATTCTCTGAAACCGATATTATCAAGATGCTTGATTTCTTGATTGACAACATATTTGTAACGTTTGGAGTTCGTGTTTTTCAACAGACTGTCGGCATCCCAATGGGAACAAACTGTTTTTACTTGCCGACTTGTTTCTTTATTATTATGAGGCTGACTTCATGCAGGAACTTCTTAGGAAGAAAGATAAGAAGTTAGCAGTATCCTTTAACTCTACTTTCCGCTATATAGATGACGTTCTTTCACTAAACAATTCAAAATTTGGTGACTATGTGGAACGCATCTATCCCATCGAATTGGAGATAAAGGATACTACAGATACAGTTAAGTGGGCTTCATATCTTGACTTACATCTAGAAATTGATAATGAGGGTCGGTTGGAAACAAAACTTTACTACAAAAGAGATGATTTCAGCTTTCCAATTGTGAACTTTCCATTTCTAAGTAGCAACATTCCAGCAGCACCTGCATACGGGGTATATATCTCCTAATTGATACGATATTCCCGTGCTTGAATTTCCTATCATGATTTTCTTGATAGAGGGTTACTGCTCACAAGGAAGCTATTAAACCAAGAGTTCCAAATGGTGAAGTTGAAATCATATCTTCGTAAATTTTACGGACGCCATCACGAGTTGGTAGACCGTTATGGAATAACCGATTCACAAATGATATCGGATATGTTCCTTACGTCGTAACTACAATCCCCTTCCCTTTCATGAATGTGACCTACCGAATTAGACTATTTACCGGATTTGTAATCACATAAGCAACACGACGGGTGACACATGTGGAGCAGGATCTGCTTACCCTTCCAGGGCACCTGAGATCACCCCTAGTTTTTGGTGGGGTTCGTGTTGTTTATTCTTTAGTTTTCTATGTTGTGTCATGTGTACTATTGTTTTTCTGTTTGTCTTTTTTCATTTTTAGCCATGGCGTTGTCAGTTTGTTTTAGATTTATGAGTTTGACTGTCCCTTTGGTATCTTTCGTCCCTCTTTTAAGCTTCTCAATGATCAAAATTGGTGTTTGTCAAATTGCTATAAAACCAGTGTAATTTTTCTGACAAAACGGTTGGTTCAATTTTTTTAAATTTTTTATATTTTTGTAAAAGTGTCAAAGTAAATACTTTGTCAAAATTTTAAGAAAATTAAACGAGCCAAATTAATTTTGGTTAAGGTGTTTGGTATCACATTAATTCAAACTAATTTTGGCAAATTTCTACAGTCTATAACTTTGTATAATACATGACATATATGAGTTATAACAAACTAAAATATATATCCTGATTACAAACCAGTCTAGAATAAACAATTAACAAGCATAAACTCGATAATATATATCAACTTTTTGTGTGCATTTTTGTCTAGTAACCATCTAATTTACTGCCGAGGGTGTAATATAGTTTAAACATATTTATTTATAGTGGATTGGGAAACAAGTTTTGCAACTGATATAAAAAAAACCTACACACATGGGTATAAACAAATAGCGGATACGTTCAATTCAATTTTTGTAGGTCTATTTGATTTCATATTGTAGGTTAAAAAGTATACTTATCACCGTTTTCACCTGTATAAGAAGGACTTTATGTGGATCAAAACCGGAAACCAAATTGTTCATCCTTGTTTTACTTTCAACGTTTATTCTTATAGCTTAATACACTTACACGTGAGTAATTCATTAGCAAAGATTCCTCAGGGTATGATACAATTACAAGTGAAAAATACATAATCGAATGTCCTAAGCTTGGTTTGACAAAATGGAACAAATTGGCTGCTAAATGCAAATAGCTATTTCACTTTATGACTTTCTTTAATTTTAATGATTGAAAAAAGTCATACTTTCAATCTTTTAGTCTTTTGAATTTTTCGAAATACTAAGGATTTTCTTATCCAAGGAATAAATCACCTTAATCGTATTTGACACAACTGTTTAGAATTTTTAGTCCTCAATGCCCTTCAACTTTGTACTTGTTTGGCTTTATAACTATTTTGACCCAAGCTTCACTAATGAGTCTTTTGTAGACTAAACGCGCGTCTGGCGTATTTAATTATAATCCTTATACCTTTGATAACTATTAACATCTCGTAACTTATGCCCCTTTATGCTACCTTAAATTTTGACAGTTTTTTTTACGGTTGTTTTCTAGTTTTTCGTTAAACATTTAGACCGAATGATCAAATTGAAAGATTTCAGATTGTACCTCATTTTATGTTGGTTTTTTTTGTGCCAATTTAATTGAACTGTCGTATCTATATTGTGTATGTTGTTGGAATTTGTATAAAAAATAATGTATACTTCTTTCACTCTAGCTAAATTCAACCGATTAATTGGTTAAACACAGATGGAAAGTCGAATTAATAAATTGTAGAAAATAAAGGAAAACACGTGTATAATAAACACTGCATATATTGAAGAATACCACCTAAATTAGAGATTGAACTCCATTTTTAAGATCACAAATAATTCTAAAAGAAATAAAAAAAAAATACCTATAAATAAATGTCACTTGCTAAGTTCTGATAAAGGATTATTCCATATCTCTGATACATCAATATCATATTTTTTTTCCATAGCAAAACCTAATTGTGGTTTTCGGTTCTAATCTGTTACAGCTAATTAATGGTTTACTTGAAGAGTATGAAAGTAATATTATTTGTAGATGCTACTTACAGTTGGGAGATATCAAGAATCTGGCTACAGATGAAAATAAAAGAAGCAAAGTAAACACAAACATACTTATTATATTTTCTGCGTGGTACATAAACAAAAACGTCATTTTTACGTACGTTTTCTGAGTGGCACATAAACACAAACGTAATTTTTACGTTTTTCTTTGTGGAACGTGTGGTAATACCTTGTGTGAACCGTGACCACACGTTTTTCAGTTTGTCCTTTTGTATGCATTTGCAACCGTACATGACTGAGTACTTCAAACAAAGCAAATATCATTTGAACATTTGAAACTGATAGAAAAGAAGGAAAATTTAGAACGCTTAATTTTTGACTCAAGCTTTTCTATTCTATTTTTCTTTCTTATGTCTATGAATGTATGTTAATCGCTTTAATATTCCTATCAAAGTATAAATGTATAAGTAATATTCCTTCATTTTTCTAGACCTGAGATTGGTTAGCTTCTCATGTATTTCTACTTCTCCGACTATTTAACTATTTATTCCTTAATGTTTCTTTTTAAGCTTAACGAAGAAACCAGACGTAGCGATTGTACTTTTTTAATTTTTACATAAACTACTCACAGTCTCTGTAAATTTCATCACCAATTACATATGAATAAGTTATTCCTAGTAGCACATAAAACAACATATTCATTAATATTGACATGTCGAACTACATTCAAGTACTGACTTATGGTGTGTAAGCGATATCAAGATAAGAGATAAGACATGATGTGTGAATGTGTGGACTAATCTGATATTAGTTTTCACCTCTACTTCCGGTACATGTCATGTGTTCATTCAAACCGTCATTAAGGTATCACGGTGGTATTTGCATTCTGGAATTTAGGTTTCTCTTTTATGTACCATACCTAAGTCAATGTATTATAACAGTGTGATTAAAAAAATGCAGTATCTACTGAACATACTTTTCCAAACTGAAAAAATAATCAGGTGTAGAAAAATATAAACTTATTTAACATACAGTTGATATAGAATTTTTTGAATTTTTGAATTTTTGAATTCACTGCATGATAAAATACCTAAAAGCACTAGTGGCCTTAAATTTTTAGAAATAGCAAAATAGATAAACGGTCATGATACATATTAAAGTTCATTTCTGATTAGTACTTCAGTTAACTGTGTATGTAGAATTTTTGGCAGCCTTAATTAGAAAGTGGTGTATATCTTCAAAAGATCATGGGCAAGGAAGTACTACCGTATCAATTGAAAACGAACATCCAAAAATATTATGTGGCTAATATCTTGAATAGAAAATACTAAAAATACATACTTTTAAATCAAGAAACCTTGGTCAATTTGTTAAATACTGATTTATAGCTGGATGATTATATGGTTTTCTTGCTTAATCCCATCTGTTTTGAATGGCAAATTTTAAAAAGGGACGTCGAATTTTTCCAATAACAATATACAACTCAATCTATGAAGTCAAAAACAAGATGTCCAACGATACATATGGTACGGTACGGGATGATAGTTCATTGCAATTTCATATTAGGGAATACCCTAAACAAACAGAAAATACTGACATGATTCATATTGACAAGATATTAGCAACAACAGACGTAAAGTAGAATAACTTGAGCCAATTCTAAAAGTAAAAAAATGACACTAACCAGTTACAGTTTTAAGTGGTTTTGGAAAAATATTTTTTATTTTACTTGCATCCATACATAGTTATTACAATATCTAGGAATTCCTTGAAACAAAGGACGAAGTTCAATAGATTGATTTTTAGAAAGTCATTTAAGATCTTTTTTTTACTCCAATCAAATAAATTCAAACAATAAATGTTAATCCAATTTATAAGATCAGTGAAAGCGCATGTTCCATTGCAAGTTTTTGCTATTCTAGAGTTATTCCGCTTTTCGTAGAACGTTACTGTCAATTTGAGAAAAACAAAATAGTGTTTCGAACAGCGGTATACTACTGTTGCCCTTATTTACTTCTATGCGAAAAAAGATATGTGTAAGAATTAAATTCATTTTACTTTTTACAAGACAGATGTCTTAGAAATTTAACCTTTCATTTTAAAATAAAAAATTTGCATCTTTTTTCAAATTTATACAATGAAAAAGTTTGTGGAATCTACGATCATAATCCAAGAACACGCATTTCCAAAGTCAACTGCATTTGGAATGTTCAAAAATATATTTAAGAATATAGGAAGTGTGTACATAAGTTCGTTTCTAATGCAAAATATTAAGTTTTCAAATTTTCTTTAAATTTCTATCATTTACTGCATACACATTTATTGTTACATTTCCCCTAATTTTTGATAATGTTAATACATAAAAAGCGAAAATTTATCATAACTGGGGCTAAATCGAAAATAGTTGGTTTGACATTGTTTCTCCTGGCTATTGTAACAGAATTATCAGAATAACACGACGGGTGCCGTATACGGTGCAGAAAATGCTTACCCTTCCGGAGTAACTGATTTTACTCCCGGTTTTTACTGGAGTTCGTGTTGTTTCTTAATTATTTTTGTTTACTCCTTGATTTTGATTGTTATTGTCTTATTACAGTTTTCAATCCAGGCACCGTCATCATTCGCTATTGTCGTTATAGACGCACTTACGTCATGTCGTTTAATCGGGGCACAGTAATAATTCTTTGGCCCGGGCAACAACATGAGTAGGACAATTTTGCAGTAATTGAATATACAAAATCCATCGTTTTCGTAACAAATAAATGATAAGACCATTTAGCATATCTATTAATATGCCGAAATTTTAATTACTATCTACCGTATTGTAAGATCTAACTAATAATATATTCGTGTTTTTTTTTTTGTTAAACAGATGTTAAAAAAAACATTCCACAATTTATTGAAATCCCGGATTAGAAAGCATTGTTCCGTATAAGAGGTACGTATTCTGAATGTAATTAATTGACCTTATGTTTATAGACAGCCGCTAGCTGGACATTTGTCTTTTTCTTTATTGGCAATATGTCTGGTGGTAACGTCAAAGTAACTTCTTGACTAAACATAAATAAAAAGTAATTACTTTAAGCCAATTAAGCTTATTACAAATTGTGGAAGCTAAATTACTGTCTTCCCAATTACTGTTAAGTGACAATGGCCATTTTCGGAAGGACAGTATCTTCAATTATCTTGAACTAAAAACCCTCATAAATAGTATATTTAAGGCTTGGAGGATTCTATCAATAACTAAGAAAATTGTACTTTGGCCGTGTATACCTTAAGTAACAAATAAATCATACCACAAATTTGATGTACTAAGAAACAGGTTTTACAGATTAAACGTTTTCTTAGAAAAATCATGATCACACCTTTGTATCTTATACAAATTAATTTGTCAAGTTCTATCAATAACATAATATAATACCATTACATAAACTCCACATGTTTTTGTTTTCTATAAAAAAAAAAGACAAAAAAAAAACGGGAAGATCGGAAGCATATTCATTTGAACGTACTTATTTAATTTTTAATGTTAAAACTTTGCACTAACTTATAAGTAACACTCCATAAAGATACATCGCACAGTCTCAAATCTACCACTCCGTCTTGTATATTTACCTGATTAAAACTAGGTATGTATGTTCTGTTATTTCGTTCATTACCTATAATATTGTTAGCCTAATTGTACTATATTTAATTAAGGATGTAGATTTGCATATTTCATACTTGTAATCGAAATGCTTAGATGATTACATTAGTTCATCAATAAATATGTCTGAAGTCCTACATAGACGGTCAATATATATCATTGTAGATATCCTTTTGAGTGACAAAACGAGTCTATCTGTCTACATCTATTACTAGGGGTCGGTAAAAAATAGACAACTATAAATTTTATCAAGTACGTACTTAGTTTTTTGTTTGTCATGTCGTCTTGTTCGCTCACGTATCTAAAATGTTTTTGTCTTATCCAGATACCATATTATAAAATGAAATAAAATCCTACTTAAACTACAAATACCACTTGTAATAGTAGTACATGTAGGACATGTAGTAGTAGTAGTTGTAGTTGTAGTAGTAGTAGTAGTAGTAGTAGTAGTAGTAGTAGTAGTAGTAGTAGTAGTAGTAGTAGTAGTAGTAGTAGTAGTAGTAGTAGTTTTTATAGTAGTAGTAGTTGTAGTAGTTGTAGTAGTTGTTTTAGTAGTCGTAGAAGTAGAAGAAGTAGTAGTAGTAGTAGTAGTAGTTGTTGTAGTAGTAGTTGTAGTAGTAGTAGTAGTAGTAGTAGTAGTAGTAGTAGTAGTAGTTGTTGTAGTAGTATTAGTAGTTATATAGTTACAGTAGTACTAGTAATAGTAGTAGTAGTAGTAGTATAGTTGCAGTAGTAGTAATAGTAGTAGTAGTAGTAGTCGTAGTAGTAGTAGTAGGAGTAGTATTAGTTGTTGTTGTTGTAGTAGTAGTAGTAGTAGTAGTAGTAGTAGTAGTAGTAGTAGTAGATCTAGTAGTAGTAGTAGTATAGTTGCAGTAGTAGTAGTAGTAGTAGTAGTAGTAGTAGTATAGAATTAGTAGTAGTAGTAGTAGTAGTAGTAGTAGTAGTAGTAGTAGTAGTAGACGACGACATTTGCGGAAACTAGGTCTATACCTAGGATTACAGTTTAGACTTACGATTCCAGGTGAAAAAAAAAAACAAGCGGTGATATCAAAATACAAAAATCAAAAAAATAATACACATACAAAATCGCAAATGGTGTCTTCTTTGCATGGAGAAAAACAACTTGGAACTCGTTTGTAATGTTTTGTTTGTTTTGTTTATTGCTATTGAAAACATAGATAGCAAATTTTTAACTATTTGAGTACAGCTATTTAAAATATATTTCCGACACAGAAAAGTTCGTTGATAACTGTTTTTTTTAAGGGTTTTTTTTTCTCGAATAGTTGTGGGTTTTTTTCTATTGCAAGTGAATTTTCATGAAGAATATCTAGCTCAAAAACACCCGTCCGCTGTATTTCCTCATTCTTTTTTTTTTTAAATTAAGGGAAAGAAAGTATGTCTAAGCATTAACATGCTCCTTGGTTGATTGCACCTTTCCTACCACAAAGTAATGCTGACTTTTTTTCAGCAATTGTCCCAATCTATCTACTGCAACGACAATTATGACATTTTGTGTGTCTCCTGTAAAAAAAAGTTTTAAAATAATGTTAGTTCATTCTATCATACTAATAATACAATTGCAGCATTTTCAACCTTGGATAACACCGTATGACATTATAAATGTTAACACATTGCTGCAAATATATTTGAAAAAAAAATCGTTGTGCAATTACAGAAAAAAACATCCCTATCGTTACATTGTTTTGGATCGACGGTTTATTTTTACACTTTGAGAAAGACCAAGATTTAAATGGTACCTGTAAGTGTAATTGTAATCCTAATTTAGGTGTATGACAGTTTCCGCAAATGTCTAGTAGTACTATTATCAAAGTCAGCATTAGTGATTAAGTTGAAAATACAGTATTTTTTTTCCAAAATACTTTGACATCTTTAAATTTAATCCAGAATTTAATATACATTTTTATTCTTTTGTAATTTTGCTAGTAGCTGAGTTTTAAGAATCAATTCCAATCTGATAAATCATCCCTTGACAACTTCCAATCTTGACTTTTTTGGTTTTATAGACAATACAACTTCTCATTCAAACCAGGTCAAATCCACCATTTTCTACATCTGGAAATACCTGTACCCAGATTATGGCAGTTGTTTTCCATTTATTTGATGTGTTTGAGTTTTTGTTAAGGGACTTTCCGTTAAGAATTTTCTTTTGAGTTCGGTATTTTTGTAAGTCTATTTTTTCCTCAACACATTTAGACACATGTTTTGTAGACTTGAAACAAAGTTGTATTTGTTTACCCAATATGATATGTCTATAATTAATAGTACTCCTTAATTGTTTATTTATTGTAACTTCAACGTAGAATCTGATATGCAACTGGAGCAATAGTCGATAGTTTATTTTTTACACACATTCTTTTTTCGAATCAAACAATTATTGAAGAAAACATACACATACATAAGATAATTGTTCCTGCTTAAGTCATGTGTACTAATGATTCCTGTTTAGCTTTTCTGATGAAACTTTGCCAGCTTGTTTCATTTTTCGTGTCCGAATGCCTCTTTTTAACGTCTTTTCCTACTTTTAAACACATTTTATCTCAGTTTCTGAATTTATCGTTGTTACATGTAATGTAACATTATAACAATTTGCATTAGATCTTGAGTTTTGTACAGCGCCGTTCTGACATTTTCCTGATTGTATATTCTTTGAACCAGGTACATTGAGAACTATAAATGACAAACAGCGTAGTTGGAAAAGAAAATCCAAGTCGAGTAGCTAAGTAGTCGAAATTCAAAGAACTACAGTCTTTTAGGTTGACTGTGGTATAGGAATATGGTTGACTTAAAACATTAATGTAGTAAATCGTTTATAAATGTTGTCTGTGAGGGATGTCCGCACACATCGTCATTGTCTATTGGAATGGGGACATTTAATCAATCGCGAGAAAGAGTGCCATTCACTTTTGACTTTAAAGAACACCACATCATATACTGTAATATGGTTTGGAATGCTAATGTTATTGCGAAAACTGGAACATTTTTTTTATAATAGAAAAAAAAACCAACGTAACGTCTAGTGTGATAATTTTATTTTACACAAGAAATCATTGCAAAACAAAAATAGAAAAAAATTCCTCACTGCATTCTTTGTATTCATGATGAGAAGTTAGTTCTTTACCAACTTTTTTATGCCCCAACTACGATAGTAGAGGGGCATTATGTTTTCTGGTCTGTGCCTCCGTTCGTTCGGTCGTTCGTCCGTTTGTCCGTGCGTCCTTTCAGGTTCAAGTTTTTGGTCGAGGTAGTTTTTGATGAAGTTGAAGTCCAATCAACTTGAAACTTAGAACACAGGTTACCCATGATATGATCTTTCTAATTTTACTGCCAAATAATAGTTTTGACCCGTATTTCATGGTCCACTGGACATAGAAAATGATAGTGCGAAGTTCAGGTTAAAGTTTTAGTTAAAGTTTTTGGTTAAGCTAGTTATTGGTGAAGTTAAAGTCATTTCAACTTGAAACTTAGTACACATGTTCCCTATGATATGATCTTTCCAATTTAAATTTCAAATTAAAGTTTTGACCCCAATTTAACGGTCCATTGAACATGGAAAATTATAGTGCAAGTGGGGCATCCATGTACTATGGACACATTCTTGTTATACTATGAAAAACAGTTTTTACATAATCAATAGAAAAAAATCGGATTTAAGACAACGCACGTCATAAGGATAATTTATATAATATTCTAGATCTATATTGAAGTTCAAAGCTAATGAAAAATAAATATCAGTAAAGATATATGTAGTGACTAATAAGAAAATTATTAACTTACCATTACCCCTTATTAACTGCTGATAATTCAATCATTTATATAATAGAGAACAATTATATACAGCTGACTGGAAATAAAGGATAACCGTATCATATGTTTTTAACTACATACATGTACATGTCAGAAAAAAAAGACCTTTTGTGTCTAAAACAGACTTTAACACATATAAATATCAAATGAGCCTACATGATAATTTCTTTATTATTCACTTTTATACCAATCATTTAAAAAAGGATAATCATTTTATTTTTCTTATAGAGGACACCAAACGGACAACTAAACAGTACGAATCAATGCAAACAAAGCCTAACGATATAAGTTATAAAAGGTAATTAAACTTATTGAATCAACTAATTTGACACATTATTGCAACCAAGACTATATAAAATTAAAACAAGATCTTATCTGAATAAGCATGCATTGCTTTGCATGATTGTTTGTTTTATTTCTTAGATTTTCTCGTTAATAGCAAAAAAATGTCTCCAGCAGATATACAAAGATACTCTTATTTTACTAGTGAAGACAAGAGTTATGTACATGCTTATCTGATTATAGTTTCATATATTTTAAATTATTAAACTTAACAATTACTGAATAGGTTGGAAAAAAGGGACGAAAGATACCAAAGGGACAGTCAAATTCATGGATAACTGACAACGCCAGAGCTAAAAAAAAGACAAACAGAGCAACACAAACCCGACTAAAAACTTGGGGTGATCACAGGTTCTCCGGAAGGGTAAGCAAATTTTGCTCCAAATGTGGCATCAACATACATGTACCTTTGAATAGAGAGGAACCATTGAAACGACAGTTCATAGTTTGATATTCCTTTCAATAAATGAACACCAAGAGGTTTGATTTAATTTCATCTTAGGTAAAAACAGTAATAATTGAATTTCTTGCGTTTTTACAGAATAAACGCATGCAATTTAAAATATGTTTTGGAAAATATATATATATTTGCGATAATCACGGCCAGTTCTCTGAAAATGACAATTCTAACTCGTTCTGATTAAAGGATTTTTTAAATTATGACGAAAAAAACTGGTCTATCATTGTTTTAAAAGAAGACTATCATATATATCTTTTTATATATTTTGATATAATTGAATGAAGATAAGTATAAGCCTATATTTGGATACGGTGTTGTCACGTTAAGCCGAATAACCTTGAAATGTATCTACTTAGGGGTACAATCAATGTCAAATTCTAGATCATAATTAAATTACCTTCGACGTTCAAAAGAAATTAAAAGGAAGACGAAAGTACCATTAATGACTATTAACAAATTCAAAATGAAAATGATCAAAATATAAATTTGAAATGACATTTTATTGACGTCCGATCACTTTATTACAATTTTAATAATTAATCTCCAGACTATTAGCTAGCTATTATGGTATAATTAGTATGAGTATTTTAAATAATCCATTTTACCAATCAAAGAGGACATTTTAATTTAAAAGTATATTCTAAGAAGTACAGTGAGACATTGAGAAAGTATCGTTTAATAAAACAAGCCATTATCAAAATATGATATGAAATATGAAATGTTTGGAATTTTGTTCAATATTAAAGTCTCATTGAAAATTAACAGAATGTCGATTGTGATAATTAGTATTGAGAATACGAGTTCTTAGTGCAAACCTACCTCTTTCTTCGCTCAATTATTTATTTCCAATTGAGATTAAAGCAACCAACATTTAATCAATCAATCAATTTATTTAAAAAACTTGTTTGGTTTATATAATTATATTAACAGAAAAAGTTCATGGTTAATATCACATTATTTGATACCAAAGCCAATATAATTTGACACATGCCCCCTGCTTAAAACCAACATGTTATACTTATAATCATCCCATAATGCGAATAAACGACACATAAAGGAAAACTGCAATACACCCATAATGCTAGAAAAGTTTAATGAGACCAAGCCAACACGATCAAGACATGTACTTCACAAATGTAGCAAGCTATACACAAAGAATACTACCAAATCTAATAAATATGGTAAATACATCTGTATCATTTGAGTATTGACTACTGCACTTTGGTCTGATGAAATACGTAGAAAGAATTGTTACCAATAGTTATCAAAGGTACCAGGATTATGATTTAATACACCAGACGCGCGTTTTGACTACAGAAGACTCGTCTGTGACGCACAGATCAAAATAGTTAAAAAGCCAAGCAAGTACAAAGTTGAAGAGCAATGTGGACCCAAAATTCCAAATACGTCTAAGGTGATCGATGCCTGGGATAAAAAAAAAATACTAAGTATTTCAACATATTAACCCTTTCGGAGTATTTGGGTTCGGCTCCAATTTTTTGGGATGCTTCTTATCTATTAATTTACTTTCAATGTATTCTAGTGGCTTTAAACCGCAGATTTTCATCGTCAGAAAAATTTCGTCTCTGATCAATATGATCAAAATACTGCTATGCTAAATGCAGTCGAGAGGACAACAACTAAACTGTGCAGTAGTACTCTATTTATAAAGCGAATATAAACTACGAAAATGCTTTCAAATCTCATAGCTAAGGCTTTATCTCTGTGTTCATAGTATTTTTTAATCTAGTCTGTAGCACTTTATATAAGAGCGTAGTTTTCTGTGCAAAATAAATCGAATCTATAACTAAAAAAAAAAACACTTTACTTTAGGGTCCATCTGAAGGATGCCTCTGGGTGCGGTAGTTTCTCCCTGCATTGAAGATATTTCTATGGTCAGGTTGTTGTCTCTTTGAGACATTCCCCAAATTCATTTTCGATTTTATTAACTATTGCAACCGTTGAAAAGAAAGGTTTTCAAGTGTAGCATATTTACAATATTAAAGTCACGTACACAAAAGATTGAACAATCACATCAAAGAGAAAATAACTGAACAAAGTTTTCTGTTATTCCTAAAACAAAGGGCTTTCTAAACTTTAGACTTAACCAACACACGGCTTACAACTTTACAAACCTTTCTGAAATTGTATCGTTTATAAATTCTTAAATTATAAAGAAACTAAGGTTTTAACTCCCCCAGGCAAAGTTGACGTTAGATGAATTTGACTATTTGTTTTGGGAATTTTTATCATATAGCGTTTCGATTGTTTCGGTACTTGTACATCTCTCAGATTTCAAATGTCTGGGTTTGAGCGTTCACGATAAAGGTTACTCCACAAAAGCGCTCTGGACGCTTGTCATTATTAAACGTGTTGTTTTCAATTTTTGAATATTTAAAATAAGGTTAACATGACAGATGCAAATGTAAATAAAATAGAAAAAAAAGCACCACTATAAAATTTTCAACAAAACTAGATGTTGCACATCAACAGTGCTACAAACAAAATATTTAAAATCGAAAGTGATAACACACAAGGTACACCTACTTTCATTCATAAATGCACTTATTTGGTTTGAATAATTCAGAACGATTTATATCACTAGAGCGTAAGACAAAAACAAACATTTTCGATTTGAGGCAAAGTTTCATTCAACGTTATATAATAAGGCCACATTTCATTCACCTTATTCACTAATCAGGCTCCCGCAGCAAATTAAGTCGTAAGATAACCAATAGATTTATTTTCTGTTTCATTTGGTCTCGTGTGAAGAGTTATTTTTTTGCAATCACACCACAATTTCTTTTAAATATATTGTACATCTTGTACCTGGTTTAAGGTGGTCCATCTATTTCCTGGCTTACATTTTTAAATGGACACTTTTTCAGCTTGTGTCATTTTTCCCAATGCCAGCGTCCAACCAATTTACCTACTTTATGAAATGGACTGTGTTTATCTCAGTTCTTTGCATTTAACGTTGCAAGTGTATATAACAGTAAGATAATCTGCATTACTTTTTGAATCGTATACTGCCGTTGTGTTGCTGTACTCAATTGTATACGTTCTTATTGCCACATCACCAACCAAGTAGTCAAATTTCCAATCTAGAGGGTTGACACTGTGGTATAGGAATATGATCGTTTCTTGGATTTCTAAAGTTCCGGTAGTAAAACGTTCGCCAAAATGGTCAGTGCAAGATGTCTTTATAAATCGTTATGTTCTATCGGAATGTGGACATTTAATCAAATGTTTAATGTAGAGAGAGTGCCTCTTTTGACTTTCAAAAAACACTAAATCATATAGTACTGTAATATGGTTCGACATGAATATGCTATCACGAAAACTGCTACAATTTTTTTGTATAAAAAAGTCGCCTATAACGATAAAACGTCTAGTGTGATAAATTGTATACACAAGAAAACATTGACATGAGACGCAATCCGCTGTCACAAAAAAAAAGAAACACCTAAAACCTTAATTCCGTGATGACGTGTTCCTATTTTTTGGTGTTCTTTGTATATACATCGCTCGTCGTGTGATCTGGTATATGTAGTCATACATCCTGTGAATTCAATTATTTTCATCTGAGCAGGTTGCTTCAGAAAGCGCCTCGGATGTCAAGATTTTATATTACTCCGTGTACAAACCTTCCCACAGTTGTTTGTGAAATTATCATTTTTAGATTTTGCTTCTGTCATCCATATACAAAAACATTGTGAACATAGCTGTAGATCTAATGCTGAACGAAAGAGAAATTGAAGCCGAAATGGAAATATCTATTGACGTATGTGTTAAAGTTGATAGCAATAAATTGAAAGAAGGATATGATGGCGTGATAGACTGAATAGATTATTACCAGGAACATGATGAAACAGATGATGTTGTTGAATTTCAAGATACAAAAGTTGTAGTGGAAGCAACTTTTACAAAATCATCTGTGTATCCATGACTCGTTATTCATAAGCTCATAATTTTAAATTTAATGTTTATTCACATTTTTGAAATACTAATGTGTTCTTTTTTTATACCAGGAATACGTTACCTTAGCGGTATTGGCAAATATCTGAATTTTTGGTCCACAATAACAATTCGTTCTTCGTTCTTCGTACTTCGTTTTTTTTTTAAATATTAGAGCGTCACTGGCAAGTCGTTTCCAGCAAATAAACTATAATGAACCAATTTTTCTAGTTAAGACAAGAGCTACGTTCATGATAATCTCATAATAATTTCATATATTTTATTGGGTGTCAACCGACTGCTAACTATTTCCTTTCGAACCTTGCAAAAGAGGGACGAAAGATACCAGAGGGACAGTCAAACTCATTAATCATATATGTCGCTATTTTTACCACCAGAATCAAAAATATGGTTACGTATCCCCACAAATCATCTTAGGTATCTTTGTATGCACCTACTTGAAAGGATTGAGTATAAAAGGTTCCTTATGTCCGTCCGTTTAATTTCGTTTACAAGGTTGTAAATAAGGAACATATTTTTTAAATCTATTGATCTCCAACTTCCTATTTAGTTTTTATTCAACTAAAGCGACTGGTGAGTAACAGGAGTGTGGCGTGCTTATCATTATCCTACTACCAATGATTAGTGTTTACAGACATTTGTTCGATGCCACTACTTGTTACACAAAGGGGTTTCTACCATAATAAACTATTGCTTTGATCCTTTTTTTATTTTGGTTTACCTTTTAGATTTTGTTTTGTTTTATGTTGATCTTAACTTAATATTAGATTCAAACTGTTTCTAGTGCATCCCGAATCTCGTGTAGACGTAACAGACAACTGGCATACCATTCTTAAAATATGTAAACTAATTAAAGGTCCCCGAAACATAACCATGTCCTTCCAAACGATTTCCGAAATTAACCAGTTTTTTCTATATCAATATAAAACTAAATTGCACTTAATTCCAACAAAGAATATTTGACAGTTATCAGAAAAAAAATGTACACATGCACTACCTAAATATCACAACATTTATAACATTTTACAATGTGCCGCAACTGAAATTGGATCATAATCTCTCTGTTCCGGCGGGCCGGGATATCTATAATTACTGTCGTACCTTCCTAATTGTTTCTGTAATGCAATGGCGGTACATTTCCGGTTTCTGATTTTTTTTATAGCAATTGCATATCATATGAATTATTAAACTTCACAATGACTGGATAGGTTGATCAACATATCTATGAATAAAGAGGAACCATTGAAACTATATATAGTTAGATATTCCGTTCAACAAATAAAAACCAAGAGGTTCGATTTAATTTAATCATGGGTAAAAACAGTAATAATTGACTTAATGAGATATATTTTATACAGAAAAAAACTTTCTTGCGTTTTTGCAGAATAATGCTCCTGCAATTTAAAAATATGAATTCGAATGTATATCTATGTGCGATGAACATGGCCAGTTTTCTGGTACTGACAATTCTAGGCAGTTATGAAAGTATTACCAAAATATGTGTCTATCATTGTTTTAAAAGAAGAATATAATTTATATCGTTTATATACCTTGGAATATTAGAATGAGCTTATATTTGGATACGGTAACAGTTGCTGTCACGTTTAATGTCTTCTTAATCACCAGACTATCAACTAGCTATTAACGTATAATTAGTATGAGTATTCTAAAAAAAATCCATTTTACCAATCAAAGTAGACATTTTCATTTAATAGCATATTCTTTAAAGTATAGTGAGACATTTAGAAAATATTGTTTAATAGAACAAGCCATTATCAAAATATCATATGAAATATAAAATGTTTGGAATTTTGTTCAATATTAAAGTCTCATTGTAAATTAACGGAATGTCGATTGTGATAATTATCATGGGAAATGCGATTTCTTAGTGCAAACCTACCCCTTTCTTTGCTCAATTATTTAATTCTAATTGAGATTTAAGCAACCAACATGTAATCAATCAATGAAAAGAGTTTTCAGTTAATGCTAAATCTGCTTTCCCATCTGAAGAGTTGACCAACACACGGCTTAGACCTTTGGTATTCATTGTAAATTAGGGATTGTCTATCCGTAATGTATACCTTTATTTTTTTTAATCTTTTCCGGATTATATTCACTTTTTTTTTATCCGCTTTCCATCGTTCGTAAAAAGGTTTGGAGTTTTCATATATATTGCATTAAATTGGTTTTGTTACTTGTAATATTACTGGGTCTATACCTTTTCTGGTGAACATTAAGCCCCCGATGGTATTACCACCCCTACATACAAATACGTCTATGGTTCAAACAAAATTATAATAGAAAATTTTAATTAAACAAAACTTATTTGGTATCATTTATGTAATGACAACCCAGTTATCATCTATACTCAAAGCATTTCTTGTTAGTTGTTATTTTATATTATAAGCCTTCAGGTTTCTCGTTTGATTTTTTTTCACATTTTTCCATAGACCTTTAACAGCCGACTACATTGTGCACATCCACTTTATTTGAACACTTGTGGGTAGTTGATTCATTAACATTCATACCACATCTAATTATTTTTGTATAGATATAAATATTATATGTTTGCTTTTGAACTTTCATTAATTTCTTGATTTAAAAGTCGTTTGTTGATGACGACATTATAACGTGATCTACATATCCAATTGACTAGCATTAATAGAAGTATTATTCCGTTACATGTTTTACAAATGAACATAATTAGAAAATGATTGGATTTTCACATTGAGGTGTTCAAATAAACATACAGAAATCTTGTTATCACGTATTTTTTAACTGGTAAATGTTATGTCATGTCATTCTTTTGATTAAAATCATATAGTTATTTTGTTCATAAAAGTAATTATTATAGCAAATTTAATTTCATCAAACAGTAATTTTTTGGCATGCAGACTGAATTCCGGTCTAATTTCATAAATGACAAAATTTAAAAATTGTAAATATTTCATAAAATATCAAATAAAACGTGTGTCCTGATGAGTGGAAAAACAATTATCTGTTTTAAATAATTTAAGTTATATGAATCATTAAGTGTATTGAAAGATCCTTTTGTCGTGAAATATAATAATTTTGAGTTTTAGTCGAGTCCTTAAAAAATTGTTTGTTACCAACCAAAAACATATTCTAATTTTCAAAAATCAATTAAGAATCGATGTATAGCTTATTTATTGACCGATAGGAAATAGTCTATGTCTGCCCTTAATACCACGAAAACCGTTCAAACGGAACGAAAAATTTGAAGCATTACAAAATGTAGAAGGATTTGATAACATTCGCATGTAGAAGGATTTGATAACATTCACAATAGGCACAGTCATTTGAGTCACTTTAAAAAAAATCTTATCGTAAAAGGATATAATCTAATATTGTTACAGTCCCCGGTGTATATAGATATTTTCAATATTATTAGACTGCAAAGAAATGACGAATTTAAGAAAATGTAACAATTGTTTGACAATTAAAAACTTCATATTTTGGACTCCTTTTATTTTGTACAGTTTTTGATGCTTTTTCTTTATTCTACGGTCCGATGCTCACTATATATAATTGTTTTGTACTTTGTTTTGTTCTGTGACTATACTGATAAAAGATTTGCCAACGTTTGTTGTAATTCAACACAGACTATTTTTTATTGATTAAAGCAACTGAATAATGGATTAGGTTGATCTGTTATTTCTGCATTTTGCCAATAAGTCTAGATTATTTTTTTTTGTATTTCATTTTGGGGAGGGAAATTCGTTTATCTTTTCGATTGGGAATGTAGTATGTCGTTGTCTAACTGTTTTGAACAATTAAAACAAAGTTATACCTGATTACAAGAAATGTTCTTTTGGCTCTTTTTATTTACTTTATAAAACTCAGGAGATGTGTTGCAGTGTACGTAAGCAATTATACGCAACGTAACTGCATCTAACAAGAAAAACCTTTAAAATATAGTCGGCTATTTAAGTCATGATTTGAAGAATGAAACAATTCAATCGAGAAAACTAACGGCCTAACGTATAACAACACAATTTCCAAAAAACAAAAGACTAAGTGTATCTATATTAAGGTGTGTTTTTCAATATCTTGTTCTTTTGATTAATAATGCTCACCAACTGAGATTTAAACAATAAAGTTTAGATGTAAAGAACGAGAACACGCTCATATATATATGCCACTATTAAACATTGTCGTTTATTTTCTTACGTTACATCTTGGTGCATTGGTATGTAAGACATTTTGTATTTATATTTTTCCTATATTTACTAATAGCTTTATTTAATCCGGACTACTCAAACACCTATATATTGATGACGACTGAGCTTTTGTTCTCTTTGGTTTATATATTGACGTGTATTCACTTCCGAAATATTCATATTCAATGTGATTGTTTTCGTGGATTGTGAAAAGTTCCTGACACGATTTACATTAAAATTGAGAATGGAAATGGGGAATGTGCCAAAGAGACAACAACCCTACCATAGAAAAAAACAACAGCAGAAGGTCACCAACAGGTCTTCAATGTAGCGAGAAATTCCCGCACCTGGAGGCGTCCTTCAACTGGCCCCTAAACAAATATATACTAGTTCAGTGATAATGAACGCCATACTAATTTCCAAATTGTACACAAGAAACTAAAATTAAAATAATACAAAACTAACAAAGGCATTAATTTACAAAATGTTGAATCCTGAACGAAATTGTAAATCAGCATTTCATCATTATTTTAAAAATGCATGGTTAAAATGAACTGTGGAGGGACTGTCAAATATCAAAAACAGCTAACTTTCAGTAAGTTTAGAGAACACCATACTGGTATATATAAAAATAAGATGTGGTATGATTGCCAATCAGACTACTCTCCACAAGAGAAAATAAAAAATAAAATATCATTGTTTCAAAAAGAGATGTCAAAATTTCAAAATGACTTGTAACAAAAAATTTACAAGAACCTATAAATCATAAGGGTAAAGATGGAAATTTAGTTAAAAGCTATTAATGAGACATAAAGCATGCGTCAAATTATTTGAAAAATCATCTGACTACCCTCAGAAAGTCAAACCTGTTGTTATGGGCAACAATTAGAATATAGAAATGACGAATAAGGTAACTTTTCACTGCAGAGATCGAGATGATTTCCCGTTTTTTCTAATACAGTTACCTAAATGGTTTAATGACATATCGTAAGCAAACACTGGTCATCGAACATCTCACCACGACATCGGTCATCCACGTGTTTGTCATTGATCCATCGATCGAAGGTCAAACATTTCCGTTGTTTTGTATAATGAGTGACAGACGTAGTTTACTTCCGGAGAAAGTTCCGGAAATGTTCCTACGGTACTGACAGAATTCATAACAATCCTTTGTCCGTTTATACATTCTTGAAATTCCCTTAGGCAAAGTTGACTTTAGAGAAATTTGGCTATTTTGTCTAAGTATTTTTATCATATAGCTCTTCTACTGTTTCGGTACTTATACATCCCTCGGATTTCAAAGTTTGGTTTTGAGCGTTCCTGATTAAGGTAAGTCCAGTAAAGCACTTTGGACGCATGAAATTATTAAACGTGTTGTTTTCAATTTTTGAATATTTAAAATAAGGTTAACATGATAGATTTAAATGTTAATAAAATGGAACAAAAAAATAGAAAAAGCATCACTATAAATAAAGGCAACAGTAGTATACCGCTGTTTGAAATTCATAAATCGATTCATAAAATTTGTGATGAAACTAGATGTTGCAAATCAACAGCGCTTGAAAGAATTTAAAATTCAAAAGTGACAACACACAAGGTTAAAATTGAGAAAGGAAATGGTGAATATGTCAAAGCGACAACCACCCGACCATAGAGCAAACAACAGCCGAAGGCAACCAATGGGTCTTCAATGTAGCGAGAATTCCCGCACCCGTAGGTGTCCTTCAGCTGGCCCCTAAAATATGCATAATAGTACAGTGATAATGGACGTCATTCTAAACTCCGAATTATACACAAGAAACTAAAATTTAAAATCATACAAGACTAACAAAGGCCAGAGGCTCCTGACTTGGGACAGGCGCAAAATTGCGGCGGGGTTAAACATGTTTATGAGATCTCAACCCTCCCCCTATACCTCTAGCCAATGTAGAAAAGTAAAAGAGTAACAATACGCACATTAAAATTCAGTTCAAGAGAAGTCCGAGTCTGATGTCAAAAGATGTAACAAAAGAAAATAAATAAAATGACAATAATACATAAATAACAACAGACTACTAGCAGTTAACTGACATGCCAGCTCCAGACCTCAATTAAACTGATTGAAAGATTATGTCTTCATCATATGAATATCAGGTACAATCCCTCCCGTTAGGGGTTTAGTATCATACTATCATAAAATATATGAGAAGAACATAACCCGTGTCATGCCAACAACTGTTTTTTTAAGAAATAAATGTGTTTAGTTCCGATGCAAAGACCCTATCAGTGAATCAATGTTAAAGCCAAAATATGCAATCTTTAATGACCTGACAACAGTATCGTAACTATATCCCCTTTTAATAAGTCTATTTAAAGGTTTTGTTAGCTTCTGAGGAGAATACTGACATTTTTGTGCTTTATAAAGAATATTTCCATAAAATTTTGGATGTGAAATACCTGAACGTATAAGATGTCTGCATGTTGAGTTATATTTACGAATTATTTCCTTATACCGGTGATAAAATTTAGTAAATGTTTTGACCAGTTTGTGATATCGAAAACCCTGGTGTAATAATTTTTCAGTAATACATAAATTTCTCTCGCTAAAATCTAATACATTGTTACATACACGAGCGAATCGTACAAGTTGAGATATATATTTTCGTTCAAAATGCACTTATGTGGTTTGATTACTTCAAAACGATTTATATCACTAGAGCGTAAAAGATAAAAACATATTCGATTTGAGGCATAGTTTCATTGAACGTTATATAATAAAGCCACAGTTCATTCACCTTATACATTAATCAGGCGCCCGCAGCAAATTGATTTGACGAGGACTAATGATACAGGAGTCAATGCTAAGAATTTTCATATTTGAGCTAAATAGAAATTATACTAAATTGCTACAGTACATTTAAGATTAGCCGTAATATACAAGTCTTGTACGTCCAAAAGGAGATAACCAATAGGCAATTAATTTGATTAAAATTAGTGACACAAAGCCTGGTGTGAAACAGAAGATATGGTATGGCTGCCAAAAAGAAAACTTGCAAACAGAACCAAAAAAATAGTGTCTATATAATGTGGAACAACTCAAATAAAATGATATCATATGAACAACTCTGAAAGAAGTTCTGGACAGACACTAACACCACCATCAAACTACACCAAAAAGAGTGTTGTATAGTCAAATTGAGGGTGAGCAGTAAATACTTTTTGCCGTTGTGTTCGTTAAATTTTGCGTTTATTTGGTTTTGACGGTCACCTTTTTGAACCATTGTGCTTTCCTTGTCGGTTGGCGTCTAGATCGGTCTTAAATAATGACAACAGTAGTATACTGCTGTTCGAAAGTTATAAATTATTTGAGAGAAAACAAATCCGGGTTACAAAACTAAAACTAAGGTAAACATATCAACTATAAGAGGAAAACAATGAAACAAGTATGAAGTACTAGTATAAACATGGTTCATATTTTTATCAAATAACAAAAGAGGGACGAAAGATACCAAAGGGACAGTCAAACTCATAAATCTAAAATAAACTGACAACGCCATGGCTAAAAATGAAAAAAGACAAACAGAAAAACAATAGTACACACGACACAACATAGAAAACTAAAGAATAAACAACACGAACCCCACCAAAAACTAGGGGTGATCTCAGGTGCTCCGGAAGGGTAAGCAGATCCTGCTCCACATGTGGCACCCGTCGTGTTGCTTATGTGATTACAAATCCGGTAAATAGTCTAATTCGGTAGGTCATATTCATGAAAGGAAGGGATTGAAGTTACGACGTAAGGAACATATCCGATATCATTTGTGAAACGGTTATTCCATAACGGTCAACCAACTCGTGATGGCGTCCGTAAAATTTACGAAGGGATGATTTCAACTTCACCATTTGGAACTCTTGGTTTAATAGCTTCCTTGTGAGCAGCAAACCTCTATCAAGAAAATCATGATAGGAAATGCAAGCACGGGAATATCGTATCAATTGGGAGATATATACCCCGTATGCAGGTGCTGCTGGAATGTTGCTACTTAGAAATGGAAAGTTCACAATTGGAAAGCTGAAATCATCTCTTTTGTCGTAAAGTTTTGTTTTCAACCGACCCTCATTGTCAATTTCTAGATGTAAGTCAAGATATGAAGCCGACTTAACTGTATCTGTAGTATCCTTTATCTCTAGTTCGATTGGATAGATGCGTTCCACATAGTCACCAAATTTTGAATTGTTTAGTGAAAGAACATCATCTATATAGCGGAAAGTAGAGTTAAAGGATATTGCTAACTTCTTGTCTTTCTTCTTAAGAAGTTCCTGCATGAAGTCAGCCTCATAATAATAAAGAAACAAGTCGGCGAGTAGAGGGGCACAGTTTGTTCCCATTGGAATGCCGACAGTCTGTTGAAAAACACGTCCTCCGAACGTAACAAATATGTTGTCAATCAAGAAATCAAGCATCTTGACAATATCAGTTTCAGAGAATTTTTTGTTTGAATCAGAGTGATTCTTTACAAAGTAGGATTTATCCCTCCCTAAGACAAGATACTTGTATCTACGTTGGCCATTCTTTTTTATGAAGCAAAGTAATACCAACTCTTTCAATTTGTCTTTTAGTTTGGAATGTGGAATACTTGTGTACAGAGTAGAAAAGTCAAATGTTTTAATACTGTTACAAGATGAAAGAGAGTTAGATTGTATGTACTCTAAAAGATCTTTTGAATTTTTAAGTATCCACATCTGATTCACGCCACCTCTAGAATAGGCAGTTTCACAATAACTTTGAAGCCCGTCTTTGATTGCTGATAAAATAGATGTTAATAATTTAGAAAGAGGTTTCGTGGAGCACTTGGAAGACCCAGCAATATACCGTTGTTTGTAAGGACACTTATGTAGTTTAGGTATCCAATACAGTGATGGAAGATCCAGTTCTTCATCTTTGGTTGAAATTCCAAAGGAACATAGAACAGACCTATGATTATCCAGGATTTCCTCTTTGGTAAGTGTCGTGAGGGTATATGTTGAGTTTCCAAGTGAATTGTCAATACCTAATTCGTTTAACAAGCAGTTGATGTAGTGACTTTTACACACAAAAACGATGTTATTTGGGGCTTTATCTGCGGGGACAACAACATATTTGTCATGGAGGTCGGATAGGTGTTTTGCAACATTTGGGTCTTTAAAGATTGACGTAGCATGGGCATTGATGGACCCATTCAGTTTCATTTGGTGTATAGATTTTTTTTTTAATTTTATTTGAATTATTTCATATAATACGCAAATATTTCCGAATAAAATTTATAAACGTCATGTTAGTCAAATCATGAAAAATATTCGATAAGAGGAGAAAGTAGAGAGATTAATCTGAAACCCAATAAAAAAAAGCTGATCAATATAAGATAGGAATAAAACACAGCATGAAACAGCGTAAAATAAGTATGCGAGGGTAAAGGTAACGACCTTTAATGTTAGAGCATTCTCAGAACAGTGACATGAAATTGTGTTCATGACAAATATAGATAAAATAAAGATAATTACCTCAAAGTATAACATAAAATGTAATCAAGAATTGAAAGCAAGCAAATGATACGGCAGCGATGTGGTTTTATTAATCTATTGTAATGATGTGATGACGAAATTGATAAAAATGAACTGCGAGCTAATATTTCTTTTTTCAGCTTTCATATTATAAATGTTTAACACAAAATAAAAATCACATGTTATTTCTGCGTCCTATTGTAGCTGATACCACTGAAACGACTTAGTGGTTAAGACGAAATTAACTAAATTATGATTTGCATGAGCAGCACGGGAAGATTACTGTAAAGCGACGTTTGTGAATTTGAACTTCTGAACATTAGAATTCAGACAAAATTGGAGAAGCAATTATGAGGTTCGAATAATTTATAATCAATATATTAAGGATGTACTTAGGTGAGGTTTTGGAATTTGTGTCAAATGTTCGGACTCCTTGGTGTTTTTCCATACAATACAATGGAAAATATTTTGCCCCATAACACCCATTTATTTTTTCATATAAGACTTAATAGCTCATGACAGGTCATTTACCAAAATTTTACAAGATTCTTAATTTTCTTTCTTTTGTTTTGAGACCTAATAATACCAATGCAAATATAAGGTAAAAGTCAGAGTCAGCCTTTTCCCGCCATATTTTAAATCTCAAATATCTTGAAAAGGAGGTCCATAACCTATTAATATTTTTAGCTTATTTTTATCCTTAATTGATGCTCTACCAGCCTATAGTATCAATTTTAACTTCTTAATTTATCAATTTTCACCTAACCTCACCTAAGTACATCCTTAAGATACAAAAAACACTGTTCTATTAAAAATCTGAATCCAAAAATATGGACAACTGTTGTTTAAGACCAATATTTATTCAATTTTTTGTTTGTATGCTTTGAAAAACATTGATTTTACTATATGAAATGTGTGAGTCAAATCGTAATTTAAACGTGGTTCAATTTGTTTATATGTCTGTATGTCCCATAATTGATAAATACAATAAAATCGCAGAAAATTTAAGGGATGAGTTTTGATTTTTGTTTTATCAAATCATTGCATCCTTTTAGAAAATGTTTTTAATGAACAATAATTTAATTTCGGGTGTAACGCGTCTTCTGATTGGCTGACGTTATTTTGTTATCAGCCCATAGACATAATTTAGTCATGTGACTGTGACGTCATCAACATTTTTTCATGGGTTTCTACGGTTTGAAATGGAATTTAGAATTAAATTATAAGAAATTACTGTAATATTTTTTCTGTCTATTCGAAGTAGCATAAAAAATGTGTTGCACCCTGTTAAATAACCGGCTACGCACGTAATTCAGTGTGCACCAAATTTTTGTATGTTATTTCTTCATAGACAGAAAAATATTACAGTTATTCCTTAAATAACAGTTTAATCTATTTTACATTCGACATTTTAGATTATTGTATAATTGGTATGGCTGAATGAGGGTGACAAAACAGTTACTAGACTTTTGTATGGTTACAGCACAATTAAATTTACCACAACATTTATTGGGTAGGTAATATAGAATTAACACAAATAAACAGTTATAAGCAGCTATATCATTCCCAACCCTTTGGGGGTTGATTCTTAATTTGTTTATTCGAGATAGATAAACGATGTTTAATAGCTCGTAAGATATTCCGACGAGGAGGATTATCAAATTAGATTTGATTACTTAAACATTATAAATGACATGAATTTAGAAAAAGTGGCAAACAGTTAACCTGGTATAGTGTTTATGGGATATAATATTACCCACAAATATTAACAACGAAATAACCAGTTGTTCGTGCATTTAGGAATGACAATACTATACCTGAACATTTGCTGCCGTTGATTACCTATTTTACGATGCATAACTGAGTCAGTAAAATGTCTATTTGAGATTGTTCAATCCAAATTAACAACAATACTGTTTTTCCTTCTCTATTTTGAAATTTCAATGCACTACATAAGGAAATAGTTCGTTAGCATTTTGAACAAATCTATAGATTTGAAATAAAATAAAACTCCGCAAAATTTCATGAGTGATTTTGTCGTATTTTCATGGTTAAACGGGACGTCATACAAATTATAACTTTCAAATTGCATGTTACGCATCATGTTATGGAAAAGCTAATATGCTTTGCATGATTTACAACAAATTATGCATTCAACACAGATTTGTCATTATGTCATGATTTTAACTAAACAGACCATGCTGTTAAGACATGTGCAAGGAGACGATATCACAGAACAAAAGACGCTCTAGTTTTAGCTGACTGCTAAACTTGTCCTTCTTCAACTGTAGTACTGTATGCTGTAATATTGAAGAAGTTGATCATTTTCCACCTTTCGGGTATTTTTCTGAATGTCAAAGCAATGGTAAAAAGGAATTCCGGACAGTCTTTATGTACATCGTAATGATATATTATTGTATAAGATTTCGGCTAGCCGAAAGGATATTTGTTTTGTCTTTTTTAACACTTGGATAAAAAAAACTATTTTCAGGAACGGTATGTTTAACAAGAAAAAGAAAAATTGATATATATATCAATAAAAAAGTTATGTTCTTTTTATTCACGCATTTATAAGTTATGCAATGTATACCTCTTATCCATCTGTATTGATCGATATACGTATTTGGTTTTTTTTTGTGAGAGTAGAATCTTAACAAAGTGACAAAGTCAAAGTACTAGTGAGTTAACTAGTGTAATAAGTATTCCTTTATGCTTTCAAGAATGATCAATTATCAAAGTCATGGAGCAGAAAATATTGACATATGTATCAGGTGGCCATCACTCGGATTTTAATTTTAATAAAGCTTTACAAATGACGGACACAATCAGTCATGAATGAATATATGCTATTTACCGATATCTGTTTGAACTCTTTGTCAATAGATTGATCCGATATGAGATGATTATTATCCAGTATGGCAACGATCTTAACTGTACTCTTAAAGACAAATTATTACAATGCAAATATTATACTAGATGAACATTCTCATTTCAATCTATGATTAAATGGGGTTTACATGAAAGATTGAAAAGCAACAGATATTGCATGGATTGTATTTCCTTGAGAGTATGACACTCTCCGAAAATGTGTCTAAATACCTATATAATGAGCGATCTGTATTGTTAAAGTCATTTGTAAGGTATTTCTAACTAAACGAACATTTAAGTTGTTCATAGTCCCCCTTCAACAAACACATCAATTAGATTAAAAAAAGGTTTCGAAAAGGAATCGCTACACGCATTTAATGCAAAAAACACAGGAACCTCGGTTTTGTTGCTGCTAGCTGTCTTAAAGCCACAGTAAGACATTCATCACTTAACAAAGGCTCATGGTTATTTCAAGATCAGTATAGTTATGTTACCATCTTAGGGTCTGGAACACTCTTTGATATAATTTAAATGTGAACATAGTTATATTGTTTACTATCAGACAGTCATTTGCAAATTACCCAACTCGATGATGTTTTTACTAGCGTTCTTGCTTCAGTAAGGTTCGACCCCGGCTTTTTATGTGCTCCCTTAGCTTATCTTATGATGTAGAATTGATCGTTAGTTAAACCGAATTGTTAAAGACCAACGAGTGTTTTTCTCTGAAGATTTTATGATGAATGAGTCGCTAGTCTATAAATTCATCGACCGTGTTATATTCCCAATCATAACAACCTTGACTGAGCAGACATAGAAGATGAAGCGTTTTTAATCTACATATTTGACGATGCATCGTTTTGGACTACTTCGATTTAATCAGGTTTTTTTCTTTCTTTTTTGTATACACATAATAGATTCCCTGCAACACTTATAATCACTCCCTTTGCGATTGGCACAGACTATCACATATTTGTTTTTCGTTCATTTTTTTTAATTCAGATAAGGCCGTTGTTTTCTCGTTTGACTTGTTTTACATTGTCAAATCGGGACCTATTATAGCTGACTATGCGGTATGGGCTTTGCTCATTGTTGAAGGCCGTACGGTGACATATATTTGTTAATGTATGTGTCATTTTGGTCTCTTGTGGAAAGTTGTCTCATTGGCAATCATACCACATCTTCTTTTTTTATATTAGCCTTAAATAACTAGCCCTAGTCCTAAGCTAAAATAACATTTGTAAAGAGCAGTGATTTGTTTTTCGTGAACTATTTTTAAGTTTAAAGTACGAGAGTGAAAAATCCATCTAAGTGTGTCGGCCTAGTATAACTGAGATTGACTCCCGTCATAACTAAAAGTAAAATTTAAAAAAAACGAACCCAAGGAAAATTCTAATTGCAAAATCATAAGTTCAAACACAACAAACGAAAAGATAACAACTGTCATATTCCAGGCTTATTAGGGCATTTCTGTGTGTAGGACATGTGAATTCGATCTGGTGTATATCTAGCGATACCTCTCACGTGTATAACTAGAGGCTCTAAAGAGCCTGTGTCGCTCACCTTGGTCTATGTGAATATTAAACGAAGGACAAAGTTGTGTTTTGTTGATGGTGATGTCTTTGTAGATCTTACTTTACTGAGCATTCTTGCTGCTTACAACTATTTCTATCTATAATAAACTTTGCCTAGTAGTTACAGAGGAAAAAGTTAGTAAAAATTTACAAATTTTGTATATGTATATTGGATGGATATGATGTGCGGCTTTTATCTATTTATCAGTAGTATTATAATGAAAAACAACCAAAAAAGTTATCTGCTCTAGATAGCTAGTTTATTGATTGTTTTTTTTTTTAAACAAAAATTTTCCATATCGTTGTCCGTTCAGATTCACAATCATGTTTCATCCAACCACATTCTTTGTGTACCTGTCCTTAGTCAGAGGTCTGTAGTCTGGTGGTTGTCGTTCGTTCGTGTCTGCCATATTTGTTGTTTTTTTGGTAAATTGTTTTGTTATTAATTAGGCCATTCGTTTTGTCGATTGCATTGTTTATTTTTTTATGTTGGATCCTTTTATAGCCGATAATACAAAATGGGTTTTCATTATAGTTGAAGGCCGTGTTGTTGCTTACAATTGATTATATCTACTTTATTTGATATATGATAGATAATTGTCTTGTTGTTGATTAAACCTTATCTCCTTAAAAGTTTATGGAACTATAAAAACTACGGATTTAAATGGTTTTGAAATCATGATATAAAATTGTAATTATTGAACATATCACGGTTAGAGCAAACATTCGTTCGCAAATGACATAGTTTACCTCACTTGGTTTGGTGTTTAATGGGTTTTGTGAATTTTTTTTGTATAATTTTGTGATGATAGTCATCAAAAGTACCAGGATTATAATTTTATACGAAATTTTTATGATGACATTGAGCATTCATACCCCAACAAAGGTGAAGCGGAATAAATAATAAAAGTCCAGTCTTTAATTACACCAATTACAATGATGAATAAGCAAACATACAGAATATTTGGAACTCTTTCAAGGATTGTTCGCACAAACAAATAACCAGTTCCTGATCTTTCATGATTATTTTAGCAATTATGAAAAATCAATACCTGATCTTTCATGATCAGATATATCACATTAATATACACCTTATACTATCTTTGAACAGTGGTGAATTTGCTTTACGTTTAGTTCTACATAACCAAATAATACGATATGATAGATTTTTAATTAGATATAAAAAGGAGTTAATCCAATTCATATTCTTCAAACTGTATTGAAGAAGTGAATAATGAGAAAATAAAAAAGCAATTTCCCAAACACTATAAAATTAGGGAAAACTTATACATGTCAGATCCATCTATTTTCAACATCCCTATGCATATACTTCAGAGAAATGTTCTGATTCCAGATGTCTATAAATAAGTAAAACTCAATGATTGAACTGCATACTTCGAAATGATCATTTGATGACAAGCTTTAAATTATTAGACAACTTTATGTAAGTCAAGTACATAAATTATCGTTCCCAATCAAAAGGAAAATAAAGAACAGACCATGTCGAGTGAAAGTTGGTTTTGTTTTCAATGACAAATTTCTACTGGGACTACAAAACCAGAGCATTGGAGTCATCTTATTATAGTATCTCCTGAGTCTTTGATCTCTTGGTATATATTTGTGTCATTGACAATCAAACCCCATCTCCAATTGTTTTTTTGTGACCAGATCTATTAATTTAACGTTATATCATTAAGACTTTTCAACTTAAAAAAACCATCACGTATCACTTTATAAAGTTTTCTTGATTTCAAAATTTTATAATGTATCAAACAATTCTTGAAATAACTTATTGATTTCACAATGTGTAACCACCTGTTTGATGTAAATCATACAATACTTGAAACGTCATTCCTGCTATAATTCATTGGTATCATTTTACCGATTCCTTGTCCAAAGTCATAGAGATGTTATCTTTGGAATGATACAAAGTGGATATCGATCTGTCACTGCTAATAATAAACAGTTCGAAGTAGATAGCATAGAATTCATGATTTTTTTCGGAAACATAAAATCCTTCTTGTTATTTTAACATTTGATAAAACCGAGTTTCGAAGCAAATATTAATTGACGAAATTTTTGTAAATTTATTAAATCGTTTATCAATCGGATATGTATGTTTCTTTTTTTTTTTACAATATTTAGCATAAATTGTTTTTCAAAAAAACAAAATTGGGATGTAATGAATTAAGCATAGTACCGATTCTAAATCTAATACAAGTTCTTCGTTCATCAAAAATAAAAGCCCGAATAATTTTAGGTTTGATTCACAAATGATTTGATATTCTTATTTATCTCATAATTAGTTGTAAATGTGAACTGTAAGTTGTATCTCTGAATCAAACTAGACAAAACATGGTAATATTTTCTGATTCCAGCTTGAGATTTTAATATTCGGTTTATAGTACTTGCCATTCTATTGATATCACAGTATAGACCTTTCTCAAACAATATACTAAGATTATTCCTTCACAAAATCCCGAGACCACTTAAATGTAACGAACTTAATTATTACCATTGACCATAATTATATCTGGAATGGTGCAAGTTATAGGTAAAAAAACCATGGAATAATATTTTTTTTTGACAAAGTACTCTTTCAGTATTTGATGATGTATTTATTTTTATATTTGTAGGTATTCAAATAAGTTTGAATAAATCAAACTAAGAAATACCATTCAATTTTTATTTAAAAAAAAATATTATATTACACCATATAAAACACAAAAACAAATAAAATGGTAAGGTCAGTTTCCTAAAAATTTATACTTATAATACACAGATTCCATTTTATATCGTTATTTAAATATTTACTGAAATTAACTAAGTATTTTTTTGTATTCGTGTCTTTCAGTTTTGTGTATGTGCTTTGTCTATATGCGTTGTTGTGCTTCTTTGTAATATATTTGTTTGTTTTTATAGTGATTAAGATTTAAACATAACATTGACTGTTTTACCCTTATTTTTGTCAATTTTACATTTTATTTCTGTTTGTTTTGTTCACACATCGTTGTCAATATTATAGAACTTGATGCAACTGTCATACAAGTATTTTGACATTTGATTACAGACTTCCCGTTTTTAATTTTCCTCGGAGTTCAGTATTTTTGTGATTTTACTTTTCATTGATCTTTACTCGATACATTGAGACAAATCTATGACAAATGAAATACTGTAAGAATTAAAAAAACAGTAATATAAGATAGATTTAGGAGTTGCATAATTATTTGGCGAAAAAACTATAGGAAGGAAAAACATAAAACATGTAAAATTTACAGTATTGTATCAAATTGTTTTAACAGCAATATGTAAATGCAATCATTATGGTTCTTTGCAGTTTTGTATCGTGGTATCTGTTTAGTGATCCAATAATTACCAATGGCGTGTCCCTTATTACATATGCTGAATTATTATTAATTAGATGTATGATTTATATAATAAAATTAACGGTATCAATTTTCTTGCAGCAGATGCGCATTTCGACAATAAATGTCTCTTCACTGATGCTCGTGGCCAAAATATTTGAAATCCAAAGCTTATATAAAAGATGAAGAGCTATAATCCAAAAGGTCCAAACAGTATAGCCAAATCCGTGAAAGGAATCAGAGCTTTGCATGAGGGAGATACATTCCTTAATTTATAATAATTTCTATCATTTTGTAACAGCAAATTTAGAGTACTAGTATGTGATATTAGATAAATATAAAAACTCAGAACATAATGATATTTTGCACACGGTCATCCCTGTTGTTTTTATTTTAATTAAAGTAAGAAAGAAAAATAACAATAATACAACATCGAACCAATTACTATTTACTAGTACTAGAAATAGAATATGGCAAACGAAACGTTCCGCAATACAAAACAAAGACAACGAGGTCTCACCACATGTATACATATATGTGTATATATAAAACAGTGAAATAGTTATCAAAGTTACCATGATTATAATTTAATACGCCAGACGCGCGTTTCTAAGACTAATAAGTGACGCTCAGATCAAAATAGTTATAAAGCCAAACAAGTACAAATTTGAGGGCATTGAGGTCCAAAATTCCAAAAAGTTGTGCCAAATACGGATAAGGTAATAAAACACAGACAGACATTTACAGTAAACAACAGCGTATGCATATGCCACTCTAAAAACAGTTACGAGAGCGATTAATCTCACATATACATGATGGTTATGTGTATACACGCATTAAACCTATTTATAGCAAAGTCATATATAAAAGATGAACAACATACACGTAAACAACTCTAAAATTAAAACAACTTTACAAAAAAAGTTATGTATAAAAAAAAGATAAAACATATACAAAACTTGATCTAAATGATATAGCCTGGGAGATTTTGCAGTGTAAATTGCATAGGATAATTACTTAAAATAAATAAAGATTTTTTAACATTAAACATACATTTGCATTTAATTTCAATCATTTTTTTATATGCTTTATGGGAGAATTCATGACCAGCATGATCATGTAAACCTGAATATATGCGACATTGCAACTACATATGTTTTACATCTTCAGTTTCATTTCAATTAAAACATTATTATCCTCAAAACATATGTTTCAATATCTTCCTGTTTCTATTCGAATAGTTGTGACGCCGTGGCGAAAATTAGACATAGCATTGCATGTGTATATATACAGTCCTATAGTCAAGAATTACACAAAATTCACTTTTGACTGAAAGGAAGAAAATATTTTCTTTGTTGATCGATTAGAATGCTCATATTTACAAAGAAGTATTTGGTTATTCTACGCAATAAAATATATTATTTACTCAAACTTTACGTAAAGTTTCTTAAACGTTAGGATATTCCAGTATAAATATAGATAGAAGCGTTCTCAAAGTGAACAAATAAAGACTTTATTGGACATCGATATGTTTAATCATTGTATTGAGACAGCGTGTGCTACAACCCAACTTTGTCTCAGATAACAACGTGCTTTAGTATTCTTAAGATATCAAGAGAATGTGACCAATGCTTATTGATAAATTGATTACTACTTAATTGGGTTTGTTTCACCAGGTATCACGCCCGTAAGACAGTAGGCGAGTTTTCATTGGAGAATGAAAGTACATAGACAACTTGGTTTATGAAATTGTGTAGTGTTTATAATTGTAATGATCTTAGGCAATGGTTTATTTATGAAGTTGTTGAATGCTACTTCGACACTGATCATATTTGGTGAAATTGTATGTGGGACCGTTCATTGAAAAAAAAAGGTAAGAAACTTTTAATTTAACATTTCGAAAATATTAACATGAATAAATCATAATATTCATACACAGATTTTTTTGGATAGAAAAATATTTTTTTTTGAGTTACATTGATAATTTGTATATTTATTTACTACTATAATTATTATTTTGAAACTGTAAAACAAATTGAAATATCATATACAATATTTATCAAAAACTCTTTCTTATATCGAAAATGAGTTGCAATTGATTTGGTATATTACTTCAGGTGTTCGGCTTTGGCGGCAATAGTCTTATCAAATATAATTTGGAATTTTGTTAACATACATGTATGATGCACCAGTCTTTTATTCGCTACAAGTTTGGTGACTTTATTTAAAGGATTTTTTATATATAAACATGATCAAGTATACCTTCATTATATAATACCTGTATGGTACATATGTGAAATGGCAAACATATAAGAGTCTCAAAATTTTTCTATCATATAAATGAAAAATTTGCCTAAAGTATCAATGAAGTTGTACATACCGTAAATTGTGTCAAAGGCTTTGTAAATGCGTTTAAAATATCATTGATTGTAAAGCAATTATTAGATTTAAAATTAAGCATGTCTTCGGAAAGTTACATATTATAAAGTACAAGGGAAAAGTTGGGTTTTATATGTCAGCAATATTTAAAAGTCAAAATAACCAAACAGAGATGGAAAAATGGGAGGTGCTAAGGACGTATCAAGAGGCTGTTAAAATCTACCATAAGACGATAAAGAGAACACACCATGGTCAAAACGAATAAAAAACATCAAAAAAATGAAAAGGACACTGAATATCTGCCTAGCACGAAACCACACAAACACCCGAAAGTGTGCTCCTGTTCCTTACCAATTAGTGACAAATATCTGTTTGTTGATATTGTTTAAAGTGCCAATTTTTGTAAGAATCAGGCAATTTATAAATAATGCAAAACAGGATCGAAAAAAGAAAAACTCACCGACCTAACCATTCTTTTTTAAGTTATCCTCGACCTTAGTTTGAAATGGTGGGACTTTTGTATCTGCGTGCCTGTCTTTTTTCGAGAAATCTGTAGATAATTTTTGGTTAAAATGCTAGCAAAATATGGGATTAGCTCCCCTTATTTGTAAATTTCAGGTGCACTTAAACCAAATTGTATTTTGAATTACCAGAACGGGAAAAGAAAACAAACTTTAATTTCGTGCATAATTATAAAACGTGAACATGAATAAATGTAAATTTTGGAAGGTTTTTGTTTATTATGTTTTCACCACTGCCTAATTCTTTGGCAGACTGATACGTAAGAAGAACGCCTCTAATAAAGTTGCAATAGGATAAATCCAGGAATAAAGGACGCGATTGTGGCTACGAAATGTGTAAAAGTATTTAACCATCAAACCGTGACGGTTTCTTATTGTGACCTGTTACATCGATGCCCTTGTATTTTATCAAACAATCTTGCTTAGATAAATTATGACTTACGAAAACAAAACCAGTTTGACAAATGCCAGATACATTTATTGACCTTTGATGTCTAGTGCTTTTTTTTGTTATATTTGTTTGTTGTCCCTGATTATTTATAACACATCTCCTTTCATTCATATACATATTATTTGTAAGAATGTACCTTCGTTTAAAATAGACACGAATACGATTGTTATAATGCATGAACGTTCATTTACAAAACCCAGAAATTCTATTCTTTCTCTTTTTGAGTTGTCTTGGGGTGGTGTGACCCTTTAACGTTACCCGAGTTGCTTTATGACGAAGATTTGTTTCAAAGGAATTTCTTTTGAAAGCAAAACATAAAAAAGAACAAAAAAAAGGAAAACAGGCAGACATTGCAAAACCAAATACTTTTTTATTTATATAATAAACTAAAAATATAATAATTTAATAGTATAAAATAGTAATTTAATAGTATATAATAGTAATTTAATAGTATATAATAGTAATTTAATAGTATAAAATAGTAATTTAATAGTATATAATAGTAATTTAATAGTATATAATAGTAATTTAATAGTATATAATAGTAATTTAATAGTATATAATAGTAATTGTTTTACAGTAGAACTATAGTAAATGATTAAAATTTGAGGAATCAGCATGTGTTCAGCACCTACTTTCACAAAGTCTAAATTAGAATTGTGATATAGTTATCAAATTACTAGGCTTATAATTTAATACGCTAGACGCGCGTTTCGTCTACATAAGACTCATCAGTGATGCTCAGATCAAAATAGTTATAAAGCCAAACAAATACAAAGTTGAAAAGCATTGAGGACCCAAATTCCAAAATTCCGTGCAAAATGTAGCTTAGGTAATCTATGCCTCGAATAAGAAAAGGCTTAGTATTTCGAAAAATTCATACTTTTGTAAACAGTAAATTTATAAAAATTACCATATAATTGATATTCATGTCAACACCGAAGTGCTGACTTCTCATAATCCTCATATTAAATGTGGTCGGCTCATTGCTGACCTCCATGTACACTTTCGATTGTCAGCAATGTTTACACAGTTTAATTTCACCCAACTGTTTAATCTTCCAATAAAGTTAATAAAAATACGATACGGCCATATTATCCTAACAAAAGATTGGTAATTGGTGTTGTTATTAGGTTACTATTCAATTAGTAAACATTAAGTCCAGATCGATGATTAATTTTATTGTGTTCACGTTATTAAACTAGCGAATTATGAGCTTCTAATGCTCTTTAAACATTTTAAATTGGATAAAGAATGTTGAGCACAGTGTGGGTTGTCTACCTATTTCAGTGCTGTGACAAAATACAGTTTTTATTGGATTCGATGAACTTGCAAACATTGTTCAAGAACATACTGAAATGCATTTGTGTGTTGGTATACACTTTAATTCGTAAATTTAGCATTTTTTTCTCGCTTACTAGTTTGTTTGTCGTAGAAATCATTCCAACTACGTTTATTAAATGCCAAACTGATGAAGAAGATTTAAAAAAAAACATAATGTCGTCTGGAAAAGTACTTCAAGAAAAAATGATGTACACACTATTGTACATCCATTAGAAATGTTATAAATTAACTATTAACAAAACGTTAATGAAAAACTTTTCTACCTTAGCATTAGTGGCTTAGCTGTATGTGTCAACACATTTAGGAATTTTTGGTACTCAAGGCTCTTTAACTTCGTACTTTCTTTGGCCTTTTAACTTTTTTATATTCGAGCGTCCAATGATTTTCTTTTGTAAACGAAACACGCGTCTGGAGCAAAAACAAGATATTAATCCTGGTATCTATGATGAGTTTATTTAAATATACGTCTTGAAAACAAAAAAAAATAAATTGTGTAAAGGGTTGTAGTTAAAGACTGGTACGAATCTGTTTTTTTTTTTCACTGTAAGAATAAAAATAAATCATTTGATAGATTTCCTTCCATTGATTATTTTTTATTTTGACTTTGTCGATAGGTTTATTGACTTCTTTCTATATCCATTTTGAACTTTACCTGAAATATCTCAAAAGACGTTGAGTTAATATCTATTGACATATACATAAGTGCGTTGTATTGCGTTTACATTATTATCTTGATAGACATTTGATGCAACGTGTTAACCTATTTGACCAAAGCCGTAGTATTTTGTTCTTTTTCAATTTTCCTTTAATTGCATGATATATGCATTGGGTTGAAAGGTAAGCAAATTCATATCAAGTCAAATGACTGAGCTAGTTACATTTTTTCTATATACCTTTCGAAAGCCAAATTTTCAAGAATAAAAAGTAAGACCATAATAGTTTAAAAGATCAACTTAAAATTGTCTGCTTAAGTTTAAAGACTTGCAACCCTTTATAGGGGAGTAAGTATGATTCTCAATGCATGCCAAAATAATACAAACCTCAGTTATTTAAAATCTTTCGAACTAGTGTAAACGCTTTCTTGTGATGTTCGGAAAGTTTTTGCAATAATTAAGCATAAAAGAAAAAAAGAAAAAGGAACTAGCAATTGGCAGTTTCTAAATTAGGAAGCCATAGTGCTATTTACATTGCAAAACACGTTCTATTACTCCCACGGTATTAAGCTCCTGCTCATTAAATTTTAATTGGCATTCTAAATAGAATTTACTTCACATGAATATATTGATGTTGTGTTAATTTGTTTACTTTTCACTTGAACTATTTTTGTCCAATAAAGTTAGTGCTGCTATTATGTTTCCATATTGAATTAAGTGATATATAACAACGAAAGTGAGTCTCTTTAAAATCTATTTTATTGGTTTTCTTTTTATTGTAAAATAATCGAATGTAATTTAAAACTAAGAGTTTGCATACGTTGTTTTCAAGTTAATTTGTTGATGAGTTTGAACTTTTAAGTCTCAGAACTTTAATTTTCATGCCTCGATTTTGCCGTAATCAGTTTTTTCAATAAACTCAAGTTCCTTAGTTTAAAAGGTTGGAGTTTAAAAGGTGGGATTTCTCTTAACGCATAAACATTTCAGTGTGCGATTATAATGCTTCTTGTATTGATATATCCGAGTTTGCATTCAAATATAATATACAATTCATAAAAAAAGGTTTTTTTGGGGGAGGAGAAAATATAGAATTTCAATTTAAAAATTCGAAAGTATATATTCATAATGTAGATCATGTCCAATTTCTTCAATTTCATTATTCAATCATCTATAAATTGTTATGATACACCTATACAACTGTTACAATTCTAATATATATGTTGACTATACAATATAATGTGTCATACAACTGTTCAAGTTCTACTATATATGTTGACTATATTATGTAATATGTCAAATTACATGTATCAGTTATGGCATTAGTCCATGTTTACCAATTCGCGTGGATTTCAGGCATCGAATTCATGAAAAATTGTAAGGTTGTCAAAATTATAAAGAAGCAGGGATTCTCTGGGGTCTCTTTCATAAACTGTTTTCTAGTAACAAACATATGTGAGGACAAGTAACTTTTTCACAGTTTTTCATGAATAATTGAATGTTCTATGTAGTGATTAAAAGCAATGAAGGAGGAAGACGTTCCTTATACTAATCCTGTTAAATGCAAACAGACAGTACACGACAGATGTGCAGTCATTATAAACTTTTTCATATATAACCTTTGTTAACCGTCGACATCCGGTAATAAGTTATTACACGTTAGAGAAGGTCAACCTTTATCACATGTATCATACATTAATATTTACATTTGGTCTTATTTCCTTTCATTCTGGGTAACTTTAATTATAGGATGGAGGGGTTTGTAATTTGCAAATTTATTAAGAAATAAAACCAATCTGTCACCTTCATATACATGAAAAATATAAAAATCAAAATGAATGTCAGTAATCATTCTTGTTAAAAATTTAGAGTAAAATGACCTTACAGTTTCTTTAACTTTATTTATTAATATTATGAATTGCAGTAGAATATTTACTGCCGTCCTTCCCTCGTATTTTGTATAACCTGTTCCGTTTCGTCATCCTTCCTGATATAAATAACCTGTATAATGCTCATTAATCATTTAAATAGAATTATTATATAGATGAAAAAATATGCGTTAAACCTACAACATTTTGTTAAAAATGTGAATTTGCATTGTTACCGTTTTCCATATTAAACTTTGTTGGTCGTGAATCAAAATGGTCATGTATGATAATTAGAAGATTGAAGTTTAAGCACCAACGGTATCAGTTGGTAATTTGATGGTCGCAAATTAAGTTTAATAGCAACGCAATACTGTCAAATAAAACTGACAGAAATCATTATTATATGTCATCTGCGTTTGTGCAAACGTTTTCAAATTTGGAGTCATCAGTCAATCATATTGTACCTTACAAACGATGTTGCATTATTATTATCTTATCCATTTATTCAAAAGAATAGTCGAGTTTCTTGTAGTTTTTCATCACTGAAGAATGTCTTCCTTTATCTTCATATATCATTTATGTATTCCTATGTTTATTTATATTGATTTCTTCCTAAACTGTTGTGTACAAGATGCAAGTTTGTAAAATTTATACTGTGTACAGGGTTTTTTGACACACACCTTTTTTCACTAGCTTATAAAACTTATCTTCTAAAATGTATCAGTTTAGCGTCTTAAATTTAAATTTTTATTCAACCTAACATTATGCGCTATTTTCCTTGTCCTCAAACTGAAAATAAGAACACTTGAATTGTTTGAATTCTAATTTTATTTTAATCCTTATACCAAAATCATATCCATAAAAAGTCTTTTGTGTTATTTAATAATTATAATGTCTGTGTATAAATGTTGAGTATTCAAGCCCGTGTTCACATTGATCTTAATTCGGTGTTGTGTTAGTGTAATTCACATGTAAACTAAACACGATTACGTTCCCATTGATAACACTCAATGTTTACATGTAGTTTCAATCATGTTTTGTCTACATGCAGTCGATGGTCAATGCAGGCCTTGTGTAGGTTAAGTGTACATATAAATTGGCATTAAGAAATTAAATTCCAAGTATATTTAAGGAAGTAACGATTTTTGAATAATTTTGATATTTATAACAATTATTAATGAAGTTCTTTACAGAAATATTTGTCTTAACTTGATATGGTCATTTGTTATAAAAACAACTTTTATGTAGCTTTATAAACCCCTTATCAAGACTCAAAGCATCAATGCCGAACACATAATTCATTTGAAAAGGTATTCCCGAATCGACTGGACATACACTTGCCATATATTTGCCACTGGTCTTTACTCAAACAACGATTCTCTCACTACTAAAAAAGTGTGAGGTAAGTTGTACTGTCGGTCTGGTATCTGAGATCCGTTAAAACACACTAAGAAATTAAAAAAAAAGCATAAACATCTCCCTTTGCTAAATACTCCTTGGAGAAGAAATACCATTTGAAAGAAACAGAAAAGTTAAAAATGTAGTGATCCTTAACATCTCAATCCCTTTTCTTCGTCTGTGAGCACGCTGCTGCAGTCTGCATTTTTTAATGCGCAATCAAGACATTTGTAGTATCTTTTAAAAACTACTGTAAATCGTCAAAATGGCTTTCATAAAGGACCTACCACTTAATTTCAAAAAAAAAGGGGGGGGGGTATATATTTTTGAGTCAGAATTTTTTTCGCACGAACGTTTTTATTCAGGTTATTTTATGCACGCAATTAAATATCTTTTTTCAATATTTTACACTGTAATGTATGGGGAAACTCTGGGTTCAGAATATTTTTTTATCATCTCTATGACCAGAATATTTTTTTTTATCAACTTGGGGATCAGAATATTTTTCAAGAAAAAATCCATTTTCCCCCTTTTTGAAGTCAAATGGTCGTTCCCTAACTACTAGAGAAGTTGTCCGAAAAATTTGCATTTGATTCTACGTTATGAACATTTAAATGACATATAGTGTACAAGTGTGAACAAATCTTATGTACATATGTACAGGTAATCAAACAAGGTTTTTAGATGTGAACAAAAATGTGAAACCAGTGTACATTACATTAAACTAAATGTAAATATGTTTACTGTACATGGCGTTTGGTGTGAACACGGCCTTAAACTGTATCATGTAGTACAAACATGACAGAAATATGCGAAATAAAAGACTGTGTGTTTGCATCATCCATTTGTGTTTGGCGGTTCATAAAACACTGATAACTTGTACAAAATATCTGTACAAATTATAATTACAATTTGTACACAAAGAATACACGATTAGATTGCTCGTGATTCAAATTTTAACAAACTATCAAAAATTTTAATTCTACATGACGTTACACGAGTACGAGTAATGAATATCTGTCAATTAAAAAAATTGTTCAGCTATGTATTTTAATCAACAAATTCTGCATTTGATGAATTGTACAGTAAATAAAAAGACCCAGTAATTGGAGTCAGATATTTCCGCGACCTATACGATAAAATACGATGTGAAGTATGATGGAATGTATAAACCTCTATTATACACTATATTACTTCGTATAATGATCATTTGAGTGAACCGTACATTGTATGTTTTTGCAACGTGGATTAATACCAGACATTGCCAAATTGGGGCTAACTACTTTTCACATTTTTCTTGTCTGGGCTGTTATGGTACGAGTTTGTCTCATTGTTGCAGGCTGGAACGGTGTTGATCTTCTGCATTTGAATTTTACTGGTTTGTTGTTTTATTGGCAGTCATACCACATCTCCTCTTTCTCTCTCTCTCTCTTATTTTGATAACTGAGTATTGTGATCCTAATCTCTACTTTTCCACAAAGGAATATTTAGTTCCGCGACAGTTCGTTACATGCAATCTACAACTAATATGCAACTGTTTGGAGTACAAAGTCATTTAAATCTGAAATTTTAACAAAAGCAGTGTAGGCGTCTGACGACTCAATACATGTTATCAACAATAAGGTTCATTAAGAAATATAAATTTGTCAATCAATTGAACATGTTATGGGTTGAAATAAGGAAAGGGTATTGTTCAATTAAAACGATGCATATCGAGAATAACTATTGCAATACATTCATAAAAATCCAATGTATTTTACACGAACTGAATGGGGACGATATCTATTATTTCACATGTCTGGCATTAAAATGAATATTAATATAAGGAGACATATTATGAATAGCAGACAGCTATCCACCAGAGTACATATGACGTAAGCAACCGAAGGTCACCGTAAGGCATTAAACATTGTTATAGCCCATTGGATTGAGTGTGTAGGAAAAAATTATGTATTTGGTAAGCTTGCTTGTTAGCTGAACCCTGAAGTCATTTTTAGGTAAGGTATACAACCCTCCTTTCAAAGTAGCTTAGTCCTACAGACAGATAGATTGGTAATCTGTCGGACTAGTCTACTCTTAAAGGAGGGTAGTTTATCTAACCTTATAATAACTCCACGGTTCAGCTAGCAAGCAAGCTAAACAAAGATATTACCTTTACTTACACACTCAATGCAATCGGCTGTCAACAATGAGAAAAAAATCCATATCGTAGAACCATTTTAAAACTGTACAAACAGCCAGCGTTTAAAGCGTGACAAAATGTTCATAATTCAAACATGTAAGCCAAATGCTTGATTTTTTATAATATTATAAACGGAATTATATTTCACACAAAATCAGTATGAAATGGACTCGTCAGATTAGCAGGAGGCGCAAACACAACTGACATAAATCAAAATTACCCATATACCGATCTATTAGCAAGGGCAGTCGGCAGTTTCGGTTGATGTATTTGAGAATTGATAATTCAGAAATACATAGGTTTTCCGTGTGCCTTTTTTCATAAATAAACGTGAGTCATCAAATAAAACTCTGATGATGTTATTATATATCAAACGTAGATGGTTTTTGAAACTCTGTTTTTTAATACATCACTATACCTGTAACATTATAAAATAAAATGGTATTCATCTTCAACAATATTGCTATATATTGCACGTATATGTAGTACACAACCTTTTTCTTAACTTAATTGTAATATCCATCATTCCTATATTGAGATACAATATTTACATATATTCGATGAACATGTCTTTTTAATTCAAATACCATTTTGTCTGTATCATTTATATATATAATATATATCCTTAAAGTATAATCATTTGAAATTTTGCAAAGTTGCAGAGTGATTTTATTTTTATACCATATCTGAAAAAAAATATTATTAATAACCTAAAAATAAAATATGCTCCCTTAGAGATTGGGGTATAACTACTTGATTTATAATAATAATTCTTTTGTATTTTAACTTCGTCAGCAATCTCTGGAAATTATTGGTAGTTTTTTAGGAACATCTTGGTATGATGGCGATGTAGTTCATGTCAAATGCCCCGTATAATGGTACAAACGACAACGTGGTTACCGTGAATTGGCCGTTTCAGAATCTAAAGCATAATAGGTAATTTCATTGTTTGTACCCAAAAAATGAAAATAACGTCACGTCATTGGTTAAATTTTCATTGCTTATGACATTTTTAACCAATCAGGACGTTTTGGTGTACACTTTTGAAAATATTACCCAGGTAGATTAGATTCTGAAACAGTGAATTACACAGAGACCGTGTTGCTATTTTTGCCATTTGGGAATTTGCAACTGTCGACATGCTTAACATGCTTGACCTGCATATTTGCAGATTGGATTATTCAATTTAAAAAGCGATAGTATCGTAGTGATGTCCGACATTTTAGATATTCATTAATAAGGGGCGTAAATGGGGGGTAGGGATCTGTACGGAAGAACGCAAAATAAAATTGCCGTTTGACGGTGAACGAACTATCAAAAATTTCTTGCTCGTTGACCTTTTTACCGATTTCACGAAACACGGTGAATAACTAACCTTTTACAGGGCTACACATGAAATAAAAATGGCAAATCACGTTGCATGAAAATAACCCTTTACCACCCTCATTAAAATACCACCTGACTTTTAGATTGTGAAATGATATTTTTATCTGCATTGAAGCACGTATGAACCTTATGTTACCTTATGTAGTGTTATGTTATTGTAATGCAGTTGTTTGAAGTTTGAGGTTGTATTTAGCTTCAATCTTACTGATAACAGTGAGGAGGGGATGGAAAATTTACAAATCATTCATATTGAATTATAAATTGATCAAGGGATAAAAGGTTTTCAGGTGTAGCTGCTATAATAAAAATTTGTATTGTTCTAGAAAAGAAAACTCATAGCATGTTACATCGTTATTGGATATCAAAAGTCAATTCTTTATTATCGGAAATTAACATTTGTTTGCCATGACTAAATTGATTGACTTTAGGAAAATGACATCGCTAATAATCGAATAAAGCAGGTTAATCTTTAATGTTTCAATATAATCTCGTTTTAAGGATGTAGTTAGGTGAATTGATATTTTAAGTCAGAAGAGAATTAACTAAGAAACAAAATAAGCTAAAAATATTGATAGGTTTGGAACTCCTTTCCGATATATTAGATTTTTTTTAATGGCGGGGAAATGATGACTCGGACCTTTACCTTACTTTTAGCATTGGCAATATTTCGATCTCAAATCGTAAGAAACAATCTAGAATCTGCTAAAACTTTGGCAATGATTTTTTATGAGCTGTTGAATTTTTCAATGAGAAGAATAGTGGGTGATATGGGGCAAAATATTTACCCTGTATTGTAAGAAAAAAAACCAAGTCGATAAAAACATATAATAAAATTTCCAAACCTGTCAGTGACATGACTACATCCTTAAAAGATATCACTGTATCACATATCATCAGAAAGACAGTTGTAAACTTATTTTGTATCTTTGGTAATTTACTCAACATTAAAGCAAACGCAACGAAAGGACATGGATCACATTAAAGAACATAATTCCTTCGTGTCATGCTATATGCTCATTATGACATGGATAGAGGCATTATTGTGTAGGCATCGTTCTAATGTTGTATTGTTACACCACTGTACGAGTTTAGGGGAGGGGGGATCCCGTTAACATGTTTAACTCCGCCACATTCTGTATGTATGTGCCTGTCATAAGTCAGGAGCCTATAATTCAGTAATTGTCGTAGGTTTATGTGTTTCATATTTGTTTTTCGTTCATTTAATATAAATGAGGCCGTTAGTTTTCTCTTTTGAACTGTTTTACATTCATTTGTCAATTTCGGGCCTTTTATAGCTGAATATGCCGTTTGAGCTTTGCTCATTGTTGAAGACCCTACGGTAACCTCAGTTTATTTGTTAACTTCTGTGTCATTTGGTCTCTTGTGGAGAGTTGTCTCGACGGATATTGTACGTCGTAGTAAGAATGTGTCATTATAAACACCGTAATAAGAATATGTCAGGATAGTGTACGTCGTAGTAAGAATGTGTCATGATAAACACCGTAATTAGAATATGTCAGGATAGTGTACGTCGTAGTAAGAATGTGTCATGATAAACACCGTAATTAGAATATGTCAGGATAGTGTACGTCGTAGTAAGAGTGGGTCATTATAAACACCGTAATAAGAATATGTCAGGATAGTGTACGTCGTAGTAAGAATGTGTCATTATGAACACCGTAATAAGAATATGTCAGGATAGTGTACGTCGTAGTAAAAATGTGTCATTATAAACACCGTAATTAGAATATGTCAGGATAGTGTACGTCGTAGTAAGAATGTGTCATTATAAACACCGTAATTAGAATATGTCAGGATAGTGTACGTCGTAGTAAGAATGTGTCATTATAAACACCGTAATTAGAATATGTCAGGATAGTGTACGTCGTAGTAAGAATGTGTCATTATAAACACCGTAATAAGAATATGTCAGGATAGTGTACGTCGTAGTAAGAATGTGTCATTACAAACACCGTAATAAGAATATGTCAGGATAGTGTACGTCGTAGTAAGAATGTGTCATTATAAACACCGTAATTAGAATATGTCAGGATAGTGTACGTCGTAGTAAGAATGTGTCATTATAAACACCGTAATAAGAATATGTCAGGATAGTGTACGTCGTAGTAAGAATGTGTCATTATAAACACCGTAATTAGAATATGTCAGGATAGTGTACGTCGTAGTAAGAATGTGTCATTATAAACATCGTAATTAGAATATGTCAGGATAGTGTACGTCGTAGTAAGAATGTGTCATTATAAACACCGTAATTAGAATATGTCAGGATAGTGCACGTCGTAGTAAGAATGTGTCATGATAAACACCGTAATTAGAATATGTCAGGATAGTGTACGTCGTAGTACGAATGTGTCATGATAAACACCGTAATTAGAATATGTCAGGATAGTGTACGTCGTAGTAAGAATGTGTCATTATAAACACCGTAATAAGAATATGTCAGGATAGTGTACGTCATAGTAAGAATGTGTCATTATAAACACCGTAATTAGAATATGTCAGGATAGTGTACGTCGTAGTAAGAATGTGTCATTATAAACATCGTAATTAGAATATGTCAGGATAGTGTACGTCGTAGTAAGAATGTGTCATTATAAACACCGTAATTAGAATATGTCAGGATAGTGTACTTCGTAGTAAGAATGTGTCATTATAAACACCGTAATTAGAATATATCAGGATAGTGTACGTCGTAGTAAGAATGTGTCATGATAAACACCGTAATTAGAATATGTCAGGATAGTGTACGTCGTAGTAAGAATGTGTCATGATAAACACCGTAATAAGAATATGTCAGGATAGTGTACGTCGTAGTAAGAATGTGTCATTATAAACACCGTAATTAGAATATGTCAGGATAGTGTACGTCGTAGTAAGAATGGGTCATGATAAACACCGTAATAAGAATATGTGAGGATTGTGTATGTCGTTAGAATATGGCAGTATGGTATACGTCGTAGTATGAATATGCCAGGATGGTCAACGTCGTAGCAAGAATATGTTAGACTGATGTATATCCTTAAAATATGTCAAAATGGTATTTAACGTCGTTGTGTGAATATATCAGGATGGTGCACATCGCAGAAAGATTTTTTTAGAATGGTGAATATCGTATTAATTATGTTATTATGGTTTACAATATGTCGCAGAAATAATATCAAGACTGAAAACGTCGTTGTAAAAATATTTATCTAATCATTAAGATTCATACTATACGTATCGTCATGTTTAAAATCGATATTTTGTATTCATGGTTATAACAATCTTTATAAAAGTGATACTGAATTTATCGTTTAAATTGAAATTTGCCACTAGTGTGCGGGAGGGCGTGAAATTAAGCACCGCCAGAATCAAACCAGACTTTAAAAATTGGTATTTGTCTACTTCTCCCTCTTAGCATGCGGCAATAAGGAGTATGAGCAATTTAAGTTGGCACAGAATATTTGTGTCTGGGTAAGGTGTTATGTATTTCTCCGGACTAGTACCTTGATAACTAGCACGTTGAAAATCTGGCTCAGCGTGTAAATCTTGCACAAAGCAGGGTTATTATTCATATTATGTAAATATATCTTGTTCAACTTCTGCATATGCATATTAATTTGTGGCTTTTTTATCTTTGGATTTATTTGTGTTTCCATTATGATGTGTCGACCTATGAGTAATGAATGTTCCGTTGGTACGTACTGTCTGCGCATGCATCATTTGAAATATTGTCGAAGATGTATTGCTTATTACTAATTAATAAGGAGACGATAGTGGATCATACTGAGATGTTTTTATATTTAGCAAACAAAAATATTTCTCTACGGGGTCAATTAGTCAAATGGGCAAATAGAAGAGACAACGCTAAATAATTCTCAAGTTTACCATATCAATATATATTTATAAACTGAAGATAGAATATAAATTTTCTTTTATTCGCGAAGACGGCAATCTCGTGAAATCTCGTCTGTCATCGTTATCAGTATATGAACAGCTTTCAGCCATGACACTTTAATCAGAAATCATCAAATTGATGTTCTTATCAGCATGCAATGCATTAAATATATAAACTTTAACGATTTCAGATCAACAGATTCTTGGCGTTTCCAATCTATTGATATACAATATCAAAATATGAGAATTTCTTTTTCTGATAATCGTCTATTGTTTTCAGTGTTATTACAATTATTAAGGTGGTATTGGTATTTTCTCGGATATAATTTTCTTATACTTTTCCAAAATAAAGGTTGTTAAAAAAATCTTAGAATTCCTATAATTTCAATATATTCAAATAAACAGTCGTTGGTCGCCGATTGTTTATGTGTTACATATTTGTGTTTCGTTCATCTTTTGTAAATGAATTGGGCCGTTATTTTCTCGTTTGAATTATTTTACATTGTCATTTTGGGGCTTTTTATAGCTGACTATGCGCTATAGGTTTTTCTCATTGATGAAGGCCGTATGGTGACCTATAGTTGTTAATTTCTGTATCATTTAGGTCTCTTGTGGAGAGTTGTCTCTTTGGCAATCATACCGCATATTCTTTTTTATATTTACACATGAATTGCCAATGTCTTTCAAACTTTGTAGTTTTAGCATAGAACTAGACTGATTGTGTACTCTTATTTTACATATAAGATGGACGAAGATATAATCAATGTTAATTAATTGTAAGTCAGTCATTAATTTTTATTTTACATTTTTATTATAATTGTTGGCCATTTTAATATCCAGGTTTTTTTTTATGCCCGATGATTTATTTTTTTATTTTTCATTATTACTTGTTTAGGTGTACTCGACGGTTTGATCCGGTCGTCCTGTTTAGTCCGAGAAGCTCAAACAAGCGTCCAAAAGGAAAATATAAAAACATTGCTACCATCACAACTAATATATTTAACAAAATTAGTTTAAGATCAGACGAAATTACAAGTGAAAAGTCAAATCAGTTCTAATGATGATTTTATTTGATTCAAGGTGCAAAAAGGAACAATGACCTTCCAGATGAATAAATTAGTGTTCCTCTTAAAAAAAATAACATTGAGTCTGACCATGTACATACACAAGTTACATAGATATAAGAAGATGTGGTATGAGTACCAATGAGAAAACTCTCCATCCAGGTCAAAATTTATAAAAGTTTACCATTATAGGTCAAATAATATACATATTAGTTATCAAAACCTTGTCTTTTTGGCGGCCTCGTTTTCAAAATCCTTGATCTGCATCTTACTTGGTCCCTTCCTGCTCTTACTCGTACGATTTTCATACATAATCAACAAAATGAGTAATCTCAATGAAAAGACAGATACGTAGGAGGCATTTGTTCCTTGATGAAATAGAAATAGCCTTATAAATAATTTGTCCTTTTCAAATTATATAGAATTAATCATTGTGTCTAAGCAGCGATTACCATGCAACTCAAAGTTAGTAACATTAAAAGACAGAAGTGGAGGTGTTTAAATCAAGTACATTTCCGCTGTCTGCTAAGAACATTGTTGGTTGGATTCTCGCTGTCGTCTGCTGAAAGCACCGTTAGGGGGATTAATTATTATTTCTCTTGAAGGCAGGAATCAGACGTTTGGTGTTTTTTTTAACTATAATTCATAATTCTTATTATGTGTCATTCCTTGTAGCTCATCGGGTCCGAAAATCAAGCAAATATAACCGAACCGAACTTAGCCAGACTTACCCTTAAGATATAAGGTTTAAATCTGTCACTTGAAATTTAACTTAGGGGTATACATCAATAGAGAATCCATTAAAAATCGTGAACATCATATCATTGAAAGGTCATTAAGCTGATAAACTTTAGGGAAACGAAACGTTAATAATCGTTTTGTAAGAATCATGGTCTATAACCATAAACTAAAACAACTGTTACGAAAACATTTTTTATAAAAAAGAAAATGTGGTATGATTAACAATGAGAAAACTCTCCACACGAGTCCAAATGACACAGTTTTGTTTGGGACAGACGTTAGAGAATAGAAGAAGCATTTTATGTATCCATCTAATATTAATCTGTAATTCTTGATCTAGTTATTTTTTTGTTTGATTAAAAAAAAAGCTTTCAGCAGTCATTACTTGTCTAAATTGCTGTATTTGCTGTTCGTTTAATTTCGTTCTTCTTACTTTTTTCAAATATTATTATATCCCAAAAGAAATGAATTGAATATGCAATATTAATGAGCTATATGATTGTTTCGTTTCGGCCATTTAAAATAGATATTGGTTGAATAATTGTTTGGCACCTAGCTAATGTAATAACTATTCATATAAAACTTTGTTCAACAGAGTTTGTCCAACCTTCTTATTAAACTGTTCTTATATATATCGTGTTTGTCCGTTCCTTTTCCGTTGTTCTTTAGGTTATAAGTCATTTTCATATATTTCAACGTCAAAAATAAGTGTTGCTTGTCATAATTTGCTTAAACCTTTGCAATTACTTGTCATAGTATGATTTTGACCCATTATGTTTACATTAAGCCCGGAACTTGCACATTTATCAAATATAAAGGTCAAGCCATTACCGGAAGTCATCAAATAAATGACGTAGACAAATACCATGGTTTTAATATTTTAACATTTTCATTACCGATTTACATAAGTGTAATAGGACTGTCCATACTATATCAATACCAAAACAAGTTTACCTGCTACCTTTTGAATCAATATCTACCTCAGAAATATTTGAGATACTCCCGAGAACGAGCGCTAAGTTTAAGTAAAGATAGAACCGCGAGATTAATGATTCTTATGATGATAATACAAATTATGCTAATGAAAATAGAAATAGTGAATCACGTAGGCAACGTACGTGTATTCGGAATGTTTTATATGTTTAGTACTCGATAAATTGCTTATCTGAATATAAAAGAAAAAGAAACATAATACAATCTCAAATTATCTCATTTAGTTAACCAAATATGCAATCAATATTTTAAAAATAATAAAAATGAATTTATAAATGTATAGAATATACATAGAAACTTTGATCAAAATATTATAATATGGTACTAAAACAGCTTCGGTTTCTAGACATGTTAGAGCGTGGTTGAAAGTATGTAAACTGTTGAAGGATCAGTGGCGGATCCAGAAATGTTCATAAGTGGGGGCCAACTGACTGACCTAAGAGGGGGTCGCTCCAGTCACGCTTCAGTGATTCCCTATATAAGCAACCAATTTTTTTCCCAAAAAGGGGGGCCGGGCCCCCCCCCCCCTAAATCCGCCTCTGAGGATGAATTTATGTAAAAAATATGTGAATGTAGAATTTGAGGAAAGAGATCAAAGGTCATAGGTACTTGGTGATATTTTTTTTAAGCCCTCTCCCTTTTTTTCTAAAGTCAGTTATTTTTTGTTTTCTGTTAACTTTAATTATTTTGCGTTTTCTAAATACTATGAACATACATAATTGTATATTGTATCTATATTAACTTTATTTTCTCAATTCCGAGTTTATTATCCACGGTGCGATCATTCATATATAATATAGAGAGTCTCTATATGATATTTAAGTATCATAGTATACATTGAGATAAACGCGAAAATAATTGTCCTGTCCCTGAATACCTATGAAAAGGACCTAAACGGAAGTCTATGACGTACAGACGTAAAAGTCCCTCCTATGACGGAAAAAATATCCGGACACGTTTATTTTTGATTTTCTCTCAAAATAATCCAAACTGAATAATCATACGAATGGATGACAAATGCCACTTTGCGTGGTACCTATAGGACACAGAGGATTAATATATTGTGGAACGAAGAGAAACGACACATACAATAAGTATAGATATGCTGTTAATCTGCCATAGCTTGATTATGCTTTTGCAATTATACAGATTCATTAATTAAACTATTAATCTTAATTTCAAAATTACTTTGCGTGTATTAAATTATTTTTGGATGTTTTGTGGAGAATCGTAAGAACAAAGATTAAAAGTATGAACTCGACATGCTTTAGTGCATTCTATTTGTCACCATTATTCCGATACAATAATTATCGATAATATAACCCAATTCATAGTGCATTTCGATATAAATAAATTTGGTGTATTTACTGTCTTCTGATTGGTTAAAAGAATTAGCTTTATTTTCAATGTTATCAATTTTTATGACGACACGCCCATTCTAACGTTGTGTATTCATACGCAAACATCTGTGTACGTTGTTACTCGTATTAATATATATCTTTGAGCCTTATTTTTGATAGAAATTTATTTATAATGAATGGCAATAATTTATTTTGAATTTATTGAACCATAAAATTCAAAATAAATAACAGCCATTCATTAAGTATAACTTTAACAAGTAGCAAATCCCATATTGTAAACAATCTTTTACTTGTGTCCTTTCCGCAAATCATTTTTCGCATCTCTTCATTTTTCCCTCGTAATGAAAACAGGTATATTTTGACCTATAATGGTTTACTTTTATAAATTGTGAGTTTGATTGAGAGTTGTCTCATAGGCACTCATATCACATCTTCATATATCTATTTAAATGAAAAACACATTTTTGAATACTTTGGAATACTTTAAACAATACAGAGGAAAGAAAGCCTGCATTATTTAAAATAATTAAGGAATTATTTCAAGGCTGTCTCTACGAGTTAGTTTTCTTAAATAATTAAGGAAGACTGTGTCTCTATACGGAGATTATTGAGGTATACTTTAAACATATTTTATTTCAAAAAATCATGTACATGACATACACATATAAATACAGTGATACAATATTACAAAGGGATTCGGAAACAAGGTTTATTGAGGTATAATTCACGAAATGCAAGACAAGACAAGACAAGACAATATTTTATTTAAGTCTCACCTCTTCATTATATAAAACATACAAACAGTTGATAAAACAACATCATAAAACATACAAGAGCCACTCTAAAAAGAGTTATGAGAGACTATCTAAAATGTATATACAATGTACAATGTTTACACTAAAATTAGCTATATAAAATACATCTTCTTTTCAATAAAATGTCATTGCAGATTTTGGCAGTATAAAAGTACATATGCATGTACATGTACCAAACGCAATATTCTAATGAGTATTTTTTTAATTTAATTCTCGTTTCTTACATGTGTGTATCCTAATTATATTTCAAATTTCAAAACAATTTTACATGTTTGTTTGATTTGACCGTCAGTTTTGCATGCACATGTCAATACTTGTAATTCAATAATTCACTCTAGAGTTTTCCCTTGAATTACATTATCCCTTGAATCACATTATCCCTTGAATTACATTAATTTGTTTTGTATAGAGTTCCAACGACAAGAAACATCTGATAATCAAGTTATCAACCCTGAAATATGATGAAGGTTTCACCTGCGTCATGGCTTATTCAATAATATGGTTGGTATCTAATTGAAAGAGGCATACACGGCTGGCTTCCGTGAAGTTGTCGAATCCTTTTGTTTAACACCTGATTATTACATCAACTTCTATCATACGTTTGTAGCTTAATTTTAACTTATTGAACTTATATTATTTTGCTGATTTTAATCTAGCATTGAAATCAATATAGTGTGTTCATATTTGGGTCATTTTCAAAAAATGTGGATATTTCAGTTGTGAAATAACAATACAAAAAAAATATTCAATTTTCGACTTTAATATATGAAATTGAATAGTTTAACAACAATACAACCTGAAATAAAAATATGCAATCTTAAATGCTACTACAAAAATATTTTAAAAAATAACATAGAAACAAGTACAATGAAGTATGGGACATATGTCAACTACATAACGGATTTAGTTTCGGTCCCTAATTTTTTTTTAATAATATTTACATTTTGCTTGATATATATTTCCATAAAAATCATCACACTTTTTTCAAAACAGTTAAAATAACACTTTTTAGAAACATATTTTAAAGTGAATTTAATTCAGCATTGTCATGATTGTCAACTACATAACGCTTTTTGTCAACTACATAACGATTCACTGCGTTATGTAGTTGACCGTTATGTAGTTGACCTATTTGTGGTTTTTGGATGTTTTTCTTGACCATAATACTACCAGATAAATGTTTTTTATTGAATTAGAGTCAGTATTATAGACTTTGAATGATTTATGTAAAAAAAATTATTTATGCCAAAATTTATCAATGTTTTTGCCGTTACAAAGTTGACATAGAATAAAATTACGGAGTAATTTGTACTCACCAAAACTAATCTATAATGAAATGAATTCATGATGTCATCCTGTAACTTTAAGCACGTCATCAGAGGATGAAGAGTAAGTAGAGAGCACTTCCTTAGTTACAAGGGATATAATCAGTTGTTTATTGGCAACATTATTTCATTTGTGTTATGTAGTTGACATTTTTTTAAGTACGAAATGAAAAGTAAAAAAAAATGCTAATAAAATCTAATAATTCCCTGTATTTGTGTATACATACCTGCAGTGATACCTATATATTCATAATAACAAAAGAAAAATAATAATTTTCGCTGGGTATTAAAACCAGCATTTAAAAAGACTAGTTTTTCAATTTCGTACAAGCAATTTTGTTTTTTTTTGGACCCTTTGAAACCCACTTGAAGCAATTTCTGTAGCTAAATTTCATATTGAATTTGCTGGAACTTGTTACATACACCAACAACTAAATTGTGAATCTAAAAATTGGATAAAAATATTTACACTTTTTTAGAAATATTGATTGTACAAGAAAATCCACATTTTTTGAAAAAGGCCCATTTATGACATTTTAAATGCTGAAGCAAATTAACTGTTTGTAATAACGTAAAAGGAACCAATTTAACAGCACAAGATGTGTTCGTATTTTGACAATCAATATTTTTTTAGTGATGTTCGGGGCCATTTAATTTTAAAAGTCCTAAAGCTAACAGAAAGGTTGAAAAGCTGTTTAAATATAAAGGACATACAGTGTAGCCAATCAATCCATTGATTTCGCTTATGAATCGATCCGTTCAAAAAGCCTGACACAAAGTTTCCAAATATTACTTGAATGGAGAGTTGTCTCATTGGCACTCATACCACATCTTCCTATAGCTATACTAGTATCATGTATATCTAATTAGAAGTTTCATAATCTTGAAACCTGTTATAATTATTCCGTTTATTACATAAAATACACGTACCGTAGACATTTGTATTTGGTTTTTTTATTTTTCATATATTTGTCATTTATTTTATTCTATATTTTTTTTTTAATTCAGATAGTTAAAGCGTATTGAATTTATTCACACAAGTTATTGATTTTTTTTCCAACATTAGAAATTTAAAAAAAAACTGAAAGCTATTATGGCGTTTGCCCCGAATATCCAATAATTCACTAGGGATTGTATGTGGACAGTTCCTTCGGTACTATAAAGTAACAAGTTAAAAATAAATTATGTGTTTGTTTATCAACTAATGTATTCATTCAAAAATAAGAGAGTGTGGTATGATTTCCAATGAGTCAATTATAGAGTCCAAATATCGTAGATTTAACCAACTATAGATCATCGTACGACCTACAATAATGAGACCAAAGCAAAAACACTTTAAATACACGTAGCTTAAAAAAAAAAAAAAAAAAAAAAAAGCCCCGCATTACCAAAATATGGCTTAACTAAATTAACCTGAACTTGGCCTTATTTGTACGGTTTATATATATAAAGATATTGATATCCTCGTTTTCGTTGTACATTGAGTGTTTTTTTTTCTTAGAACAGTTTTTGATTATTAAGATATTTTTTGCAATTGACTTGTCCACTCAACTCCAGTGACAATAAAAGCTGTGTACATAATAGAAAGCTTATTTGAGAGACTATTCTTCTTTTAACATTATGAATTTAATAATTATTGTTCATTTTGTAGGTATTAAGTTCTGCCCAACAGACAATCATGTAAGGAGATAAAGGGATAAACAGCTACAGGCCAAGGAAAAAATTGTCTTTTATTCAAGATAACAATGGATGATGAAACTGAAAATCTGGTTGTTTTGGTACTTCTGGGAATATTCAGTGTAACCGGAAGTATCGGAAATGCTCTTGTTATATACATATATTCGAGGAAGAGAGACATAACAACATCGTCATTGTTTATATTAACTCTTGCTGGTACTGACTTGTTTACTTGTTTGATAATTATTCCTTACAATATTGTGGTTCTTTATCTTAACTATACACTTTACTACGAATTACCGTGTAAATTATATATGTTTTTGATTACGTGTAATGTCCCGTTTTCTGCATTTGTCATGGTCGCCATCGCATTCGACCGATACTTTTGTATTTGTCATCCATTTTTACACGCAATTACGATTCCAAGGGCTAAAATAATTGTCATGATTATGGGAGTGTTTGCTTGTATTTTAGGAATTATGACATCCTTAACTCACGGAATATTTTCTATCATAGATCCGCCATCTTTAAATATAACTATAAATGACGTCATTAATTCTACAATGTCGTCCTACATATCACAAAAGAATGTAAATGACACATTACTAGGTAATAGTTCCGTTACTCCTTCATTATCAACAGTAACCATTGGTATAAACGAGACTGTCAGTTCGGAACCGGATGTACCTGAAGGTTATGGTCCTGGGATGTGCGCGCCAAGTACCGAAATCTTCAACAATACTGTCACATATATTTACCAAAAGATTTACGCTGGATTTTATCTCATATCTTTTCTAATTGTTCTTATTTTGTACGGATTAATATATCGATCGATTCATATTCGACGTGCATTGAAGGCCAAACGAAAACGATCAAGTTTGTTTCCCGCTTCTCCGAATGAATATTCTGCCGTTGATACACAGATGACTGTTTTAAACAATGGCCATGAGATCGCTGGAAAAGATGCAGATGGTCAGAAAAAGTTCAGAAAAAAAAGTCTTGGCTTGAAAGAAAAAGTGTTTTATGCCAACATACGAACTGCCGCCATGTTGTTTATTGTAACCATAGTGTTTTTGATTGCCTTTTTACCCTCTTGGTTGATGGCACATGACCTTGTGCCGTTTAGTAAGATCTTATTTTACATGTATTTTATTTACAATGTCGCAAATCCTATTATATACGCCTTCATGAATACTTCCTTCAGAGACGATCTACAGGCTGTCTTTAAAAGAATTTGTAACAGTAAATAGCATCAACTATCACTGGCATATCATGAATTATATTATATCAAACGATAATTCCAGAGGCATTCCGGATCTTCTGTCACTGGCATATCATGAATTATGTTATATTATACGATTATTGAAGAGACATTCCGGATCTACTATAACTGAAATATCATGAATTACATTATACGATCATTCCAGAGGTATTCCGGATCTACTTTGCTCAAGGTTTTATATCATCATTAAGACGATTGATTTAAAAACAATGTCTGAAAGAAAATCTACGAAATGAATTTTCACTTTGCCATGATAGATAAAGGACACCACAGATTAGCAAATTGATGTAATGTATTGGTATTTATTTGCTCTTTATAAACGTTTCTTACAAACGTTATTTATGTAGCCAGTTTCCCTAATATTTTAGAGTGTGATAGTAATTGTCTACAAATATATCGAAGCAACTTGATTTGCAATTTAAACATAAGCAAGTTAATTATGTGTGTTCAACAAATTTTTTTTGGTTTTTGTGCTTTACTTCCTCACGACCCATCAAAATAAATACAATTTACGAGACAAAAAGATATCAAATTATAGCAGGGACATATGTTTAAGAATTGAATGCTTCTTTTTGTAAATTCATTGGGGTTTTAAAGCGTTGACCGCAGTACATTTTGTATAAAGCACGGAAGCGCTTCATTCTAAAAATGTGCGCACGGTCAACGTTTTTACAACCCTATGAAGTTACAAAAAGAAGCATTCAATACTTATAATTACATTTTTTAGCTAGGATCACGAAAACCCGATTTTTATCAAGTTTTTATTCAATTTACTGTGCACTTTATTGTGGAACCTCGTGTCATCATAAATGATAAATTTTATTGTGTAATGAAGTTGCTTAACGAATAACGCGAGATTGCAGAGTAGCCAATCAGAATCACGTATTATAATGAAACATACATCTAATGTAATTATATTGATACACTGTTCCCAGATTGAAATTTTTGTAAAAGTTATCATTTTTAGAGGCGTTGATATACTGTTCCCAGATTGAAGTTTCTTTAAAAGTTATCATTTTAGAGGCATTGATACACTGTTCCAAGATTGAAGTTTCTTTAAAAGTTATCATTTTTAGAGGCATTGATACACTGTTCCCAGATTGAAGTTTTTTTAAAAGTTATCATTTTTAGAGGCATTGATACACTGTTCCCAGATTAAAGTTTCTTTAAAAGTTATCATTTTTAGACGCCTTGATATACTGTTTCCAGATTGAAGTTTCTTTTAAAGTTATCATTTTTAGAGGCCTTGATATACTATTCCAGATTGAAGTTTCTTTAAAAGCTATCATTTTTAGAGACCTTTACCATTACTAGTTGTGTGGTTCCTTTATTGTATGATTTGGTCACAATTTCAATCCATGATTTTTTCTTTGGTTTTGTTTTGAGCGTCCATTATATTGGTAAATCCAAACGTATACGCTTCAGACACACCTTACATATATTTTGTTTGGTTTCAGAGCCTTTTGAACATATTCCTCCTATACATTTAAAAACGAATCATTTATTTTCAATATATGAATGACACGTTTACATCCCGGATTTTTTTTTCTATCGATTCATGAGTTTCGAATAGCAGTATACTACTGTTGCTTTTTTTTTTGCAAAATTATAAAAACATTATTCAAGTTGTTGAGCAGATTTATTCTCAATCCACCATCTTTATTTCTATTTATCTGGAAGCGTATAATTCTATTTATATGAATTAAATACGTGGGCAGTTGTTTTGTTTATATATTAGTATTTAGTCTTTTTAATAAGTTATTGTTCTTAAAAGATTTATAGGGAAAGTTGTATATCTATATATTCTTTCATTAATTTCTATATTTTGTCAAATATGTTATTATGTAAAAAAAATATTTGGAATTTGTTTATTCTTTGAAAAATCTGAGTGTTTATTTACAGCAGATACTGTGAAAACGCACAATAAAGAATATGGACTTCAAATTCAAAGGGTAGTCTTTATAGATTGTTTTCATCAATAATCAATCCATATTTGAGGGGGAGGACAGGGGGTACACTTCTCCCTTATCCCACCCCTCTTCTCCTTTCTCCTGCCCCCGTTCTCCTTTCTCCAATTAGAATAAAACATCTCCTTTTGAGATATTTTTTCTTGAAATATTAGAAATTTTTTTAAAAGGAGAGATATTTTATTTTTTCTCCTTTCTCCTACTTTTTCTCCTTTCTCCAAGCCTTCCTCTCCTTTCTCCTACCCCCTTTCTCCTTTCTCCCACCCCCTTTCTCCCTGTCTCCCTTACCCCTGTCCTCCCCCTCATATTTAATTGTTCGATTTTTGGAAAATATTGCTTTTAAAGTATCAAAGTCATACAATACCAAATAAAGTTATCGCTAAATTATAAGACAACATTTCTAATTTTTAAATCTTTGACATTTCTTGATAAAATGTATATTCATGTGACACAGCATATATAAAAAACGATGTTTAAAACTTTGAGTATCTCTTATTTGCCATTATTTGCCTCTCGAAGAACTAGTGCAACTGTATACATATAACGATGTAATCATACATATAAAAAAGAGGATGTGGTAGGATTTACTCTGAGGCAAATCGTCTCAAGAAACCAGAAATTAATAACAATAGGTAACCATACGGCCTTCAAAAATGAGCAAAGCCCATTCCGCATATTCAGCGGTAAAAAGACCATAAATTACCAATCTGAAATAAATCAAACGTGAAAACTAACGGCCTTATTAAAGTACACAAAACAATGAGCGAAAAACAAATATGTAACACAGGAACAAGCGACAACCACTAAATGTAGACTCCTGACTTGGGATAGGTACAAACATACAGAATGTGTCGGTGATGATTAGTGTAATTTTTCGCATGGTGTTAATAAGCACACAATAAAGACATAAAACACGAAGCACTGATCGAGGACTATCCAGCTTTTCCAAAAGTCAGACCAACGTCCGACCTCAAACAAACCTAAAAAATGAAGCTTCCCCAGAACAAAACTCGAACTAGTACACTTCGATGAACCCATGACAACGATACACCAAACAGCACGTGACAGGTACGACAATGACAAAGCACAAGCACCAGCTTGACCACAGCAACACATGATAATTTATGTGTTCAGGTATTAAAAACAAAAATAATTCTACAACAGGAAAACCCCTTAACAATCTTCTAAAAGAGAAAAACACAAAAAGAAATGAACTTCAAAAACTTAACAACCGAAAATATCAAGACACTAGATTTGTCACAATATCTCAAAAAGTACAGCAAACTATCTATCCAGTTTTATTTTATATTTAAAATAATTTGGTGAAGGCCTCGATTATTTCATTGGAACAAAATTCGTGACTTTAAGATACACCAGCTTAACATAGAAAACGTTTATCGAAACACAATATCGTTACAGACACTAGCAGAGTGAACGAGTTGTAAATATCATACTATTACAAACGTGACATAGGTGTATCACTGAAAAAACTCAAAAAGACTATAACAAGAAATAAGAAACCGTTTCATTGTGATGAACTATTTTACGAAAACGTTTATCAAAACCCACAAAACATCTTGTACAAAGGCAATACTAATCAAAATAAGATGGAATAAATATCATAGAATTTCTCTCACAAGTATTCCTTCGGGATAAAGAGACTTACTACTGTTCGCTCAATTATATAACCATTACTGTTGGTTGTCTACATATCGAAGGTTGAAATCAGAGAACACAATTCAGAATCAGTATCATGCTTATAATTGTGACCTCTTGAAACTTTTCATTAGCAGGGGTATGCTCCCTACACAAAATCTACCCTAACAAATTCATGGAAGGTAGCTGAAATTGACACTACATAAGTTTAACGGTCACCTTGATGAATCGGCTACCCGATACGGTATGTCTGTATTTCAACACACTAGCGATATATATTTACAGTCTTAGATTTTTAGTAACCAGAATAGTTGTTTAATTTGTATGTTAACCAAATGTGTCCTATACCATAATATGACATTTGAACAGAATATGATATTTTTTGTAGATGCACCAGTCATGACCTCGATCTTTTTACACATGTGATTTCTTCAGTTTTAATGTGTTGTGTCTATTTAATAACGTTTTATGAATTTTGAAAATAGGAAAGTTACTGTTGCCTCAAAATAATTCTATCAGAGAGTTCATACAACTTTTAGGACTCGCATTTAATCAGTTCTATGATAGGCCATGGTCGTACTAAGACACATTTTAAACGCAGGAGGTTGTGGATATTTGTTTTGTTCATATTCTTAGTCTATTTTCTTCAATCTTATATTGAAATAAGTACATAACACTATTGTTATTACAAAAATGAATGTAAAGAGGAACAGCATATGCCAAGATAATACCTCGTTAGGATCAGAGTCATAAATTCTTCAATCCCAGTTAGATCACTGAGAATGACAAGAGGTCATCATTTAAGTCCGCAAAAATTAAGATTAACATGTTTGACATGATGTAATGTTTGTTGGTTAGGGTCTTGGATACCAGATTCAAAGGAGAACGAAAGATAAAAATTAGAATAAAAAGAAATACTTGATCGCCGATGAAATTCAAAACAAAATCCCTTAAAACATTTCAGAAGAAGGTAAATAAACTCAACATATACCTATAAAAATTGAAATCTAATATTTGCGCCAGATGCACGTTTCATCTAGAAAGACTTATCAGTGATGCTCAGACCAAAAATTCCTACAAGATTTGTAAAATACAGCTACGGTTATATATATCATGAGGTAAAAAACCTTGGAATTTAAAAAAATCAAAGTTCTGTAAACAGTTAATTTATAGTTCATGTCAACACAGAAAGACATATAAAAAATTGCATGATGACCCAAACTACTAACAATCCATTCGAAAAGAGAATTGTGTTTGTTATAAGAATAAAATTCTGATAGGATAAGTTCATTCCACCATAACTTTACAATTGCCGTTCTAAAACCTTTAATTAATGAATTCGGAGAGTCGAAATCGTTATCCTAACACTAGGACCTTTCTAATACCACACAGGTCATAGAAATGGCTACTGTAACCAGCATAATCGAACATTTGAAAAATACGAATAATCATAATAAGGTTTTGTCAGAGGAAAGTTTATTTGACCTTTTTGACTTTTTTGGGATTCGAGCGTCACTGTTGAGTCTTTTTTTTTTAGACGAAACGCGCGTCTGGCGTAAATAAAAAAAATTAATCCTGGTATCTATGCTGAATTTATTTATGTTTACATTGATTTACAATAATCATGATACGTAAACCGTTGCTATACGACCGTCTTCGTTCATTGCATTCAGAACTAAGTATGCGTTGTTGACCTTTACCGATTACCCGTAATTTTAATCGAGTCGTATAACAAACTCTCAGAGGTATACTTATACTTTATACGATTCCCATACTTTTGAATAAGCAAAAACTAAATTATTGAGGTCTTACAAATTGAATTTTCTTGTAGTTTTCTTTGACAATACACATCTTCAAGTTGATTCCAGACTAAAGTTTTAGAACATTAATTGTTACATGTTAATTTCCACTAGCTTGATGTATCACCATATTTCCATGTTAAAAAGTAGCAAGGCATTACAAGGAAATCTGATTTGATACTTAATTTAAAACATAGCTGTAACTGTCGGAATCTTATGTTCCCATCCTTCATCGAATAAGTTTACACAGTACGATAATTGGTTCTTCTTGCATTCCTCACGAAACTTCTGACTACGTTTGTGAAGAACTTCGATCCATCTTGAAGTGTTCATTCATGTTTCCGGTAGTATAATTGATAATGATGAACGTTGTTTGAATGTTGAGAACACTTAAACAATGATATCGTAAGGTTTCTATAACTTTATCAAAATCAAATCCTCTCTGTGCCGTTGTCATGGCGAACATCTTTTTTTATTTCTTGAGTTCATTAAGAAAATTGTATGATGTTTATTTGATAACGTTATGTCATCGTCCTCGAGATTATATGACATATTCTTTTAAATGTAAGTAATGTTCGATTTATAACAACGCATAAACTGTATTTCACTCCTAATGTGTTATAAGTTGGACTTTGTGATATATAAACCAGTAGCAACATGTTTCGTCTACAAAAGTTCATCACTCAGTGACGCTCGTTCTTTTTCTAAAAAAGTTCTTTGTAAGATACCAAGACCTTGTTGATAAATAATCCGTATCAACTTCACAAATACTACACGATGGTCTTGATGTATAGGTTCTGCGTACTGATTTTGTTTATCATCTTAACAACGTGTTTTATAGTTCTTTCGTTTGTCTTTGTTCTATTATTGACATTACTTTTACTGTTGAATGGTTTTATGTGATATCCGTTTGACGTGGCTCGGTACTTATACATCTCGTCAATGTGTTTGAATTTTCTTTCATTTTTTGGTGGTGTGTTTTGTATATGCGACTTTTTGAATTTCTTTGGTTTTGATAACGTGACTCTGTACTCTACAAGATCCCGTCAGTATGATATTGTTCTATTTTATGTCATTATGATATATTTCTATTATGAATTACAATATACGTTGAACCACAAACGTCAAAATTATTCAATCGCGTAGTGGAATTAACTATTTGTGGATTCTTATAAATTCTATATTTAACTTTTGGACTAGTTTAAATCTCGGTCTATTTCTGAAATGTATTCTTACATACTTTTGATTTTTTAACCCTGTATTCTAAAATTGCCTATGTAAATTTTTAAATTGTTTGTATGCACATTGAACGACAAATCTATGTGACGTATTAAATTTTCTGACGTCAGACACACAAATCAATAAATGTGTTTGAAGATAGATGTTTTTTGTGTTCTGTTAAAATTGTTATACGATGATGACTGATGTACCCATATTTTGACTATTTTATTAATTGTGTCTGTTTAGTTAACGCATTAATGTAAATATAACGGAATTTGATGAGATTGTCATCAAAGTGAGAGGGTTAGCGCTATAAAACCAGATTTAATCCACCATTTTCTGCATTTGAAAATGCCTGTACCAAGTCAGGAATATGACAGTTCTTGTCCGTTCATTTTATGCGTTTTGTTATTTGATTTTGCCATGTGATTATGGACTTTCCGAATTGATTTTACTCTAAGTTCAGTATTTTTGTGAGTTTACTTTTTGAAAGAAAACACTTATACTAATAAAATACCCAATTAAAAGTTGGCAGCTTTGTTAATGGATGGAGTGTTCATACCACATCTGATTATATATGATTAAAACATTCCGTAAGGTTTCGTAATACTCTGAGCAGCCGCAATAAGGAATCCTAAATGTGTATTAATATGGAACTAAAACTCAAATAAACAATAATACGTTTCAAATACATATATATTTATTCATTAGACATTTTGGCAGAATATTTCCTTAAATTCAAGAATATATTAATAAATTTGAATTCTCAACATTCCAAATGTTTGCCTAAAAAATGAATTGTTTAGTATCAACCTTATCGATAGATCATTAACCAATGATGCTTACATCTTCGTGTAGTTCCCATGTTTTCTTTCATATACAAGAGTAAAACTTGTTGAAACAATTTGATCATGAAGTTGGAAAAAGAGGGTATAGTGTCTCTCAATTCGAAATTAGTGCTCACATAAACTCCTTTACTCAAGGCGAGCCCGTTACAAGTGGTTATTTAACATATGTTTTAATGACTTTTTTGAAAAAGTCGATTGATATCAATTTGACAAAAGTTATTGTTATTGTTTCTTTATGTGTAAGTCTATGTAAATGAAAAGTAAATAAAAAAAGAGGGGCGAAAGATATCAAAGGACAGTCTACTCATAAATCGAAATGAAACTAACGACGCCATGCTAAGAATGAAAAAGACAAACAGACAAATAAAAGTACACACAACACAACACAAAAAACTAAAGTCTTAGCAACACAAACACCACCAAAAACTTAGGGTGATCTAAGATGCTCCGGACAGATAGGTAGATCCAGCTCTACATGTGGCATTCTTCGTGTTGCTCATAAAAGCGCATCTTGTGCAAACAAAAAAAGTATTTTAATACCCCTTTTTTTTTAAAGTAAGCAATACAAACCTCTCTCATTTTTAGCTCACCTGGCCCGAAGGGCCAAGTGAGCTATTCCCATCACTTTGCGTCCGGCGTCCGTCGTCGTCGTCCGTCGTCGTCCGTCGTCCGTCGTCGTTAACTTTTACAAAAATCTTCTCCTCTGAAACTACTGGGCCAAATCAAACCAAACTTGGCCACAATCATCATTGGGGTATCTAGTTTAAAAAATGTGTGGCGTGACCCGGTCAACCAACCAAGATGGCCGCCACGGCTAAAAATAGAACATAGGGGTAAAATGCAGTTTTTGGCTTATAAAGCATTTAGAGCAAATCTGACATGGGGGTAAAAATGTTTATCAGGTCAAGATCTATCTGCCCTGAAATTTTCAGATGAATCGGTCAATCGGTTGTTGGGTTGCTGCCCCTGAATTGGTAATTTTGAGGAAATTTTGCTGTTTTTGGTTATTATCTTGAATATTATTATAGATAGAGGTAAACTGTAAACAGCAATAATGTTCAGCAAAGTAAGATCTACAAATAAGTCAACATGACCAAAATGGTCAGTTGACCCGTTTAGGAGTTATTGCCCTTTATAGTCAATTTTTAACCATGTTTCGTAAATTAAAGTAATCTTTTACAAAAATCTTCTCCTCTGAAACTACTGGGCCAAATTAATCCAAACTCGGCCACAATCATCTTTGGGGTATCTAGTTTAAAAAATGTGTGGCATGACCTGGTCAACCAACCAAGATGGCCGCCACCGCTAAAAATAGAACATAGGGGTAAAATGCAGTTTTTGGCTTATAACTCAAAAACCAAAGCATTTTGAGGAAATCTGACAAGGAATAAAAATGTTTATCAGGTCAAGATCTATCTGCCCTGAAATTTTCAGATGAATCGGTCAATTGGTTGTTGTGTTGCTGCCCCTGAGTTGTTAATTTTGAGGAAATTCTGCTGTTTTTGGTTATTATCTTGAATATTATTATAGATAGAGATAAATTGTAAACAGCAATAATGTTCAGCAAAGTAAGATCTACAAATAAGTCAACATGACCAAAATGGTCAGTTGACCCCTTAAGGAGTTTTTGCCCTTTATAGTCAATTTTTAACAATTTTCATTAATTTGGTAAATTTATGTAAATTTTTACCAAATATAGTTCTCTGTTACTAATGGGCAAAGTTCATTATAGATATAATTGTAAGAAGTAAAATCGTTTAGTAAAGAAAGAACTTCAAACACATCACCATCACCAAAATACAATTTTGTCATGAATCCATTTGTGTCCTTTGTTTAATATGCACATAGACCAAGGTGAGCGACACAGGCTCTTTAGAGCCTCTAGTTCATTAAGTGATATATCGAAGCAAGAATTGTGTGTAGAAGTCAATGAATTACACGCAGAAAGAGGGCGACAAGATCAAAATTAGCAGAATCGTAGCAGTTCAGCATCATAGCGAGGTCGTTTATTTGTAGTATCAATGTGAAAACTATAAAATACTCAATATTCAAGCCGACCATACCACAATCCCATCGCAATCTTATTTTTATAGATCATAGTGTGGTCTTCATGGTTTTGCGTTGTGTGTTGGGACTTATTTTAGAAGGTTTTAATTATATATTAACTGTTAACATAACTTTGAATGTTTGAAATACTAAGGTTTTCCTAACTCAGGAATAGATTACCTTAGATGTATTTGGCAAACATTTTAGACCCTATTTTATTTTGTAGACGAAACGCGCGTCTGGCGCAAATACTAAATTTCAATCCTGGTATCTTTATTGATATTGTTTATTGACGCAAACGTTTATTTTTTTTTTTTATCGTATCAAAATATTTAAGTGGGTTTAAGCAGGACCTGTAACTCCTAAAAAAAAGTTCCTAAGTGTGTATGATCCTGTACATGAGCTGTCTGCATGATGATATATGCCACCAAAAATATTTTAAAAAGGTATAGCGTACAATTTGATATGTTAAACAGCTTTAAGTAGATGTCAGTAGTTTCGAGTACTCTCAAATAGTACTTTCATATTTATTTGACCTGTTGATACTGTTTGTAAGGCTTTTTTTGTTATTTAATGTTTACTTATTCAGGTTAATGTCTGGTCTGTATACTTTCTTAGGTATTACTAAAAAATTTCACTATTTCCTTATATGAACATCAAAATTGTTTATTTTGTAAATCATAGTGCCTTTCTCCATTTGAACTTTGCATGTATACCTATCAACACAATTATATTCATTTACCTGTGTATTATATCATTGCAGATTTTTTCTCAAGATAAAAAAAATCTGAAATTCTTTCATGTTAAAGCAATATAATACTGTTGCTTTAATTATTCGTCACTTATATTATTGATTTTGTATTTACATTGTATCATAGATCAAATGATATATATTTTTATTGAATAATTGACATTTTATAGTGTGTCTATGTTGTGATGTTACACTATTGGTACAATTGGAACGTTTCAACCCGCTGCAATTTTGAACCTGTCCTAAGTCAGATATCGGATGTTTAGTAGCTGTCGTTTGTTGATGTGGTTCATAATTGTTTTTTTTTTTGTTTCATATTTTATATAGATTAGACCGTTGGTTTTCCTGTTTGAATGGTTTTACACTTGTAGCTTTTTTGGAACCTTATAGCTTGTTGTTCGATATGAGCCAAAACTCCGTGTTAAAAACCGTACTTTGACCTATAATGGTTAACTTTTATAAATTGTGACTTGGATGGCACTCATTCCACATAATATTCTTTTATTTAATCAAGACATTTAAACTAAATAAATATAAAAAAGAAAATGTGGTATGATTGCCAACTAGACAACTCTCCACAAGAGACCAAATGACACAGAAATTAACAACTATAGGTCACTGTACGGCCATCAACAATGAGCAAAGCCCATACCGCATTGTCGTGTCTCTGACCAAGCCTTATGATGATACATTAAATTTAGAATCGTTCACTATGTATGTAATGTGTACAAAATGGAGAAATAGATGGAATATATGATAATCACATTTTGTTATAGAAATTTTGTCCCCGCATGATATCCCGAACAAAAAACGTTTTGTTTTAAGTTAGAAAATATTGTTTTCCTTCGAAAAATCTACTTTTCTCTCACAAAGTATGAATGATCATGCCCTAACCGACATGATATAATAGTTATCTCAATATCTCAATTTCACGGCGGTAGTAATATAATAAGCCTCAATTTAGGCAGTGTTTAATATTATCATACGCGGTTCATCGAGAAAACAAAGAGCGTTTTATTTGATATAAATGTTCATTAATCACAATAAAAAATAATATAATGGCAGTTTTTTCTCAAAACAACAACAATTGCAAACTTCAAAGTAAATTTTCAACAACATTCGACCAGTCATTATTTACAATCATTTAATGACAATGCACTGAATGGTTGTTAAATTGTTGTATAAGAAGTAAAGTAAGAAATAAAATGACTGAAACAACATTAATAAAAAGAACTTTAGTTTAGTCTGGTTTGAATGTTTTCGTAGGTATATGTAATATAATACACATAACATCTAATTTATAAAGTAAACAGGTTAGGAAATTAGCTTTATATATCTTACAATGTCTGAATAGACATGTGATAAAAAGAACATTATAATTCTGTTTGCGAACTTTTATATTTTTATTATAATCATTTTGTGTCAATTCTAAAAATATAGAAATAAGGAAATAATTAAAGATTGCTAATTAATGAGAAACAATTCCACCATAAACAAAACGATTAGAAATCTACAAATAAAGGTCACCATAAGACCTTCGGTAAGGAGAAAAACCCATACCGAAGTCAGTTATAATAGGTCTCATAATGAAATATAAAATGATTCAACTGTGAAACTAAAAACCCGCTTTATGAACCAAAAATATGATAGACATATACAGCAGCAAACTATAATCACCGAATTACGAACGCCTGTCTGGACAGTCACATACTTCGTCATTGGTCAATATAATCTGAACCGGTCCATATATAACGTATTGACCTCGTCAAAAGTCCATTATCAATAAATAACGTAGCTGGGTTAAACGAGTTAGTAATAAACTAATAAAATTCATACACCGAAGACTAAAATACCAGTCAGTACACATCAAACATCAATGGATTTTTTAATGTAAATACATTTTTTTGTACTCTATTAATAGTTAGAGAATGAACATGACCTTGTGCAATGCCCAGATACATGTAGATTGCAGAGCCATGAATGTGCATCTAAATTTAAAAATGAATTTTAGTTTGATTTTGATTTACTGATGAAAAAAATCAATATGTATACCAATAAAAACCATATCATAAGATCTAATTACTGTGTAGAATTTAATACCTTTTAGAACAAGTCTATTCAAAGGTTTGATAATTTAACACGGATAGCATCTAAATTTCTGGCATAGGTAAACAACATCTCCGAAAACCTGGCGTGGTTTCCCGTTTAAAATTAGTCTCTATAGGTACAAAGAAACTCCTAAACCATTTTTTTTTATTGATTGAAGTATTAAAAGTAAAAGTTTTAAGTTATTTGTGGTCGCCAAATCCTTGACTAAATAGTTTACCAGTAATTCTTAGATAACGACCATTAAAAACCAAAACATCACAACTGACAAGGGCATTGACAAAGCGTTGTGATATATAAACATAATATAAAATGGTGCAAAAGGAACATCACCGTCTAAAAAATTAAAATGAACAATAGGGAACAAAAAAACTCCCTTTTGTCGTTAATGTCTGTGTAGAGTTTCCCCGTGTAAAACAAAAATGTCTAATTGTAGAAAAGGACAGTAGTGTTTATGGTTTTGGTTTTAGTTGTATATATATGTACAGATGTATTCTGAGCATTGAGGAACTTTTCAAGACTGTATAAAATCCCTATAAGGAAAAATTGTTGGTTTGGTGATTTTTTTTGTCATGTCTCAGCTGGCAGATTTGCTAAATGTTCAATAACACCGGTGTTGAAATTAAAAGACATTATTCGGCAATTATCTGCAAATTTAATTACTCGGAAATCCTGAGATCTTTCTACACGAAGGCAAGATGTTTTCTAGAATCGGTCGCTGTATTCTTAACATTGTCTATCTACCTTTATTTTTTACAAACTATGTACTAATATAATGATATTGCCTTAAGGTGGTACCTAACACTACAGGGAGATAACTTTGTAAAGTCAGCTAAACGTTTTAATTACGTTGTGTTGTAAAAAGAATATTAAGCTTCTCAATGATCAAAATTGATGTTTGTCAAACTGCTATATAACCAGTGTAATTTTTCTGACAAAACGGTTGGTTTAAAATTTTTGAAATTTTTACATTTTTGTTAAAGGGCCAAAGTAAATACTTTGTCAATATTTTATGAAAATCAAACGAGCCAAATTAATTTTAGTGAAAGTGTTGGGTACCACCTTAATCGATCGATACTTATTTGTGTTTTTGTTTATTTATTTCGGTGTAATACATGTAGTTAGTTTGGTATCTAAAATATTGTTTAAATATGTTTAAGACTTAATTTTTTTCTTCAGTTGGATGTTTATCGATCTTATTACATTAATATAAATTTATAGACATATTCCAAATCAAATACTTAATGAAAAGGGCATACAAATGGGAAATGAGAGATTTAAGATATCTATTTTGTGTCGTCTGCACTTCTTGATAGTGACACAGTAGACAGACATGATGGACAGCGATGCGAATATCTTTGTTATTACATTTTTTCCTTTATAAAATAGTTTGTATCTACTAAATAAGTAAAAGTATAATTCAGTTAGACAAAGTTTAGATTGACGCTAAGTCGTAGTCAGCTTTTTGTGAAAAACTGGAGCTGTCCTCAAATATATAAATAAAGGCAAAAGTAGAATACCGCTGTTCAAGAGTAAGAGTCATAGATCGATTGAGAGAAAACAAATTCGGGTTACAAACTAAAGCTGAGGTAAACTCATCAACTAATAGAGGAATATATGTATATAAAAACAGGATAATGACATCATTCAGCATCAAGTAGTACACTGCACCACTCCACTCTTTAATAAGATTATGGTATCCCCAGGTGATTATATGAGTTACTGGTATTACTCCGAGCTATGAATAGAGTAACTTATATAACTACCTGGCTTTAGTGGCAATTATTGATCTACCGTAATGCTTTACTTAAAGTGACTGAAATATAACTCCTGGCTATGATTGGTTCAGATGATACCACTCCCGATGGTATCTACCCCTGCTTAGGAATAAGTGACCATTATAACTCCCAGCTTTTCTTGGGTATTATATGTATTACTTTTAAATTTATTTAGAGATAAATATAGGGTTTTGGTATCTAATGATACCACTCTCGGCTATGACGAATCTTTGTATACTAGTAACAGGCTATTCTGGAAGTGTGTGATACTCCAGGCTATAATAGGAATAATTAATGTTACCTCAGACTATATGGAAGTTACTGATGCCACTGCCGGTTATAGCTGATATCTGACTATAATGGAAGATACCAATATCACTCGATCGCAGTTATAATTAATTTGGGTTACGCATATCTCTCCTGACTATGACTGTAGTAAATGATGACACAAACCGGCTTTTGGTGGAAACATGATCTAAACTATGGGTCCTGTCTGCAACATTCGCTTTGTTTAACTTTATCTCTGAGATTAATTTGGTGGCTTCAATGTACTTGACTTATCATCTAAAATGTATAAAATGGACAAATAAAAATAATAGATTAATTGGAATCTAGACAATTGTCTTAAAAGTTCCAATGACAACTCAATGCGAAAGGACTCTGTCACACGTACTGAGAAAACGAGATGTATGAGACATGTCAATGAGACAAATATCCAACGATCTAAAACAGCCAAAAACATATATATATTGACTTAAACTAAAGCAAGGTGTAAAAAAATTATATGCATGCATTGGCTTTTTGTTGAAGACAGTGTATGTCTTATTGGTGGTGGATAGTTATAACATAGACATATCACTTTTGTATTGTGTTAAATGTTTTGAATAAGTAAATATGGCTCTCAGACATTTACTGAAACTTTCATCTCGCGTTTGGTATAACATTAAAGACAAAGGAATATTCAAAACATATTACATTTCGGATTCCTTGTATATCAATGACGTCTTATTTCTATCAATCAATGCATTTTTTATTAACAAACACGCTACGTATGTATTGCTCGTATGGATACTTAGTCCTTTATAAGCAATTTAAATGTCAGATTTAATAGAATCTACGAAATTCATTAGTGTCGAAAAAATGTGTTGTTCGTTCAATCTGGTTTGTTATTCAAGTAAGCAATAATTGTAATGCAGAGCGTTCCAGAACATGATTGTTATCAAAAGAGAATCCTGTTTAATTTTCTAAAGATAACTTTTTATTCAAATTTAATTTACTGCGGAAGAGGTTTAATTAAAAAAATTAATTTAATTAAATCAGAGGTTTACAATATGCTTCATAGGGTATCGAATAATAATCCCTTGATTTTCATATCAAAACTAAATGAATGTATATGTAAGCAGCATTTCTAAATATGTCATTCGTCTAATTGTAGACCGCATTTCAAATACAAAAATGTACCGAATTATCTGTTCCAAGTCACTGTTTCCGATTGTGTCCTATTTCTGACTCTTTATATAGTAAAACACCTGTTGTGTTATGTTGGATAGTTTGACAACACTTGTTGTGTCATTTTGTACAGTCTGGCGATATCTGTTTGTTATGTAGGACAGTTTGGCAATAGTTGTATGATTATGTTAAACAGTCTGATAATACCTGTGGGTTTTTTTTTCTGTTTGACAGTCTGACAGTTGGTTTTATGCTATGTTAATAGTCTGACATTAGCATGATTTGCTATGTTTGATAGTCTGATAATAGCTTTTTTGTTATATTGGACAGTCTGACAATGGCCGTCTTTTTATCTTTGACAGTCTGACATTGGCTATTTTGTTATGTAGGACAGTCTGATAAAGCTGTATATTTATGTTTGACAGTCTGACAATAGCTGTTTGCTATGTACATGATGTAGGACAGTCTAAAATATCTGTTTTGTTATGTATGACAGTCTGATATAGCTGTTTTGTTATGTATGACAGTCTGACATTACCTGTTTTGTTATGTAGAACAGTCTGAAAATATCCGTTTTGTTATGTAGGACAGTCTTACAATAGCTGATTTGTTATGTAGGACAGTATTGAAATTTATGTTCGTAAAAATATATTATCAGTTAGATTAAAGATAGAAAGAGCACTTAGAGGTGTAAACAGTAAATTTTTAGATGTATTCATTAGGTTTCCATATAAGATGGCTTAATCTTATAAGAAAATAGCCATGGTCTTATCTTTTTCTACGGTGAATAACTAGTGTCATCTTCAAGAAAACATATATGTTAGCTTTTTTATCGGTACGAATTCCGATTACTTTGAAACAAACTCTATAACCGAAGCACATCAGATAGATTAAATGTAAGAAAATGGTCAATAAAACCTCGTAAAATATCCGCTCAGGCAAGAATATAGTAAATCGAAATATTTAATAAGGTTTCCTTGGTTGGTTCTAAATGATTTGCGCAGTCTTCTATGGACAAAAGCTGCTATAAAATAGTCTTATGTCAAATCATATAAAGACTATCGGATATTAATTGATATTGTGGTTACCATATTAATTTGTGTTTGTAAATTGGATTGACTTTAAAAGAACAATTCGTTTGTAGTTTTATTTTATTTTCATGCTTAAATTATGACTTGCAGAATCATATCAGTGACAAAGTTTTGAAAATAAAAATGAAACAATATTGAGTAATTATCACCTATAATCATGAAAGATAAAATTCTTATTTTCATTTTAAAAGAATGATACTTATATTTTTGAAAGCATCGTAGGTTACACAGAAAGATATATAACTAAGAATTTTATAGTTAGGGGTTGAATATTTTAATACGATTACAAAAAGGAAAACGTTTTTGTGAGAAAAAAAGAAAATGATAACTAGTGTTTATTATTATTCTAAATTCTATAAATGAATCTGACAAAAACACAAAATTTCGTTTAAAATGTTGACTACAAAGCGATTACTACCCTCATCCCCGTTTCCTCTGCATATCCGTATCAACCATCATGACTCTGGTATTATAATTTTGATCTGGAACCCTGTCATTGCATTGCTCGTCATTAGTCTAAAGGAATAGGTTCAGTAAGACCCCTTTTTGGCCCCAAAATATAGTAGTTTTACAAAATTGTGAAAATGTAATCTTTTAGCTATTTATTTGAAAGTAGAATGCTTCTGCTACATAAATATGGGCTGTTTTTGACAATACAATGCTCGTATATTGGGTACTAGCATTATTAAGTCATGCTAAATCACAGAAATCTTCACAATTGTAGCATTTTAGTTAAATTTTATATGGTTTCCGTCTTAAATGAAAGTGGCCGCATTCGTGTTCATTCATAATATTGAAATGTAAGTTGTATTAATTTTGATAATAATACATAACATATATAAAGGTTGAGGATGAACACGGATGCGGCCACTTTCATTTTTGACAAAAACTATCTGAAAAGTGACGTTTTTTGGCATATTTGATAGATTTTAAAAATGTATTCTTAAATTGGAGCGTTTTTAATGACTAAATCAGTTAATATCTTTTACATAAACTAATCGAATCAATTGAAATAGACACTTAAGTGTTTAAAAAGTGTTCAAGATCTTTCGTTAGATGAACCTGAAATTTGAGGCCAAAATCGGCCCTTACCGGACCTACTCCTTTGTACATATTTAATGTTCAAAAGCACAAATGGATCCACTTAGGTCCTTTATAGCTTGCTATTTGGTGTGAGCCAAGGCTCCGTTATCAAGGACGTACTTTGTCGTTTAATAGTTTACGTTTAATGAGGTTTTTATTAGTGCTGAGAAATGTATTTGAAATAATGCAACTTCTTAATTAGAAAAAAATACTTCCAATAATTAATTATAAAAAAAAAGCTTCTTTCTCTTTACAGAGGATGACGATTAGATGTTATAATGATGTTAAATTACGGTAATTTTCTGATAATCACCTTCAATGCGACCATATACCTAATTGAAGGCAATAATTGTATGCGTAAAACAATTAGATTCCAATCAGCGGATTTAGAATCGGTTAATCGGGAGAAACTATGCTATTGACCAATATAAATATAAAAACAACAAGGTTGATGTATGTCTTTTGAGGAGATATCTAAAGTTGTAATTCATGACTTTTGTCCAAAGATAGACTTTTTTAGATTTTAACATTGAATGCAAATAACGTAACCATATTCATTGATAATACCTGATAATGCACGTACTAACTGTCATCACAAAAAAGTCTAGTCTGAAGATTAGCATGTTTAGTAAGCATTCAAAATGCAAATACATATTTTGATGTAAGACTTCTGTCTTTATGCATCGCATATTTCATGTTATTCTGTTAAGTTGTAAGATTTAATAACATGACCTGTTTGTCAGCTGTCTTGAACTGTGGACAATGTATTATCAACACTCAATATGATATTCGTATGTCTACTTCATTCGTTTTTTACCGATAGAAACCTATTTATTTACAAATGTCTAGTCGTTGTTGAGTGCAAATGTTTCAAGGACGTGACCTACTTAAACATATCTGTTTTATTATATTGGCAGGTCTTAAATAATATTGGTATTGGAACAATTGATTACTGACTGTCATTGAATTTTTAATTAAAAGTGCAATGCTTGATGGAACTATATTTTATTCTTCCAAAGTTTGTTTTTTGTTTGTTATAGTTTTATATTAATTTATCACCATTTATTAACTTGGACAAATCAATTAACTTCAACTGAAGCCTTTTCGATTTGTTAATACACAGCTTATTCGATCATTGATATAGCCAATGTACTTTTAGAGATGATCATTTCAATGTGTAAAAAAAACAAGTTAATATTGACATAAAATAAAATTGAATAAATAATGAATATAACAACTTCTGGGAAAAGTTTAGTTTTTAATGAAGCTTCACAAAACCTTTTTAAACGGACAAAATGTACGATCGTCAAATATTGTTATATGCAATGTAAATTAAAAACAAAATATGTCACATTAAAAAAAAGAGATTCGTAGAGTTTCGGTTGTACAGAATCTTACAAACTAAGGATAAAAGTTTGACATGAATAGCCGACATATATCTTTGAATTGTTTTTGTCAAATCTAACCACATATTTCTGCAAAAAAAGGTTTTTTACCTTTTTAAAATTCAGAATACTAAGTAACAAACAATCCGAACTCGAACGAAAATTAAAAAATGCCCGTATCAAATGGCATACCAGTAATCAAAATTTTAAACACATCAAATAAGAGAAATATTGTGGACTTGGTACAGGCATTTCTTTATGTCGAAAATGGTAGAGAAATCTGGTTTATATCTAGCTGAGCATCTTACTTGTAGGACAGTCGCATTTAATATTTCATTTTTATTGACAACACAGTGTCCATACATTCAACGATTACACGGAGTGGTAACCTCTAGAATAAACAATATTCGACCAGACGACTTACATATAATATGCACCTTTCTTGAACCACCAGTAACTAATATTCTACACACAAAACTTGTTCGCATTTGATCATGTAACTAAATAGAAAAAAAATTGCTACGTTTTCTTGGTAAGGCTTAGGAAAGAGAGTGGTTATGTCATTCTACGGGCCTACAGGGAAAACAAACTTTTAATGTTTACAAAAGACATGAAAGATATAACGGGCACAGTCGCATCTCTACACGACGAGTGCCACGTGTAAAGCAGGATCTGCTTACCTATTAGGAGCGACTTAGATCACCCCGTGTTTTTGGTGGGGTTCGTGTCGCTCAGTCTTTAGTTTTCTATGTTGTGGCTTGTGTACTATCATTTGTCTGGGGTTTTTTAGCCATAGCGTTGGCAGTTTATTTTCGATTTATGAGTCTGACTGTCTCTTTGGATCTTTCGTCCCTCTTTTATCGAGAGAAACTGACAACACCATGGCCAAGTAAAAGACGATAAAAAGACTAACAATTTCACTCACACAACATATAAGTCTTAAGACTGAACCCAATCAGAATATTTTGACGATAGCATGTGCTCTTGAAATTAGGATCCCATAAAACATGACAACATTTCCAAATCCGAGGAAAATTTAATAAAGGAAGTCCCTAATTACATGTCAAAATCAAAAGATCAAACACACCAAAAAAAAATAACAACTGTCAGATTTCTGACTTAGTACGGGCATTTTCTTATATCGAAAATGGATTAGATCAGGCGTATTGAAGACTAGATGTAGGCATGGTAAGCTTGACAGCAAGATTTATATATTATATCATTATTTTCTTATATCATAATGATTCACATGTAAAACTGCATGATAAAGAGTTAATGGTTCAGATTAAAAAATAACAATTCATAACTACATCAATATTCATTGAATTTTAGCATTTTTTATGCTAAACCACTGTCAATTATAGTACCATAATCGTACAGTTTAAATCAAGCCTGCTGCCATTAAATGAATGTGCAGATTCCATATTTCAGCAAAAACTGACAGCATTGGGAAACATGTACTTCATAAAGTGTAATTAAGTATTTTAAAAACCAATTATACAATCAAGACATAAAAGGAAATTAAAACCGTATGCATCATTAATGCCATTTCTTTATCTAATTAGGGACTGCAGCGGTATAACAACGTATTGCACTTTATACAAACATCGATATTACAATTAATTTCATTTCATTTAAAAGGTAAATTATTGATGAAATAAACCTTAATTAACAAAAAAAATATGACCATATAAGTGAAAAAGGTAAACAAAATTCTTTGATATGGGATGCAACTTGAATTAATGAAAAAAAGTCTTATTGTTCAATCATGCATTCATGAATAGTCTAGATTTGTCATTCCGTTTTTCTTTTATTTATTTTTATACCTTAAGGAAGTTTCAAAATAATGTACTTTTTAAAACACTAGGTTTTTTTATAGGGGATTTATAAAGGAATCAAAAGAGCAAAAAAAAAATATAGGTCAATTGGCATGTTTTCGAGATCTAAGCCATTGACATCTGGCGGGGAAATGTTCTCTCTAAACTTTTCATAGCTTTATCATTGACAGGTTTAAGTTCTCAAAAACTATTAAACATAATTAAAAATGTTTTAAAAAAGACTTTTACAGATGGCCTAACATTATACATGTAAAAGATTTATAAAAAGAAAAATGTGGGTCAATGGTCATTTTTTTAAGGCATTCAAATGGATAAAACCAGAGGATTTTGAAAATCTGACAAAAAATCAAAAACATGAGGGGCCAGCTGTGGAGAAGAATGATTGATATTTGAAATGATGCATTTCTCACCTGATTGATTGAAATAACAGTTTGTGAAGCTGTTGAGGAAGTCTTGTAGTAGCTGTCAGTATTTTTGACAACCGATTTGATTTCTTAGAATTAAATGCGAAATTTTTTATTTTACATAATGATAGCTGAAATCTGTAAATTAACAAAACCATGGACAATGATGGAAGGGATTACAAATTTAATACAAAATTTTCTCTAAACATTATTTTTATATACTGTTGTAATCATTAATATCTGTACTATGGTGCAAGTTAATAACATTCTGCTATAATGGTATCTACAGTAATAATAGGCGATTACGTTCATTCGCGGTTAGTTTTATTTCATCTGAATTTGATACTAGTAACAATAAAACACATGTTAGAACTTTCAGACAACATGTCTATGAAAAGGCTTAGGTGGGGGTCGTGTTGCTCAGTCTTTAGTTTTCTATGTTGTTTCTTGTGTACTATTATTTGTCTGTTTGTCTTTTTCATTTTTAGCCATTGCGTTGTAAGTTTATTTTCTATTTATGAGTTTGAATGTCCCTCTGGTAACTTTCGTCTCTCTTTTGTCTTTTGAATGTCCCTCTGGTATCTTTCGTCTCTCGTTTAAAGACTACTGATGATGAGTCCTCAACGACGGATACTACCCAAAATAAAAAGGTTAACAATTACTGAATTCTAATTTTATTATTAATTTATTTGTTGCAGTGTTACAATTTTACTTAGTTAGAAGTTCAAAAACTCTTTTGCAACATTTTGTATTAATTTTATATATGCATATGATGTTTTGAAAAAAAATTATCAATTGCAATGGCAACACTCAATCGTTGCCAGCATTTTTATATAATTTTAGTTTGAAATTTAATTTCATAAATCAACAGGCTAAGGTTTCCTAATTGGATATCATAGTGCAGTTGTGTAGTCATAGGAAGTATGGTCGGATAATAGAAAAAATTTACTATGTTCTAATAATAATGAAACCGTCTTAAAAAGTTTAATTTAAAAGGAACAAGGCATCCAGCTATGTTGATTTCTTGATTTAATCATGAAACATCATAAATCTATAAATGTCAGATATAGTTAACATGATAGTTTGAAGAAAACCAAGCTCTGACTTAATTATCTTTATTTGAGTTTTTGTATCAAACCTAATAATATTTTATTGGAAATACAATATTGAATTAAATTAAATTGAATATTTACAATTCATAAAAATTCTTGAACACGCACTTCTACTTAGTACTTACTTGACACCAATGTAACAACATCAAGTGTAATATAATAAGCTATAATTTATTTCCATTATTTGTGGTCTTGAAAGATGAGTCAAAGATGTAAATTGAAACATTTCTAATGCGGCTTTCTTATAGTGTAGTCGATGGGTTGGAAACAACTGATCAAGACGTACATGTAGATGGTGTTTTATTATGCCACCAACAATTTGAATAAAAAATTAGCATATGCTTTAAGGTGGACATAGCAAATTCATTACCTTAGTTATGTAGTTTTTTATAGAAAACAATGACAAGGTTATCACTGGTTAATCAAATTCAACTTATAATTTTTGCATATATTTTAATGTCATTCAATTCTAATTTCAAAACAAAAGTTATTCAAACAAACAAGGCAATATAGGCAACAGTAGTATACCGATTTTTCAAAAGTCATAATGCGATTGAGAGAAAACAGAGCCTGGTTATAAAATAAAACCAAGGGAACAAAAATCAACTATTAAAAGAAAACAACGAAATATTTTTTTTTATGAACGTTATTTAACTATTTAGCAAATATTGACACCAATCTAGTTATTCGCGATGATATAGTAAACGAAGGTTCATATTTATTTTAAAATATTCCTTTATATGTGTAACTTCAGTGTATATCTTACTGATACAGCGGCTCGGGGACTCGAAAAATTAAACCAGAGAACATGCAAAGGCCATTTCTTTTTGAGTTATGATATGTCAAGCTATACATTTTTTTGAAATTACATGGTTTAATTATATTATTCACTCGAAATAATTAAATTGCATAAATTTCACATGTTGGGCTACATTAATTGAGTCGATGATTTTTCTTCGTCAGCTTGAAACTTACGTCAAACGTGTAATACCATTTTCTCTATACAAGATTTTATCTATTTTTAACGAAACACATCTTGAAAATAACTAAACGAATTACAGTACAGAATAAATATACTCTTGAAAATAGAAAATGATATTACACTTTGACGCAAGTCATGCAAGTGGTACAATACAAACGAGTCCAAATAACATGAAATGAATAAATGCTTTATGTTTAAACTAGCGCATAAAATAAAAGTTAAGCAGCTTTAGTTAGTCCATTTCTTAAACTATGATTTTTCTTTCAGTCTAAAATCTGTTTTTCAGAGAAGTGTAAACTGAACTCAGAGTATGAAAATGATTCTTTTTGTTTGGAAAAATATATTATTAATTCTAATATAGGACATAATTTACCAATATTTACAAATAAGTATAGAAAATGTTTTTAAAAAATAAGACATCTCGAGGTCAAAAGAAAATCTTCCATATGAGATAATTGTTTGTAAAGTCCTATTTCGCCTTAATATAAAGACAACTGAATCGTCTCCCAATAAAGACATACACAACTCTATTTGAACTTAATGTGGAATAAAAGAAAGTTTATATGTCACTTGCAGCTCTCTAATGAACATTGGATTCCTATTTACATATTTGTCAATGTTTTTGTTGATTGTAAAAGACATAAAAACGTATTTAACCTGAAGGAGACCCGTTGTAGAAGATGAGCACCTGTGGGCAGCATTATTAGTATTTACTGATCAAATGTCTGTTCCGTTTGAGTACAGCAGTAAATTCCAGTTGGTATAATAACTTCGTTACCATTACCATGGAAATATATCGACACTTCATGCATTCCAAACATGTTTTCTACTACCTCAACAGCTTTATATTGTACTTTTAGCATTAATTGTTCAATCTAATTTCACTTTAAATCAACTCGAGTATTTGTATGTTATTTCCTGTATTTGAAATTTGTTTACATTAAAAAATTCTATAAAACAATTTCATGTTATGTAAGGTTTTAAAATAATTGCTGTCATTGGCAATTGTACAAGACAAACAAAATTATTATAAATTAACTGTTAACAAAACTTTGAATTTTTGAAAAAGTAAGGCTTGAGGAGTAGATTATCCTAGCTGTTTTTGGCAAAACTTTTAGGAATTTTTGGTCCTAAATGCTCTTCAACTTCATACTCTATTTGGCCTTTTAAATATTTTTTGATTCGAGCGTCACTGATGAGTCTTTTGTAGACAAAACGCGCGTCTGATGTAAATATAAAATTTTAATACAGGTATCTTCATATGATCAGTTTATTTGCAACCACTGGGTCGATGTCACTGCTGGTGGAGATTTATTTCCCCGAGGGTATTACCAGTCCAGTAGTCAACACTTCTATGTTGACTTGAGTTATCATTGATATGTTCATAATTATAAATTAACTGTTAACAAAACTTTGAATTTTTGAAAAAGTAAGGCTTGAGGAGTAGATTACCTTAGATGTTTTTAGCAAAACTTTTAGGAATTTTTGTTCCTCAATGCTCTTCACCTTCGTACTCTATTTGGCCTTTTAAACATTTTTTGATTCGAGCGTCACTGATGAGTCTTGTGTAGACGAAACGCGCGTCTGGCGTAAATATAAAATTTTAATCCTGGTATCTATGCTGAGTTTATTTCCACCAAGGTATCATATTTTAGGATGATTATAATTTAAGATATCTTTGTCTATCGATACATCCCTTTCATGGAAAAAATATATCAAATTTTATATAAAAATTAAATTTCTGACAAAAAATGAAATTCCATTCGCTTGATGTATTTGAGCTTTTGATTTTGCCATTTGATTAAGGACTTTCCGTTTTGAAATTTCCTCGGTGCTCAGTTTGATTGTACTGTTACTATTATTGATTATATGTCAATTTCTGGATTTTTATATTCGAAAAAGAGATAGGTGGTATAAATAAGAATTTTTGAAATATTACAGATTTTCTACTTCAGGCATAGATTACCTTAGTTGTATTTGGCAAAACTTTTAGGAATTTATGGTCCCCAATGCTCTTCAACTTCATACTTTATTTTACCTTTTCAACCTTTTTTTATTCGAGCGTCACTGATGAGTCTTTTGAAAACGAAACGCGCGTCTGGCGCAAATATAAAATTAAATCCTGGTATCTTATATGAGTTTATTTACCATCACAGGATCGATGGCACTGCTGGTGGAGTTCCTTCCCACAATCCCACCCCCGAGAGTATCACCAGCCCAGTAGTCATCATTTCTGTGTTGATATGAATAAGCATTGATATGATTATAGTGAGAAATTAACTGTTTACATAACTTTGAGTGGTAAAATATTCATATCAGCTTTATAATTGTGTTCATATCATTCATTTTAAAAACAAATCCCCATACATTAATGAGCAACGTCATCAATTTAAATTAAAACAATCAATATTGAGAATTTATATGTGAAGTTACATAATAGTTTCAATAATTCGTGATCATTAGTTCAGAAACCAGTACTATGGTCCCGGTTTGAAAAACTGGATATCATTTACTTTAAATTTACCAAGATAAAACTCTGGAAATCAACCAAAATTATGGAATATGTTTCCCTCATGCAAAAGCCCTGACTGCCTGTCTGGATATGACTATACTTAAGAAGTTTGGAATTCAGTTTCAAAATAACAAGCTTTTCATAACACAAGTATATTTTGATAGGACATTAATAAAATAACCAAAAGAACAAAAAAAAAGGTAAATGTTTTCGAGATGTAAGCCATTGAAATTTAGGCGGGAAAATGTTCTCTCATGATCTTGCATAGCGTTTCAGTTCTCAAAAACTATTAAAAAATAAGATTTTACAAGATGGTTACTGATGACTTATGATTATACATGTAAAAGATTTCTAAAAGGAAAAGTTGGAGTCAATGGGCAAAATCTTTTAATGCATGCAAGTGAACAAAACTAGAGGAATAAAATTGGTACCGTAAGTGTTATTGTATTGATTAGAATTGGGGTTTGTATCCGGAGCTGAACTCATTTTTCATACTACAAATCGTTTGAAGGGATTTTAGAGGCCAGCTGTAGCACGCCTCCGGGTGAGGGAGTTTCTCTCTGCAAATAAGACCCATTGGTGGTCTTCTGCTTTTGTTTGCTCATTGGTCGGGTTGTTGTCTTTTTGACACATTGCCCATTTCCATTCTCTATTTTAAATATTTTAGCGGTATTAATCACCATTGAAATATCTTAACAAAGGGTGTTTTTTTTTTGCTTGATTATGACGTAGATCATCTGGTCAATTAATTTCAACCTAAGAGTTTCAAGTTACGCGAATAAATAAGCTAATTTTGTGAAATATTTCTTCGTTGATGCACATTCGCAATTGCAAGATTAAATTCAAATAATCAGGCTGATTTTAGTGTAAATAACAATGCAATTGGTATAATAATTGATGTATTAACTGTTACCGCATATTTGTTGATTGTTTAACTATCCTACATTTCGTTTAACTTACATGTGCTAATTCATTTAAGTGTTATGCAATACATCAGCTAATTTACATTTCAGGTCATTGCTACTATTGGTGAAGTAATCATTTCAGATTTTCCTTATTTCGATGAATTGAGTGTTTTGAAATTTTGGCTTTGATTTATATATAAAGTTATAAAAATCCAAAAGGAGTAGGTCCGGTAAGGGCCGATTTTGGCCTCAAATTTCAGGTTCATCAAACGAAAGATTATGGACACTTTTTAAAAACTGTCTATTTCAATTGATTCAATTAGTGTATGTGAAAATTTTTAACTGATTTAGTCATTAAAAACGCTCCGATTTAAGCTTAAATATGAAAAATCTATCAAATATGCCAAAAACGTCACTTTTCAGATGGTTTTTGTCAAAATTGAATGTGGCCGCATCCGTGTTAATCTTCAACATTTATATATGTTATGTAGTATCATCAAATCCAACTTACATTTAAATATTATGAATGAACACGAATGCAGCCACTTTCATTTAAGACGGAAACCGTCTAAAATTTAACTAAAATGCTACAATTGTGAAGATTTCAGTAATTTAGCATGATTTAATGATGTTAGTAACCCATAAATGTTCATTGTATTGTCAAAAACAGCTAAGATTTACGTAGCAGAAGCATTCTACTTTCCAGTCAATAGCTTAAAGATAACATTTTCACAATTTTGTAAAACTGCTATATTTTGGGGCCAAAAAGAGGTTTTACTGAACCTACTCCTTTGTGGGGACTTTTTTTGAAGATTTTTTGGTTTATCCATTGATCAATGGAGTCTGCAAAATTAGAATATTTGAAATACATATATTCGAACGATTATTTTAAATCAAAACCCGGTGTATCAATTATACAAGGGACTGACCGTCAACTAACATTAGTTAAAACATATTTATTTATAGGGGATTAAACAAGTTATTACAACTTAAATTTATCCATCTCCACATTAAGCAAGAGTATGTTGAGTGATTCGATACTGATTACGAAAATGTCTTTCCGTTTTACTGTGTTTCTTTAAAAAAAAACTGTCGAGGTTTTCTGTGACCTCCCCCCCCCCCCCTTTTCTCTGTGTGACATATGATTATAAATAGCATAGAATATGGTTAAACGTCAAGTACCCAATAGCCCAAATAAACAAACTATATTGAGAAGGAAACGTACAATCTCAACGTTATCATCAGCAATATCTTAACTTTAGTATTATGAATCTGACGTTATCTTACCTCCAATAGATTTATGGGGATATGATTGGTTAATAGACTACACATGGTGACTATGTTTATTTGATATTGGGTGTCACATGGTTAGTTACCATATAGGGTTAGTAAGGTATCACTTCCCTTTCAAAAAAAAGATGCCACACACACCATGTAACTAATATTATATAATAGGATATGTGTATAGTCCTGAGACTAACTACTAGATATGGCAAAATCAAACGTTCACAACCGACTTATGTCAACAAACAACACGAATGGAATGCATCTTTTTTTATTTTTGGTTGGCTTAGACATTTCCCGAGGAAAATAATTTAATAGTTTATTGCTTGTTCTATAGCTTTCAAATAGCATATTTAAATAGCATGTGAAAGAATATCCACACCAGACTATGATTAGCTGTGTACAAAAGAATTTAGTTTTGGAAAACAACATCAGCTATAACTTCAATTTACACATTGTGAGTTTAACTCATTAGAGACTCTCCAAGCCATAGTTTTGCAAAGAATCAAATGAGTACCAGTACACCAGTAAACTTGCTTTTTATTGAGTTGAGTGAGACAACAAAATAACAACTGTAGTGCACAATAGTTATCAAAGGTATCAGGCTCATAATTTTGATACGCCAGACGCGCGGTTCGTCTACATAAGCGTCATCAGTGACGATCAGATCAAAATAGTTAAGAACCCAAATAAGTATAAAGTTGAAGAGCATTGAGGAACCAAAATTCCCCAAAAAATGTGCCAAATACGGTTAATGTAATCAATGCCTGGGACATACTAATTCTTAGTAATTCGAATAATTCTTACTTTTGCAATGACCATATAATTGATATAACAAAACATCTGCAGACCAAAGTATGTTAGTACCTTTAAATGGAAGTTTATCCTTTCTCATTGTACACGAGAATTTCTTTTTTCTTCTTCACATATTTCAAAGCATATTACCTGCTGGTGGCATTACTTATAAATTGGTTGACCGTTATGGAATAACCGTTTCACAAATGATATCGGATATGTTCCTTACGTCGTGACTACAATCCCCGTCCCTTTCATAAATGTGACCTACCGAATTAGACTATTTACCGGATTTTTTATCAAATAAGCAACACGACGGGTGCCAATGTGGAGCAGTATCTGCTTACCCTTCCGGAGCACCTGAGATCACCCCTAGTTTTTGATGGGGTTCGTGTTGGTTATTCTTTAGTTTTCTATGTTGTGTCATGTGTTCTATTATTTGTCTGTTTGTCTTCTTTCATTTTTAGCCAGGCGTTGTCAGCTTATTTTTGATTTATGAGTTTGACTGTCCCTCTGGTATCTTTCGTCCCTCTTTTATAGTAACAGGCAAATGTATATTTTATTGGTATCTTTCAACAAATCAAACTGGTATATTTTCTATGTTAAAAAAACATATGAATGGTTGATTAACCTTCTTTACCCTATTTTCTTCATTTACAACATGTTGTATATCACTTTTACAGGTTAACTTTGTATACTTAGTATCAACTGCACGATTTATTTTCTATCAATTATTTAGAAAATCCCCTAATAATCCTTTTCTAACGCACAATATCAAACTATGCTATTTGTTTTAAAGTTGCAATTGATTTTTATGGGATTCATGTTCATTCACATCTGACAACAAAATATAGTTAACGATATCATGTATTTTGGTTGTTTTCCTCATTGAGGATGTTCTTTCTGTTTTACTATAAAGATTATAAGTTTCACTATAAAAATTATAAAAAGGGTATGTTTACTCATCATAAATGAGTAAAATAGAAAGGACACAAACAACACAATTGCACATTGTCATCTGTAGTTTACAATGCAGTCGTAAAGAAAACACACGTGCCAATATTTGACAAACTCTTAATTGTCGTATTTTACTCTTAAAACGTAATTCGACTGTTTCAGATGACCTGATTATGAAGGTTTCATGGGTTTGAAATAAACCATGAAAAAGAGGCAATTTATTCCGATATTCAAATCTCGTTTATCCACTTTGAACATAAATCGAAAGTGAAAACTGACTCTGATATGTATTCATCACCTGACTAAGAAACATTTACAAATCAGTATTCTGGTATCTTAAGATTTAAGACAGTGACAACTTGTCTCTAGAAACAAAACTATAAAAAAACACTACTTTGGTTTTTATCAATAGTTGGTTAATGTATCACAAGAAATTAGCTTATTATGAATCTAATTTATCACTATTAAACTGCGATATACAACTGTTTCTTTTCTTCATAGAATTCTTTCAATCAAATATATATACACATATTAACAAAACCGCACAAATTTGAACATAACTTTGAAATGGGTTACCATGGCATTTGAAACGTTGATATATTATCATGTTATTGCAACGTTTGTCAATCATATGATTCAAATACAAGATATTAATTACTATACCATGTCTAAAATATTTATTACACTGAATTGCTGCTAAGAATTATTTTCTCCGTAATTTGACCTTTGTGTAATTTGGCCTTTGTTTTGTAATTTCATGTATGGAGATATTATATATTAAAGTTACACTGCAAAACAATTACTATATAATTAATGATCACGTTGAACATAATGACGCTTTTTGTATTCTAATATAATTTCTACGCGTAGGAGTTTGATACCATTCAAGTTTGTTTGGATGACGCATTCCGGAAGTTAGATTTTGGTTCCTTATAAAACGCAACATTTATGACTGCACGTGCTATCCTTGACAACATTAAATTTATATAAAACAATGCAAAATAAAAACGAAAAGCTTGATGTTACTCGTTGTTTCATGGTAGTTTAAAATGTAATTATATGATTTGAAGGCTTATATTTTGAAAATTTAACAGGGTTTTAAAAGAGATGATCGTGCTAACGTTTTAAGTATATATGTTGTTTCCTAAACCAAAACTGCTATCACATTGCAATAAACGAAATAGATTTTTGTTTTCGCAATGCATAAGAAGTAAATAAAACTCGAATCCATCACACATTCCAACATGGGAAGTGGTTACTTGTAAACTCAATTACATATATTTTTATATAAACTGCCCTTTTTATATCTTACTTGTTTCATGTATGTGCATATATGAATAAAATATATCACAGTCGCTCTTTGTAAAGAAAGAGTGTGCAAAGTTCATATTTAGAACTATTCTTAAAATTCCTATTTTAATACAAGTACTCTATTCTAGGTCAAATGACCAAATAGGGCGGAAAAATACCAGAGGGACATACAAGTTTATGGGTTAAGTCTGTCAAAACCTTGCATTGGTAAACAAAAAGACATACCAAAAGAGTAAAATCACAAAAGTACTGAACTCCGAGGAAAATTCAATCGTAAAGTCCCTAATCAAATAGCAAAATCAAATGATAACACACATCAAACGAATGGACAACAACTGTCATATTCCTGACTTAGTACAGGCATTTTCAAATGTAGAAAATGGTGGATTGAACCTCGTTTAATAGCGCTAAACCTCTCATTTATATGACAGTCGCATCAAATTCCGTTATATTTACAACGATGCATGAACAAAACAGGCATAATAAACAAAATTCATCACTGTGGGTACAGCAGTCATCACTGTGTTACAATATCAAAACAAACAATCATTTACAAAAAGGCACAAGAACATCTATCAAATAAAAAAAACACATTCATTGTTTCGCGTGTTTGATGTCAGAAAATGTCAACGATACATAGGGAAAAAACATTGTCGTTCAATGTTTATTCAAACCACTTATAATTTTACATTGGAAATGGTGGTATACAAGGTTGAAAAATCATAAGTTATGTTAGAGTTAATTTTAGAAATAGATCGAGATTGAAAATTTTCCAGAAGTTCTTTAGAATGTTTAAGAATCCACATATGGTTAATACTATTACGCGAGTAAAATAATTTTGCCGTTTGTCGTTCAAAGTATTTTCAAATTTATAATAGAGCAATAACATTATGACATATAAAAGAACAATAGCATAATGACGGAATCTTTTTTTGTACAGAGTCTCGTTATAAGAACCAAAGGTCGTCCTGCATAAGCATTCTTATAAAATATCATTCTTATAACAGTCTTATTTCGTAATACATCAGACGAGTAATTCGTGCTTGCAAACGACTTATTGCAAGGTAACAATGCATTGAAAACCACATATTCAATCTAAAAGGAGTGGAAAATCAACTATTTATTTTTAAATATTTGATAACTTCTTAGCTAGCGATATCCGCGATGACGAAACGTTTACCAACATCCATTGAATTGTTGTGAAAAACTCACCAAGGACACGAGGCTAATTCTATAAAACTCGGCACTAGAGATCCCATCAATACAGTTGCAAAGTCAAATTAATAAAAAGATGGAAACCATTTAAAACCATTGATATATTGCTTTATATACATATGTATATGCTTGGGAAGGATCAGCATGGGATAATAAAAAATAAGTGTTTTACATGATTTAAACGTTTTTAATTTTACTTTTGATTCAATTTAATTGTCAATAAACATTAACAAAGTTTGTGGCAATACAAGTATAAACAAACAATAAACAACAAAATAAAACAAAACAAAACAGTATAAAATAACAAACAGAATAGTCATAAAATAATAATAAAAAAATATATGTTTTGGGCATCGAAGGTATTTTTTGTGTAAATCAGGTAAAAATCAGTATATTCATTAGAAATTTTATGATTATCAGTTTAATGTTTCGTTATTATGCTGTAAGGATGAAAAGGAAAGAAAATATTAATAAAGTGTCTTTGATATATATTTCTACATCAACTTTTTCAGATCGAATTCTAAAAAAATGTAATACAGCCTTGAAAAAGTTATCGATACAAATGTATATCAAATGATACGGAACAATGTTTACACATGATCATTCCTATTACTACGCCTGAATTAACATCTCTTGTTACTGTTACTCTTATATCAACAGCTACTGTCAAGTGCACTGACATAAAACAAATGATTTACTATCTCCTTCAATTAAAAATAAGTGTTTTATTGTAATGTTATAACGGCTTCCGTTTGTTTCCAATCAAATCAGTTCCGGGAAAATATCCACATTTTATTATTATTCGATACTTTTTTGACATGATTCCCTTTTCATAAATAAAAATACTCTATCTTAGTTTGAAAGAAGAAAGTCTTCATTCAGAAAAATTGTTAAGTTTGAGTATGAAAGGAAATTTATAAAATATGTTTTCAATATATTTCAAGTATGTTAATCAGCATAGTCAAAGGCGTCAACTCTATCTTTCTCTCTTTCTCAAATTAAAATGTTACATAAACTAATGCATGCTTTCAGAGTTTATATCTTATAAACGTTTTGGAAAATATATCGACAAAGAAAAACAAAAACGGATGTTGTATTAAATCATGTCTATTGCACCAATAATAATATATAAAACAATAAGTTTAGACAACAAGAAATTAAAATCAAAGTCTTGTATATATAAAGGCAACAGTAGTATACCGCTGTTCAAAACTCATAAATCCATGGACAAAAAACAAAATCGGGGTAACAAACTAAAACCGAGGGAAACGCATTAAATATAAGAGGAGAACAACGACACAACACCGAAACGCAACACACACAGAAACGGACCAAGCAATAGACAAAACACCACGAGAATAACAAATATAACATCAAAACCAAATACATGAATTTGGGATAGACAAGTACCGTGCCACGTCTTATCTAAAAAATAAGAGAAAACACAAACGACTCAACGTTAAAATGCAACACACACAGAGAAACGAACAATATTATAACAATGGCCATCTTCCTGACTTGGTACAGGACACTTTTAAAGGGGAATAAAAGTGGTGGGTTGAACCTGGTTTTATGGCATGCCAAACCTCGCACTTTAATGGCAAAGGTAAATATAACATTGAAATGACAACATAATATTACAGGACTACAATGCAAATAAAAAGGACACCATATTAGACAAAGAAAAGCATGATTAATAGATAACAAAAAGCATCAGGTTTAAAATTCAATACGCCAAAAACGCGTCTAGTCCACACAAGACTTAATAGTGACGCCCAGATATAAAAGATCGAAAGTGAAAAAAGTACAAAGTTGTACAGCACTGAAATCAAAAGTTGAAAAGGTTTTGCCAAATACGGCATTGTTTGTATGCCCGGGATAAGAACATTCTTATTATATAGAACAATTCATGCTATTGCAAACAGTAAATTTTATCAAATGAATATGAAAGAGATATACATAATGAAACTAAAGTATTAACTAATTACAGAAAACTAAACCCGAATACATAACGCCCAGATATAAAAGATCGAAATTGAAAAAAGTACAAAGTTGTACAGCATTGAAGATCAAAAGTTGAAAAGGTTTTGCCAAATACGGCCAAATACGGCATTGTTTTTATGCCCGGGATAAGAACACTTGTATATTATATTTGTATTTTTTTAATATACATCAAAAAATGCTTTTGTAAAGAGCACTGTCATCGTCGTCGACTCAAACTTTCTTTCTTTCCTTATAGCAGTTATTTTAATTGAGATTTGTCGTTATTTCAATTGAGATTTTTCGTTATTTCACAATGGCATATAATGTCTATATTCAAATATCTTTATCATTTAGATTTTAACATTCTAATCTAATTTGCCTGAGTCTTTGAAGAGCTATTAAAGATAATGGTAGTCATGGGATCTGACAAAAAGTAAATTTGAACTATCACCATAGCAATTTAGTGATATTGCATCATAAAGCAGTGTTGTTTTAAGATTTGATTCTAGAAAGTTCATTGTTAAAGACGAGAAAATTCTAAGATTATTAATTACAAAACATTAAACCGAAGAAATTGAAGGGAAATATCAAATGTAATTGAATTATCACCCAATCTTTTCTCTTTGATAAAATCTTTTAAGTAGTTTTAAATGCCACAATTTGTGCTGCTTGATGGGGTATGTTCTAACGTATCTCACTATATAAAAAAAACATGTTATTAAAGATATAACATAAACTTTGTATATATAAATTGCAGTTGTAAAAATTTCAGATAAAAAATAGTTTTTTTTTCTGTTGGGAAAACGATTTTGAATACTAACTTGCCTCTCTCGTTATCGTTCTAATTTATCAAAATGAAAAAAAGCGCCACAGGTACAGAAATGGCATTTGTTATTACGGTATCCTTTTTAATGGTTGATTTTCAGTCATGGAAAAGTCATGTATAAGGTTTGCCGACCATGCCTCGGGAACAAATGTGATCTAAGATGATTATATGAAAAATGATAAACCGAAGAAATTACAGGGAAAATATGCTTCAAGGCCAAATTTGACCCATTCAGTGGTCAAGTTTTAATTTTTTTTACATGATTACGTATCATTTAGACAACAGCATCTCTTATATTTAGTATTTCATTACTAATTCCTCATGGTCATAAGGTTAAAAGTCATTAATGAATTGATTATTGTGCAGATATAAAATAATTAATTTCAGCTCTTTGCACCTGATCTCAATCGACACCAAGGAGATCATTGAGTTAACGTCTGAATGTTGATTATAACGTACCATGGACATTGTTCTTTGTCAAACAGTAATTCATTTGATCATCCTGTTTTGATTCATGCGCAGCTGTCATATTAAGTATTGTAATCACGATAGATATCTCTCTCAGTGAATAAAATTAATCAAAAACTTAGGTCCGAAAGGCATACTATTAAATCTGCGTAAATATATAGTTACTTTCCTCTTAAAATAGCGATAAAGACATATTTCATCTAGAGTTAAAATAGCTATCCAGAGGTCACCTATCGGCCTTCGACGACTAACAGATGTTTATATTACTAAAGAAACCCTCGTCAAAAGTGACAGTTATAAGAACAATGCAACAACAAACCCAAATGGTTTCAAAACAAAAAGATTAACACAAAAGACACACCACAAAATAGATGTTGACTGGATGAACAAAATCTAGGTCTATTTCTTTTTTTGTAATAGAGGAAGCGATTTAAGAAAATTATTTAAAAAATTAGGTCTAAAAGGCATACTCCCAAATCTACGTAAATATAGTTACTTTTCTCTTGAATTACGATGAAGAAATGTTTCATCTAGAGTTAAAATAGCTAGCCAGAGGTCACCCGTCGGCATTCGACGATTAACAGTTGTTTGTATAACGAAAACATCATTGACAGAAGTGACAGTGCAACAACAAACACAAAAGAGTATCACAAAAGACAAAACACAAAATAGATGTTGACTGGGTAAATAAAATATAGATTTATTCCTTTTCTTTTGATATAGGAAAAGATTTAAGAATATCAACTACTCCCTTTTTGTTATGTTATAACAGAAACTCTCGACAGTAGTACTAGTGGCAGTGACAATGCAACAACAAACATAAATGATTTTAAAACAAAAAGATTATCACAAAAAATAGATGTTGACTGGGTAAACAAAATCTAGATATATTCCTTTTCTTGTAATGTAGGAAGCGATTTAAGAAAATCAACGCCTACTTTTGGGGGTATTCAGAAGAAGATTAATAATCGAAAAGAAAACAACGTACGAATAAACAAAAAAATATCCAAATAAATCAATATTTAGTTAACTTTTATTATTGTACACTTTTGAAGATCTGATATCAGATAACTGATGTTTTAACTACTTTCCGAAATATCAGACTGTTTCTCATGCAACCTTAAGAGGCCTGGTTTTAAAATGACTTTACATCTAGGTTGAGTGAGCGTCCCGTCGTTGGTAGTGATTTTAATAAATCAAGATTTTGCTACTGTACTATGATTAACTATAGTAATGCAAAAGTCTTAAAAAAAATCTTTGCACGTTAGAAGTGTTGTGTATAATTTTAAATGACAATACTTGCATCTTCGTTTCATTCATTAATCTTTATTATTTATCCAGTATTGGTTTTTAATCACGTTTTACACCTATTGTTCTCAATTTCATAAATCTATTTCAGTGCATTCTAATAGATAACAACTACCCTTAAAATTGGTCTTTCAGACATATAAAGGTGCAAGATTTACAGTAAGCATACAAAGAATTATGACATTATATGCATTCCCTGATAATATCCAAATTTTAATGTAATAGTTCCCGTTATATCTTTTCAACCTCTTTTTCATGGTCAATTTGTGTCTGTTATGATTTATCTTCTTTGTAAACTACACTACGAAATCATTGTAGCACTCTGTACAATTTGGCATGTTACTTGATCAATTACTTGTTTGTTTACATCAACATACTGTCTTCTACTATAGGTCCCCATTAATTTCGATTGTATCAGTGTATCCTATGAATAACACTAACACATAATTTTAGCATATTTGTTCTCAATAATTACATTAGATGTATGTTTCATTATAATACGTTATTCTGATTGGCTAACTGCACATCACGTGTTCTCAATGTTGTTTACTTGTTGGAGACCTATCAAATTAATGTGAGACCTCATTCCAGAAAGGTGTCAAATAAAAAAAGTATCTTCTGTAAGATTGTCACGCTTCTAAAAGTTTATCTTAGTGCTATAAAAACTGTGATTGGTTAATCTACTGTTATAAATAAGAGAGGTTTTATAATTGACTTTTAGAGTCGTTAGGTACGAAGGAACACGATAAATTGGAAATTTGTGGATAATTAAGATTTATATCGGTCATAATTTAGACTATACTGTAAAGTGTAATGAAGTAAGAGCTTTTCATCTAAAATGTAATTATTTTTGCACTAGTTGTATGTGATTTAATGTATACAAGCACTTCACAATGAAAAGTAAAACTTCATTTCAACAATAAATTTATAGAACAAAATATCTGTGTAAATTTAAAAAGATTAACTTACAGCGCAATGCAATAAGTTTCGTCGATAAAACAAATATTTTCCAATGAGTTTCCTTAGTTAAATGACAATTACAGATATTTTATTTAAAGCTTTCACGATACTAGGTGAATGTACGGCGCAAAATTATATAACGTACACAGCATCACTACAATGTCATATGTTAATACACAACACCATTGTAGTTACACACCAGTGTAAATAAACATCACTGGTATGACACGCTAATGTAAACAATCACGAACAATCTCCTCTTGTATCTTCATTTCTCTCCTTATTTTATAAAGCAAATATAAAGAAAACAAAAACATACTAATATATGTATATAACTCGCGAAATTGTTGATTCGACTAAGGATTTGGCATATTTGCATTTTTATTTTAGAAGCATGTATTATCCTATTGTAATACCTGTCTACATAATAAGCAAAGTCCCCAATTTTTCACATATAAATAGTATTAAATTGAGAAAGGAAATGGGGAATGTGTATAAGTATACATCACTGCAATAATTCGATAGTGTAAATACGCAGTATCGAGGTTTAGCCCAATAAAACAAGGTTCAATCCACTTTTTTTTACCTTTGAAAATGCCTGTACCAAGTCAGGAATATGCGTTGTTTTTCATTTGTTTGATGAGTCATTTGATTTTGCAATTTAATTAGGGACTTTCCGACTGAATTTTCTTCGGAGTTCAGTATTTTTGTGATTTTACTTTTCACTGCAATGACATACTAGTTCAAATACACTATTGAGTCATTGCTTTTCAACATTCAGACATATTTTTTTTAATTTATAAACCCTTTGTCAAACCTTAAACACTGCAATTTATATACACCTTTTATAAAGACTCAAACACTAAATGGTATATAAACAAATAGTTAAACATTGAATGTTATATAAATTTAACGGCAATGCTTAAAATGGAATGTCAAATACGAATAACGTCGATACTTACATTTATGTTATATAAACCTATCGGCAATATTTAAACATTAAATCGTATATATACCCACCATCAATACTGACACACTGAAAGTTATATATACCCTCCGTCGATACTTTTTTTTGCACCATGTTGAATGCCTCATTGTGACTCTGATATAAAGAAGCTGTTCCTTTGCTTTCAGGTCGGTTTTTTGGGGGCTTTTTTTTTTTTGCTGCGCATGTACTGATTGTGTGTCAAGGATGAATATACTTATTGTTTGTTTTTATATTGTGTAGTTTTTATATTGTGTAGTTTTAAGTACAGTCTTTTTTCAAAAGAAGGTCATACAGTATATGTTTATCACGAATATTTTGTGCATTCTATAGAAGATTAACTTTTTCCTACATTTCTAACTATAAAAGAGGGACGAAAGATACCAAAGGGACAGTTAAACTCATAAATCTAAAACAAACTGACAACGCCATGGCTAAAAATGAAAAAGACAAACAGAAAAACAATAGTAAATATGACACATATAAATATAACATATGAGTGGTCGAAGATCACTATTCATCATCACCAATCAGATGCAAAAGTTGAAGTTAAAATGTTTTGTTGTTTGTTCCTGTTTCTGAAGTTTTATAAATTGCTTAGTTTCGTGTAACTTTTAAAGTTTTCCTCCTGGACCAAACTCATTCATCATTCACTTAAGGAATTAGTACAGCCCGATTTAGACATATTATTACGCTTAAGAAAGAGGTAATTGATTGATCTCCACGGAATACTTTGCGATGATGCAAGAGATTTAGTAAAGAAAATAGCGTAAGACTTGAAATAACGATCACTATCGACTATTAAAGAAGATAAACACTCGATAAATTGTACACAAAACTAGAGTAACTCAAATCATCAATTAAGACGTTCATCCATCATAATTTAAATTCAATATCGATAGAATTATCATTTGGTTACAGTTAAAAATTTATTAAGTTAATTGTGATGTCTACCATATCATTATGACCTTTTAAAATGTTTACATGATATTATTAAAAAAATTATTATATCGATTCAAACTGACTATACGAACGAAGACACTGTTCATTATTGACACTTTAGTGATTAGCAACATTATCATTTTAATCAACGTCGTATACGTCTCAAAAAGGTAGACTGATGTAATTAGTTCTAAAAGGTACCAGGCTTATACTCTAATACACCAAACGCGCGTTCCGTCTACACAAGACTCATCAGTGACGCCCAGATAAAAATAGGTATAAAGCAAAACAAGTACATAGTTTAAGAGCACTGAGGACCCAAAATTCCGAATTCGGCTAAGGTAATCTATGTATGGGATAACAAAACCCTGAGCTTTTATGATATTTTGTTTTTTTGTTTTGTTTTTTAGTTTCTTCGTTTGTTCGTGTTTCTGTTTAGTATTTAATAAATCGCTAGATACTTAATTTGCCATACGTCATACTGTATCTTCCTGGCATCGTACGTCAATAGTTCTACATAGAGAGGTAGGTTAAATTGATTTAATATGCACAATATTAAATTGTGCATACTGACAAATAGCCGCCATGATATAGCAAATAAAGCTGAAAATAGTTTAAAACACGACAACATTTCGCGATTTTAATTGAATAAGGTATACGAAATATTTTAGTTGATATTATTTTGGCGGTTTTAAAACTTTTATCAATACCATTGCATGTGCCCTTTTCAATTGGCGGAATTATTTTGGCGATTTCGTTCTATCCGCGACAATAAGCGAAAATTTACACCCGCAAAAATAACCCGCTATACGGTAGTATGTTATAAACACTAATATCATCTTATTCATGATCGATTAGCTGCTCAAGTTAATATGATAAAAACATCGGTTGTTGATGCCTAGTAATTAATAAACATTTCCATCACGAATCGTTGTCTTGTCATGTCCTTGTCAATCACCTATTGATAGTTAATAGCTTTGACCAGAAGCTAAAATATATAAGAGAACAGAAGAAACTTGTTTGGGATACTAATAACTTGTGAGGGGATGTTGAGAATGTTAAACATGTATTAACACGTCAATCAGTAATAAGGTATTATGATATTAATCATTCAAAGAGAAATTAAATCAAATTAACATATTGAGATAAATGTCTTCTGACCAAGACCAGATGCATTATACCTATTTACAAACACACTTGGTTTTAGCTCTTTGAATGGTAAAACGAATAATATGGAGTAGAATTCCAGTTAATAAACAATACGTCAAGGAAACAGCGCTTTTATATTCTTTATAATACATGTTTGACAGTACTCGTAAACATATTTGTAATCAATTGCATAGCATATTGGTAAGATTTTTCTACAAACCTATCTTCGACCCATACTGCAATATATCGGATTAATAGTATGATTACGTATGGGACAACTATCCATCAGAGTTTATATCTAAATAAAAGATAAAGCAGAACTGTATCTTAAGTATCCTATTTACGTTCAATTGGATAGATGATTATAACATAATTACTCAGCTTCAGAGGCTATCACCTGAAGTTAAAGCACGTGATTCATATCACAATCATTAGTAAATAGTTATCAAAGGTATCAGGCTTATAATTAGATACGTAACACGCGCGATTCTTCTACATAAGACTCATTCTTGACGCTCACATTAAAATATTTCGAAAGTCAAATACATGTAAGTATAAGTTTGAGAGCCGTGAGGACCCGTAATTCAAAACGTTGTGCCAAATACGGCTACAGTAATTTAAGTGCGTTTTAAAAACATTTGGAGAGATTAATATGTGTATCTTTTCATATTGACCTTACATCACACTTACAATTATTTGTTATACATATTATATATCTACTCTTTCTTCCTGAATATGCTATAATTTGATAACTAAAAGTGAAACAGCAATTTATTGATATCGACTATTTTCCAAAATCTGTTCAATTATCAATCAAATAAAAATTAAATAATTATGGGCGTTAATGAAATGGTAAGGCATTATAAAAATAGATATTTAAAGCATGCGCTACACTTCAAAGAGAGGCGAACGATAGTTAAGAGACTTTCAAACACCAAACTTCTCTGTTACTAAAAACAAGACCAACAAACAATCAACAGTATACAAAACACAACAGAGACAACTAAAGACTCAGCAACATAAACGACAGAAAAAACTGGAGGAATGATATCAGGTGCTCCGGAAGGATACAAAATACTGCTCCACACCCGTCACATTGCTCATTTTGTTTTGTTACAAAGGTTAGAAATAAACTGATGAAAAAGGCGCTGACATAAATAAAGAATCAGTTTTCGTTTGCCCAAATTAACACATTTATATGAATGATTTTAAATGTCAAAGCCATGTATCTGAATGAAAGTATTTGAATAAAAATGAAAATCACAATGAACTTTTTTAGCATACATGTATATATCAAATCGTTGTTGTTGTTTTTTTCTAAATAAATTGACTCTGCGTATAATATAAGCTTTGTTGTTTAAATCTTTATTCACATAAATATTTAGTTGATCCATACGATGTATCTTTGTCCAAACTAACTATGGACATTTTACCACGTGTTTGATTGTGGTTTGTAATTACGTTGTCTGATCTTTTTATTACCGAACGTGACTTATTGCCGAATGTGACTGTTGTGCTGAGTGTGAATTCGCATTGCTTTATGACATGACACGGTACTTTTCCATCCCAAATTAATTTGTTTTAACATTTGTAGTTGTAAATCGTACTTTTTTCTGTTGTATTCGTGTGTTGTGTTTGGGATAACTACTCATCCAGTTCATTTGGTAGATTTAATTCTGGATTAACGAAATTAACACTATATATTTGGTTTGCAGTTTGATCAGAAGAAACACCCAAAAAGCTAGATAATACAATTAATTATCTAATTACTACTACAATTAAATATTAATTAATATTATAATTGTCACTGTTATCAATATAAGTTAGACAAGTCATATAAATCATATAAATCTCATCTTGAATTTCATCCAAATTCTTTCTTAATTTTCGGAACACGTTTAAGAAATTTAAATGTGACGTCACTTTGGGCGTTGCATTGACTATGGCTAACAGGGCTGTGGTTTTGTAATGTATACGTTTTTATTCTATAACTAGTCACCACTTCAGTTTAATCATTTTATAAAATTTATTGTTTGCAAAACTATCTATTTTTTTTTATAATAATGATGTTTTTGTCCCAGGTGGATAACCCTGGCCTCACATCTTTTGTGAGCTTTTGGTCCTCGGCGATCTTTAACTTTGTAGTTGTTATGGCTTTCGAACTTGTTTCATCTGAGCATAGTTTTGTGTGGACGTAGCGCGCGTCTGGCGTATAAATATATTTTAACCTGTTACCTTTTGATGGCTATTATTCGTTTGTTTCTCTGTCCTATATTTTCTCCCATTTATCTGTTAATTTATTGTAACCCTGTCGTGTAATGTTGTCATTTAAATGTTATCATTAAAACTGCCATTAAAGTGGAAGGTTTGGCATGCCACAAAACCAGGTTCAACCCACCATTTTAGTCTTTAAATGTCCTGTACCAAGTCAGGAAAATGGTTATTGTTATATTATAGTTCGTTTCTGTGTGTGTTACATTTCGGTGTTGTGTCTCTGTTGTGTCGTAGTTCTCTTATATTGGATACGTTTCCCTTAGTTTTAGTTTGTAACCCGGATTTGTTTTATTTTCTCTATCAATCTATGAATTTTGAACAGCGGTACACTACTGTTGCCTTTAAATATACAATAGTTTCTGGTGATATGCATATGCTGATTGTGTGATTGTTGTTAATTCGTAATGTTTTCGCTCATAAACAAACATAATAAATCTAACGTCTGCCAGGGCCGTAAAGAAGCATTGTACATTTAGGATACCATAAAGTGGGTTTATCGACTGTATTATTCTGTTTACGAAACGATGAGATATTTTATTGAGCTGAAAAATCACTTGGTGAGCTATAAGGTCATTCCGCTTAATTAGATAAAAAGGAAAAATAGCAGTCATAAGGATTAGATTAGGAGTTTTCGTAACAAGATATTACTTAGGAATCAGTCTTAACCGTGGAATGGACAATTAACGTTATTATTTAAATTAGATTTCGGGAAGAACGGCTAAATTTATCAAAGAATCAATTACTATCATCTAGTCTGATCAGAATTGACAAAAACCAAAAACATATGGCTTTTTTTTACAGAGAATTCTTTACTTGCCATATTCCTGACTTGGAACAGAAAAAAGGTCGCTTGAACGTGGATTTTAAATCTGTGTTTTAGCTACATTTAACTGAAAAATAGTGACAAATAAAAAGGACAAGCAATAGACTATATGATTCCTGCTTTATAAAGGTAAATGAAAAACGCAGCGCTGCAACGCCTCCGCCGTTGTTTTCCTCTAACCACGGACAACTATGAGATGGCATCGACCATTAAAATCAATTGATATTACTGATAACTGAAACAGTATTTTAGATATGAAAAATAAAAATGTAGTTTGAAAGTCAATAACTTTTTGCTAGAGACCTTATGAAGTAGGTGCTACAGTCCCTTTTTAGCACAAGAACATTGATTTTTTTTTTAAATATTTCAAATTAACACGTTATGTATTGAAAGTAATATGCACCCGATCAAGAAATAGAAATATATAACTCATGATTTTTTTTATTTCATGACGTCACAATTTCTACATTAAATACACAAGTAAATGAAAATAAATCTATGCAGCTTATCAACCCTATTTCTGTGTAAACCTCTTCAAAAATCAAATAATGATTTGAAAATAATGAAATGATAAAAAAAATGAAAATAAATTAATGAAAATTTAAAAAAAAAACAAGACCAGACTATACAAGACAAACACAAATAAGACAATGTTTGAAGTTGATTCTTATAAACTCATACACCTTTCCAAATCAAAATATACTCATACTCGTACGGTGACCTATATAGGTTAATTTCTGTATCATTTGGTCTCTTGTGGACAGTTGTCTCATTGGCAATCATACCACATCTTCTTTTTTATATTCATCCAAAAATAATATCTTGAAAAAGAAAAATTCAGTCATTAATAGCCCTTGAATGACACGGTCCTTTCATCCAAACTGGCTGAAATCATAAAAAAACGTCGAAGACGTCAAAAAAATTCACCCAATCAGACAACATGTTAGTAATTTTTGAAAAAAATTCATTCACTCAGAAAGATGTCTTATCATCTCTAGTACATGGTATTTGGACAGCGAACCAGTCTATCAGGTAAATTTTATACCAGCATATCCAAAGAAAATGTTGATTTACTCAATAAAAGCTTGGATTGTCTCATTTAGAAAAATAATAATAACGGTACCAACTTTTTTTGCAGCAGATGCGCCTTTTGACGATAAATGTATCTGCAGTGATGATCGAGGCCAAAATGTTTGAGAATAAAAAGTTTGTAAAATAAAAAGATGAAGAACTATAATCCAAAAAGATACAAAAAGTATAGCCAGAGCCGGGAAACAATGCATAACCTTTAAAATTGGTAACCTATAGTTTGCATATTAAGTTTTAATAAATCATTGGCTTTTAGCGTCCACTAAGAAGGAACATCCAAAACAGCGCATGCTATTTATAATGTATTGTTCTTCATATTTTTTTGTGATATAAACATGGTATTGAAATATAGCAACTTGGCATCCATGTAGTCGAAGTTTGCTGATAAAAACATATTTTTTAACTCTAGTTACAAATGTAATAGAACTGTATATTAAGTTTAGACATAAAGTTTAACTTAATTTGCCGTGAATTTTTTTTTTGTACATTCTTAAATTTGTTATCACTTTAGGGTGAGTATTAGTTTAATTCAATGAGGTATCCTTTACCGAACAGATGATTATTTCATTATAAGGAGCAAAGCAGCATCTAAATGTTTACTGTATCATAATACACAGCCGAAATATACATTTATTAACATAAATTCAAGTGAGACTTACAAGAATATAAGAAGTGACGTTAGCGAGTTTACTAGAAATTTAAAAAAATATGTTCTAAATTCTACGGAGGTTCTGACTACGTGATATTTGCAGTGGTACTTCGCGGTACGCCAAAACAAGTATCAACACCTTGCTATTAAATGATAACAACACTTTAAAACTCTACGCAAACAAAATGATTTTCAGGTATAACTCAGGTTGTCAATCTAATGTGTTTTACGAAATAACAGTATGCACTAAGATTTGTTTTAGCTGACATTGATTGTTACAAACATCTCACTAAGCAAACTATTTTAGAGATTGCTGCGACGGGGGTATTGAATGATATATAATATTGTCATTTTGTTTGTTTTCTTTGGTTACATCTTCTGACATCAGACTCGGACTTCTCTTGAACTGAATTTTAATGTGCGTATTGTTATGCGTTTACTTTTCTACATTGGTTAGAGGTATAGGGGGAGGGTTGAGATCTCACAAACATGTTTAACCCCGCCGCATTTTTACGCCTGTCCCAAGTCAGGAGCCTCTGGCCTTTGTTAGTCTTGTATTATTTTAATTTTAGTTTCTTGTGTACAATTTGGAAATTAGTATGGCGTTCATTATCACTGTACTAGTATATATTTGTTTAGGGGCAAGCTGAGGGATGCCTCCGGGTGCGGGAATTTCTCGCTACATTGAAGACCTGTTGGTGACCCTCTGCTGTTGTTTTTTATTTGGTCGGGTTGTTGTCTCTTTGACACATTCCCCATTTCCATTCTCAATTTTAATAGTGTATATGCTTACTATTATGTATGTTTAACGTCCAGTAACCTCGAATTGACAAATTTATCTTCGTTTATGGCCGTTAATGGTAATGAATTCTTTGAAATCCATTACTTATTGAGTTTACCAATTTGCACAAAACAAGAACTAGCGATAAATGCTATCTTTAATAAGTGTTATAACTTATGTTTTGGGTTGGGGTTTTTTTTTTTGCTGATTTTGTTGTACTATTTTTACTTATTTAAATTAAATTGTCATGTATGGCAAGTCAGTAACTAATTGTAGTCTGTTGTTATTTATGCATTATTGTCATTTTGTTTATTTTCTTTTGTTTCCTGTTCTGATATCTGACACGGACTTCTCTTTAACTGAGTTTCACTGTGCGTACTGTTGTGTGGTTTTTTTTCTACATTGGCTAGAGGTATAAGGGGAGGGTTGAGATCTCAAAAAAAATGTAACCCCGCCGCAGGAGCCTCTGGCCTTTGTTAGTCTTTTATCCTTTTTAATTTAAGTTTATTAATTATTAACTGTAGAATTCTGAGTTTATTATGACGTCCATTATCAATGAACTAGTACACATATTTGTTTAGGGACCAACTGAAAGACGCCTCTGGGTGCGGGAGTTTATCGCTGCATTGGAAACCCATTGGTGGTCATCGCCCGATGTCTGCTCTAGGTTCGGGTTGTTGTCTCTTTGACACATTCACCCTTTCCATTCTCAATCTAATGATCGTGTTTTTATCATTTTTTTTCTTTGAAAGCTAGTATAACTGTACCCTTTTCTCTATGTTATGCTCTGAATTCTATTCTCTTTTTTTCTGAAAATCTTTATATGATTATTGTCAAATACTAATTTCTATCTTATTTTTGTTGAAAGATTTCGCGGATGAATAAATATTTTGTCATTTTCTCACATTTTGATTAGTTATTACGAAAAATTTCCGCAACAAAAATAATTAAATGTTTTTTTTTATAGTGTTGTCAACGGTTAACCGGTTAACCGATCGGCCGGTTAACCGATCGAACGACCGAATACCGAATACCAAAAACTCTAACCGGTTAACCGGACTTTTTATAAATTTTGATAGATTTTATATAAATGTGTATTGAAATCATTAAAAAGTTAGGTTTTATTTTAAAAATGTCGTCATGGTAATTTAATTTGACAGATCAGTTGTCAAGTTAATTGATTGCTATTGTTAATCCCATAAACATAAAATTAATTAGAACTTGTCTCTCAGCTCAGGACAGGATCTTAAAGAAACATAATTAGTATACATGTTTTTTTAGCAGTAACCCTCAATCAGTAGTGCGATTAAATTTTACGATTTACTTCATTATTTCGTTTCTGATCTAATATTGTGTAAACCTACATCTAAATGTGCAACCTCCGACGTGCAAGGCTTAGTCTTACTTTAAACGAAATGCTAACTCAAAAATTGTGAAATGCAAACCAATGTGAATGTATTCAATGTATACGTGATAGTACGAGTAACATGCAAACAAAGTAAAGAAACAGGCCGTACGGTGACCTATAGTTGTTAATTTCTGTGTCATTTTGATCTCTTGTGAGAATTGTCTCAGTGGTAATCATACCACATCGTCTTTTTTATAATTAATCACTCTAAATGAAACACTCCACATCATTTTCAGAGACAACAAATGAAAAGAAAAGAATAATCACTTTCAGACATATTCAATTCTATATACGAGATCAAGAAGTTTTTTATTTTATTTTTCAATCTGAAGTTGGTACAAACGCTATAGTTGATACGGTGTTGTTGATTATTAAAAGTCAAACTTCGCCATGCAGGAATCCTCACAGACAAGCCTGATAATGCCAGAGGATAAACTTCAATTCTAAAAGCGTAAATTTATAACTTTAATGAAAGGTTGTCAAATTGACACTCATACCACATCTTATATCTATGTGTAGGGTACTATTGATAAGTCATGCAAGCACCAACTCAAACTACCGGTTAACCGGTTAATCGGTCGAACGATTATCTGAGTAACCGTTTAGGCAAAAGTGTACTATTTGACACTAGTTTTTTAGAACGTTCACATTATGACCTTTACCCTTATTTTGTGCAAAATATCACAATCTCAGACATCGAACGTCATCATATTTACCACAATTTGCAGCGATGTACATATATGTTGATCAATGGATTGCTATAGTCAATTTGTCACCACACTAAATTATATACAAAAGTATCTTAAAAACAACAAAAAACAAATAGTGCCACTTTTCTTTAATTGTTAATTTGCGGTACAAAATTTTAATACGCCAGAAGTGCATTTTGTCCACACAAGATCTACTAGTGACGCCCAGATACAAAAGTTTGAAAGCCGAAACAAGCACAAAGTCGAACAGCATCGAGGACCAAAAGATCAAAAAAAGTTGTGCCAAAAACGGCTCGGGTTTTCTGTTAGTTACCAGAACATCCCTATTATTTAGAATAATTTATACTTTTGCAAACAGTAAATTTATAAAATTACTATACAAAAGATGTACATGATTAAACTGAAGTATTAACTAATTACAGGAAACAACTGAAATACATTACATAACCAGACATTTGCAACACAAAATGTAGACACATCCGAATTAGTTTAAACCTCAACGCAAAGTGACGTCATATTTGAAATTGTAAAAAATGACAAAAAATGACGTCATTTGAATTTGTAAAACAGATCATCAAAAAATGAAAAATGACGTCACATTTGAATGAATAAGATAGAATTAGGATTGATTTAAGATTATATTTGAACTAAATATTGATATTGCATTTAATAACAATGCACATTTTAATACTTATTAATAGAAAACTAAGGTAGCAATTAACTATATTATAAAGCTATGTCCGGTTTGTTTTGAATCTAACTTCAAACGTAAAATATCGTACTGATAAAACACTTCAGTCCGATTACAATAAGACATATGTAAAACATGTAGAATATGCAAATAGAGAATAGATGGGCATAGGTATCAATTGTTACTCATTGATTCAAGATTATTAGAACACCACTGGTTATTGTTAGTAGCAATTGTTTGAAAATTGGCATTTCATTATGTTCCACTCTTATAATTCAGAATCTACATGTTTTCTATGAAGTAAGCCTGAAGGTTACATATTCAGAGGTGAAAAGTGAACAAAGTTAAATTTGGAGTTTTGGAAAAGGTTGTTTGATATTACTCTTTATCGGTTAAATAAAATTCAAACAATAAGTGTGAATGAGGACAATATTATGACATGTTAATTTCGTGGTAAGAGGATTTGAATAGCGATCAAATGAATCATTTACTTAGTATTGAATGAAGATAAATAAAGGCAACAGTAGTATACCGCTGTTCAAAACTATTAAATCTATGGACAAAAAAACAAAATTGGGGTAACAAACTAAAACTGAGGGAAACGCATTAAATATAAGAGGAGAACAACGACACAACATTAAAATGTAACACACACAGAAACGGACTAAGCATTAGATAAAATCCGATAAGGACTTTTGTCATCAATTATGAAACAGGCACTATATGCCCATAGATTATCATGGCTAAATGTATAAAATGACATCTATACTCTAATGGGTGTCAAGTCATAAACGATTCAAGTTAAAAGGTATAGTAATAAACAAAAATATCGAACTATAAGGAAAATTCAAATTGGAAAGTTCTAAGTAAATTGGCAAAATCCAAAGATCAAACACATGAAACAAATAGAAAATATGTCATATTTCTGACTTGTCACAAACATTCCCTTATGTAGAAAAATGTTAATTTGAAAAAGCACGTCAGACGCATCTAAGTTATAACGTGTTGTTTTCATTATTTTCTTCACCTGGTTTGATAGCTGGCTAAAACTTCCCCTTGTATAACGGGCGCATAGAATACCATTACATTTACAACAATGTGTGAATCAAACATTCAGATATAGTTGTTAAAACTATTAAAAAAAAACAAGGTTCACAAAAGCCAACATTTTTAGTAATCTAAATCACAATAAAACAAAATCAAATATGAAAACAAAGAAAAACAAAATGGCACATAGTCAAAGCATATAAGCGAATAAAAAAGACGTTTAAAAAATGACCATAGTACAATAAATGAATGGGTGAACAAAAGGTTCACAAATATAACTATCTATAAAAAAAAATATTAAGTTTTTACCGTTACGATAACCAGTGTGTGATCTGATCTTTGTAGACATACACTAATGTGGGCAACATGAAGACTATTGTAATAGCTAACAGCAATTTTGTTATACTGTTGCGAACAAGTTTCTTCACAATATACGACAGTATAAACAGAAAAAGAGAAACGGCAATGGGAGCAATAACAAAGGGTAATCTAAAGAACCTGTAAACATGGTAAATTAGGGCGATATCTGGTAGTGTGAATTCATATCTATTGTTCATTGTATTGTTTGCTGTACTTAAAATCTTATTGTAGTCATGGTAAAGCATGAATGTGAATAGAATCAGAACATACGCCCAAATAATAATCTGTATAGGAATACAGATCCATTTTACAAATTTCAGGAGAATTATTGTAAGGAAACCATGCCATTCTTTTGATTGTCCAAGATGAGGATTTGTCACCTGCAAAAAAAAAACGTATACATGCTTGTGATTATGAAGTATACACAACATTTTTTCCTAATTTTAAAATAGAGGAAAACTAGGTTCTATAAGTACCACTTTTTTATTTTTGCTTTGACTGTTACCCTGTAGTGTTTTTCACTTCCTGATTTGACCCAATCAAGATATGAACACATAAAGAATCCATATGCCACACAATCATAGTTATCTTGAGACTGTGATTGCGGAGGATGATCGTTTATACAAAGTTGAAAATACAATATATAAAAAATATCAATTTGAAACTTACAACTGTAATACAAAGTTGACTAATTCAGAGTTGGATCTTTTTTATTTCTAAAAGGTAACTGTGGTACTCCGGTCAAAGCTTTACAATCTGGACATCAGCTCAATTTATAAAAATCTATCTTAAGTCATTTAATGTTAAAGTACATTTTACATTGTGATACTGATGTCAAAACCCTTTCTACGGGGTGCATGCACAAACTTCTCGGCTTCTTCTCCTGATCATCTCCACAGACATTTCTTAATTTTCGGTCAAATGGTAATAAAGCACAAACCTGATTTATAAATTCCAGTACGGGGACATCAATTTTAGGGTAAACTGTCCTGCGATACTCTATGTTTGGGTCAGTATCTGGACAATAGTTTTCTACCCACAAAAAACTCTCTTTGGTTATTCCCAAACTAGCAAGGAAATCAAGGGTTCTCTGGGGGATCTCTTCATTATCTTCGAACTGATCTTTCTTAGTCATCACTCCAAAGATTGGAATTCCTGAATGATGTAAATAACTTTATCACCAGCCCAGTAGTCAGCACTTCGGTGTTGACATAAATATCAATGATATGGTCATTTTTATAAATTTCCTGTTAAAAAACGTTGAACTTTTCGAAACACTAAGGATTTTTTTATCCAAGGAATAGATTACCTTAGCCGTATTTGGCACAACTTTTTGAAGTTTTGGGTCCTTAATGCTCTTTAACTTTGTACTAGTTTGGCTTTATAACTATTTTGATCTAAGAGTCACATGTGAGTCTTATGTAGAAGACACGCGCGTCTGGCGTATTAACTTATAATCTCTTATAATTATTATCACTCGGTGAATTATATTCTCATATTCAACGTTACTGTACATATGTTTCTCTCATATTGAATAAAGTAGTGACATAAAATTAACGTATTAACAACAATATTAAAATGGACAGTCCCCAGTCAAACACAAAGGCAGTGCTAGTACATATGGAAGAAGAAGGAAGCCGAAGTATTTAGAGAGACCCTATTGCCTATTTTTAACTTGATATCAGTCACTTAGGCCTTAGTAAACTGGTATTACTTTATATATGCGATAATTATTTCTTTCTTGATTAGGTTGTAAATTTTTGGCAACCAATTTATAGATATCGTTTTCAAAATAAATAATCACTCTTGTGTTATCTTAACATTTCTTTCTATATTTCTCTTTTATTTTTCTTTATTTAATTAGTGCTACAAACGTAAACACCAAAATCAACTCACTATATCCTCTAATTTTATTTAGTATAAAACTGATAGAGTTCTGTTAAAAGTTTTCACGGATTTTTTGTTTTAAAACAAAAGAGTTTGGTAAGTATTTTGAATAGCAAATTACCTTTAAGATCGGTTGCCACTTCATTTATGCATTTAAACAATTCTGTTGGAATTGGTGCAGCTGGATCTGATGTTGTTACAACAATAATTCGATTTATTTTAAGATATTCTGTACGTTTGAATATTTTGTTTTTAAAATCATCTGGATTGGTTGTGTGCTCTTCTAGAAGGTCTGTAATCTTTTCTTTCTCTTTGATTTTCCCTTCAAATAATGCTCTCAGAAACACCTTATTGAATTCAACATGTTCATCTTCTAAACCGTTGATATCGATAAATGTTGGAAACAACACATCTGGTTCTTCTTTATAATAACTTTCCTTAGCACTGAAACTAAACAAAATGATTACAAACACTTTTATATAAATGTAAATGAATTAGGGCTTTTCGGGGGGAAACTAAGTATTGCACTCACAGGCAAAATTAAGTGGCGCGGGTCAGACCCTTACCTTTTAATTGGAAAATTTTACTTTTTAATTTTTATTGCAACATTTTGGTCTGGTCCTATTTCACAACCGAAATCTCCCAAACGTCTCTTCTGGACTCCTGAATCTGTCTCTTACTCTTTTCATTAGTGAAATTATCAGATTCTAAGAAGTCGATTATTGAAATTGTGATACTTTGTCAGTAACGCGGTAGTAAAAACAAGTAAAAGATGTATTGCATGCAAAGCTAATGTTTGTAATTTCCGGTATGCCATTTGTCCTATAGTTCAGATAACTGGGGTATTTTTGTATTGCAAGTTTGTTTTTGTTTTCTTTGGGTTTTTTTACGTGTTTTTTTTAATGATTTGTGTTATCATCAAATCTTCAACCTTAGTTATTCTGGACCAGTCAAAAACATGAAAACTGCAAAACCTTGAAATTTTTTATGAATCAAACTCCTGATGAATGCTGCTCATTCGATACCTTGATTAGGGAATCTACGTTTATCTTACCTTTTCAAATGTCTTGTAATGCTGGATATATTCCCGTTGTTCATTCCAACTTGTGCATACAGCTGCCATTTATCTTTCCTGAAGCTTGTAAGTAGTGTGTTAATGAACGAACTTTTCCCACAGCCTTTATTACCTATTACTGCAACATTTAATATGTTTTTGCCAGATTCCACAGTTCCAACGGATTCTCTTATGTCTTTGATCAAATTTAGTTTCCATTTCCATAGTGGGTCTCTTGTTTTGTCGCATTCATCATCAGACATCTCATTTGCCATCTGAAAATCTGAAATATTGAGTTCTTTCATAAATTGGTTTGTACAAATATCAACTAAAGATTAAGTTGTATTAAGATCTAGAGCTCACCGCCGGGTCATAGGTAATGTTCGAGTTAAATTTTGAGGTAGGCTTAAAATTCCGAGTTAACTCAATAGTTAATATAAATTAGGATTAAGTCATGTAAAAAATAGTTCCTATTCCCTAAACACTGGATATCTTTATAACGACAATAATTTGACCATTCATCTGACTACATCTGTTATAAATGTGCACAGTAGAAAGACGAAAAAGAGGCGAAAGATACCAGAGGTACCGTCAAACTCGTAGATTGAAAATAAACTGCCAACGCCATGGCTAAAAAATAAACAAACAATTCAATTAATAGTACACACGACACAACACAGAAAACTAAAAAGACAAAACAACACAAACCCAACCAAAAACCGGGATGATTTAAGGTGCTCCAGAAGGGTAAGCAGAAACTGCTCCACATGTGGCACCCGTCGTGTTACTTATGTTTTTACAAATGCGATAAATAGTATAATTCGGTCGGTCACATGCGTAAATAGGGGAGGGTATTGTAGTTACGACATACATGAAAATGTAGATTTTATTAACATTTTCAAAAATTTAGTTCATGGTCAAATAAGTGTATAAAGTCATTTATCTTACAATTTGTCTTTGAATAATTCATGATCGTAACCTGTCTTCTTTTTAATCAAACAGATAAATACGGAATATGTAGGGATAATTTTTTAATTTGTTTTGGCTTTTAATTTTGATATGTTAAACATTGCAAATTTGCTGTTTCCTATAAAGATGGTTCTAAGTCTGTCACGACTGTCATACAGGTGAGAGGTTTAGCTAGCTTTAAAACCAGGTTTAATACACCATTTTCTACATAAGAAAATGCCGGTTCGAAGTCAAAAGTATGACAGTTGTTATCCGTTTGATGTGTTTGAGCTTTTGATTTTGCGATTTGATTATAAACTGTTCTATCTGAATTTTCTTTGGAGTTCGGTATTTTTGTTATTTTACTTTTTCAGAGAGCAATTGAAGGTCTTTCAAAACACATATTGATAATCTAGGTTTTAAGAAAGGCCAAGTCCGGTCTTCATTACATCAAAAACCTTTTTAGACGCCTGCGACTTGTGGTTAATGAGTAACCCTAACATACCAGGCATGTCAAACAATAAAAAGGGGAAATCACACTTTTTACATGTAACTTCGATAATAAACATTAACATTTTATTAAATATTTAAGTGTTATTTTTTATGCTTTCCGTTGATAAAATAATGCTTTCTGTGGAGCAGCGAGAACAAGAAAAATACATTAAACGCGGATATAACTATGATACCTTCATGATTAAAAACTGGCAGCCACAATATAGACATGAGTTTTACAATAAACAACAAATCAATAAATCCAATCGGCTGAATGAGCTTTCAATACACACGAAATCGTAGCCGATGCACATATCCTGCATGCTTTTCAGTAAATATATTATAGATATGCCGTTTTCAGTAAAACGGGGTTTTGTAAGGGATCCACTGAAAGTAACTAAACGGCATCAACAGCTGACATTAGATTTTTCGTTAGATCTTTAAAATATTCAAAATTCAAAATAGTATTGTCATATATAAACCACCATACAAGATTTCTAACCTATCATATAAAACATATAATAAGGTCTGTGACAAAGTATAACAAACAAGTAACAAACTAAGTAAAAACACGTATAATGAAAAATAGTTCTCTATCGTTCGTTTAGGGAACAATTATTTACATGTAAACTAGAATAAATCTTGAGTTTTTTAGAAATGAATCTATCTGATTTCAAATGAGAAAAAAAATAAATAATATATCGCAGCTTTCGTCAAACTTTGTTCTGTTTTACAAAACTTTTCACCCTTACAAACATCACCATGTATCATCGTACAGCGGATATAGGTACTAACCAAGCGGGCATGATCGATTTTGAACTGACACGGTAACGAAATTCTTTGTTTTGTTTTATCAACATTCACTGTAATTTTTCGCAATATCTGAAATTCCTGCTCCAAAATAATTTTCGCATCGATTTTTTCCTATTCATAAGACAACTTTTATATTATAATAAGAACAATTAAATTGTAAATGCGCAAATAGTTGTGAATGTCAACACCAACTTCCAATTTCGATACAATTGTCGAGACATTTATGTTTTACCTGAAAAAAACTAATACAGGGCAAAAGTAAAAGTTACCAATCATAAAACTATCTGTGATTACTCATTCCTTGAATCTTTTGGGGTAATAAACGAGTATGAAAATTTTGTTGTTGTGTATGGTTGTACATCAACTTAACTATGCACCGTACAGAAGGATTTATGTGGTCAGTTAACACCGTACACAACGCTTCTTTTCGGAATAAAATATCGGAAAAAAACATGCATGAAAGATTTCAATGCCAATTATTGATACAAGTCAACTATACTTACTACACACGCAGAGTGACCTTCTATCAGAAAAAGAGTTGAAATAAATATAGAATTATATCGGATGAGACGAGTGCCAACTTCTTTGACAAGTATTTGCACATGTTTTAGTAATCGTTCTTGTTTTGGGAAAATAATGAGACATCTCTAATCATCAGCCTACGACCAAATCATTTCAGCAATTATGTTTAGATTGAGGTACATCTTGTTATTTAGTCAACAAAACAAAGATTTTCGTTACCGTGTGAGGTAAAAATCGATCGCGCCCGCTTGGTTAGTACTGATGATACACGGTGAACATATATTGTTTCTTTGTATCTCCTTTTCAAATATAAGGGAGATAATTGACTAATTCCGTTCAATGCATTCTAAAAATTAACCAATATAATTTGTTATTTTATTAGGTGTATTAAAGTGTTCTTGTATTTGTACTTGGTACAACTTACTGTTAGACATGTATGGCGTAAATTCGAATTTGAATTTATATCAAAACAAGAAACTTACTTTAAATACCCGCTGACGATTTGTTTGAAGGTTATAAAACAGTTAGGTCTGCAGTTGTCGTTAATTCATTGTTTGCTATGCATACGGAAGTGCAATAAACTGTGAAGGTTATACATGAATGGAAGTCTACATTTAAATATTTGTATAGCTTAAAAATAGACAGTAAAGGATATTATGTGTACAAAACTGTGAACAATTATATAAAAAAAAGAATGCATTAATAGTACACACAAAACTGTTTGTCGTAAATTTTACTGTAATTGCAGAATCCAAATACCGGCACATATCATGCGTCCTCCCCAACAGATAATAAACATTTCATGTATATTGTATGTCAACAAAAAATTGCTAACTAGGCTTGAATTACGAATTATCACGGGAGAATTGGGTGTTCAGAAACAGTTAAAAATCAATTTTATTGTTTACCTGCGTGTTTTACAGGTATGATGTTTTATACTTTATATACAGATTATGGCATGTCTGGGTATTTATTTTTTTTTATTTTTAAATTACATCATATTAACTTAGAGATACAATATTCTTTATTGAAATAAAAAGGTGGTTGCACCTATCTTTTTTCTTATTGAAAATTTTTTAATCAAGTCAAAATGTTATGGGAATTTATAGGGGAATCGTATTTTTCTATTTCAAAAAGAGGATTACACTATTTTTAAATCACAAAACAAACTAGAGGCTTTAACACATATGGGCGCTATACGACTTTGTAGACTATACTGTAAACCAACTTATTTTTGCGAGCGATTTATTTTCTCGACTTTCGCGAGTAGAAAAACTACGCGAATAAAAATCGTCGAAATGCAAAACTTACATCTTTCCTTCTTAAAACTACATCATATAAATTTGAAAATCGTGAAACTAAATAGCCGCGAAGTGGACTAGGACGGGGTAAACCGCCAAATAAAGTATCCGCGAAAATAAGTTGGTTTATAATATTTCATGTCTAGCTGATTATTTTCGTCACTTCAAGAATATCTACCTATTATAGATTCAAGACAATATGCAAAAAAATGGGAAAAAAAAATCGGTTCAAATTCGTCATTTTACATATTTTCTATATGAAGTAAGCCGAATTTTTTTATGTAAATACCGGGTATGTAGATCTCAACATTCTGAATAAATCTGTCCTGTTACGTTTTCTCTATTTATAGATGTTTTCAAGATGATCGACACAATTTGCAAAGAATTTCAAGCTATGTGAGCCGTGTGGGTTGACAGACGTGGTTATCGAACACATTATTTAGATATCCATATAATGATTGTGGCCAAGTATGATTAAATTTTAGTCAGGTATATTCACGGGAGAAGAAATTTTGGAATTTGATGGAGGACGGCAACGACGACGACGACGACCGAACACAGGAGATAAAAAGCTCACTGGGCCCTTTGGGTCAAGGCCCGTATGCATGATGCTACTTAGGATAAGATTTGTTCCGAACGGACGGGTTTCTCTACATATTCAAAGATAAATTAGTACAACAATTGGATTTCTGAATTTCAGTGGTTTCATGCATACTGGACCATGTTATTCGAGATCAGATTTTCTTTGACCTATTTATAAAGGATATCAGCATTTACTGATTAAACATAAGATCATAGTTACAAGATAACATCTTCTAATGCTAGTTTATCTGAGACAGTTCAAACCAAAGATATTTATTAAAAATCTTAAATCGCCGCTGCTTACTTCGCATACAACTTTATGTAGATCAAGGGCTGGCGGAATAATCTGTCCAAGTTGGTCTTACTTTGGACATTTACTTAAAAAACGGCTAAAAAGACGACATTTTTGGAATTAATATTGATTCACCCATAGGGTCTTTGCATTGGAAATAAACAGATTTATTCTTAAACCAGTTGTTGCCATGAAAGGGTTATGTTTTTTTTCGTTTTTTTTAAATGATGGTATGATACTAAACATCTAACTGGAAGGAATGTGCTTGATTTGAATATGATGAAGACATAATCTTTCAATCAATTTAATTAAGGTCTGGAGCTGCATAACAGTAAATGCTAGAAGTTCTTTTTTAATCTATGTAGGTTATTGACATTTTGCTTATTTATAATTTTTTTGTTACATATTTCAAACTCTGATTCGAATATCTTTTTAAACTGAATTGATGTCTGTTTTGTTTATTCAACATTGACTAAAGGTATATAGGAGTGTTGAGATCTGACAAATCATGTTAAGTTCAGCGATACATTGTGCTCCTATCCCAAGTCAGGTACCTCTGGCTTTTGTTAGCCTTGTACATTTTTTTTTCATTTATATGTTTGGGGGAAAGTATGACGTTCATTGTCGCTGAACTACTATTGTTATTGTTCAAGGGCAAGCTGAATGCCGCCTCTGGGTTTTGTATTGTCTCACTGTGTTGAAGAACCATTGGTTATCTTAAGCAGCTTCTGTTCTTTGGTCGGTAGTTGTCTCTTTGACGCATTCCCCGTTTCCATTTTTAATTTTATTAACAAGATATTGAAAAGTAAACATTTTAAAATGTCCCCAAATGGCTGCAAATGCATATTATAATATGATCGCACAATTTTGTTGCCAATATTTTAACAAATTATTTGAAACTGTACTATAGATATACTAGGAGCATATTTCAAAATACAGATATTGGTATAAAATGTACAGTTTCAACCTTAAATATAAAACGTAAAGTTTAAATCAAGAAAAGGCTCTACTACATATAGAGTCATTGCTATTGTCAATGTTCAACAAATTATTCTAAGCTTAGCTGTATTAAGTGATGACTTGTATACAAGTACATTTTTTCAAAACTTGTGATTTACGTTCACACTTCATTTTTTTAAACCATAAAAAGGTATTATTGGTATCTGTACTTTGACATATTTTTTGTTTGACGAAGGGTGATCACGACGGATATATATATGTTTCGAGGCAACCACAATCCCGTTCTCATTTTCTGTGACCTAGATTGGATTACTAGATCTTTACTTGTATGATCAATACGCCGGGTGCCGCATGTAGACCAGGATCAAAATGCCAGATGAAGTGCATTAAAGACTATAAAAGAGTAGTCTGTGTAGCTCATTCAAATCATGGAAACATATATTTGCACAATGAACTTTCTGAGATAATAAGTCAATTCGTATCAAAAGTTTGTTTTTAAATTCTGAAAATTATTGTGTTTTCCAATATATAACTATTGTTTAACAGTTTTTAGCTACATTTGTATATTCATGTTAATACAAAGTAGTCTTCTGGTGCTCGGAAGGAGTAGTCTGATTGATTGATGTCTGTTTAACATGTAGAAAAGAATTTAATCTCTATCATATTTTGCTCATAAACAAACTCATTAAATATTGCGTATAACAGATATCAAAAGAAGGAGCATTATTTTTTTTGAAATGCTATAATAAGATATATCTACTTAACTATTTCGTTAACGACATAATGAAAGATCTTCTTTTGCTCAAAAATCACTTGGTGAGCTATAACTAATAGAAATTAATTCGATAAAAAGAAAAAAAGCAGTCATAAGGATTAGATTAGGAGTTTTCGTAACAAGATATTACTTAAGAATAAATCTTAACCGCGGAGGTTGCTATTAACGTGATTATTGAAATTAGATTTCGGGACAGACTAAATGGAAATAACAAATTCAACCAATCAAATACATTCGTTATATTCTGATCAAAATTGACAGAGGCAAAGAACAATGAATTGTCGCAGAGAATATAAAAAAAGGATTGTAAAAGGCAACACATAACTGACTTTTACAAAACTAAGAAGAGGTTGTAGAGGAATTTGAACCTTTGTGTTGGTATACAACACCTTTAATAATCCCAATGCCCATGACTACTCGGCATAGTAGGCTTTTTAAAAAAATACTTCATTGATCAAGTCATGACTGCTTTAGTCGACTTCATAAACTATTTTAACAAATGAAGCTGAAGATGCGTAGACATGAAGATTAATTGCATTTAAGTTCTACTGAGTTTTTGTTATTATTTGTTTGGTTTGTTTGAGGTATGGACACACATTTCCTGTCAGTGTTTAATATCACCTAAGCTGATACTATTGCAAGGCAATAACAATCAAAACTAAAGATTCAACAAAGACTCACAAAACCAATAAACATTTACATCAACAGTTATAAATAATAAATAAGAAACAACAAATGTGTCGAGTTTTGTGATTGGACAACAACACAGTTATGTCAGTATGAATCCTACTGAAGTTAAATATTCCGATTAATCCTACGGTTTGATTTGTAATCTTTATAGGGTATAAAACATAGAACGAAAATTAGAATAGCATTTAATGTTGGAATCAGGACACTCCGGTATGATATAATTGTTATTCGGATTCATATGTGATATCCCTTTCGCATAGCGGCCCTGGAGATATTAAACACTGGCAAAGATTGGCCAATTTCTCTTGTGAAGATCCCGAATAACATATTACACATAATATCGACCAAGGTCTATAGAAAGAAAGGACAGAGAGGGTGAGTGTTTGAGGAAGAGACAGAAAATATAAACAAAAAAACACTGGTAATGTGTGTTTTGCATTGTGGTGACGCGGTAAAGCATCTAACAATTCATTTCTAACTATGTACAGCGAATTTATGTTCTGATGCTTTTAGTTTTTCTGACTGTTTGATTGTATATGACATCATCGCTATCAATGTATTCAATAACCTACACACATTAATAGTAAGTCCTGATCCAATGCTTTTTAACTAATAGACCAGATGTACTTGGAAAAAGAATAATTCATTCTTTGGATTATTTCCAATGTCTTTCTATAAAACATGATGTAAATGTGAACGAAATGTTCTGTTATATTAATGCAATAGTTATTCTACTGATTGTTAATAAAGTATATATATAATTGAACGTCCTAAAGTAAAAAGTCTGTGTAACGGGAAATGTCTGCCTTGTTTTGATTAATGTTTGCCATAGCCTCGAATTGAACATTATATATGACCTTTCAATATGTCTTCCTACAAACCACTTCGCCAATACTCATCCCATCTCTCATCAATCAGCAACCAATAGATATAGACTATTTATCGCAGTTTGAAGACAATTTCAATCGGATTATTTTGGTATTAAGATATACTTATATGTTCAATCATGCGTTAAATTAAAAAAATGATGCTGAAGATAATTTTGTTCGTGACAAAACAAACATGTCAGCATTGTGTTCAATTAATCTGCCAGACTTTTAACAGACGTTTGTGAAATTTATTTTTTCAAGATCGATAACTTAATCCTTTCTATTAAAAGATACATGAAGTTTCCTTGGTTTTTATCAGAAGCCCAGTAGTCAGTCAACACAGTAGAGTTGACATGACTTATCGTTGGTATGGTTATAATTATAAATTATCGGTTTACAAAACCTCGAATACTATGGCTGAATTTAGTCAAACCTGTCTTAATTTAGTGTTCTTCAACTTCGAACTTTATCTGACCTTTCATTATTTTTTTTTAATCGAACGTCATTGATGAGTCTTTTTGAAGAAAAATCGCGCCTTTGACTTGCAATCCTCGTATCATTAATGACTGCACCTATTAGTCCGATTTTAATTGTGTTTACTACACATGTTTATTATGTACTGGTGAAAATAACGCTTTTATTATTAAATCAGAATAAAATAATATTTTATATACCAAAACGGTGTTACAAATTTTCTAGTTGTGTCCGCCTGTAAATATTTCCGTGTTCTTGTTATCAGAATATATAATCTATATAGAAATCATACATGATAAATACCCATTAGCATATAAAGGAATAGTCTGGGTCGGTTTACGGTCAACTATACTGGGGAACATTACTCAATGCAAATGTCAATTCACAGCAGATAAACTCATCATAGTTACCAAGATCAAAACTTTATATTTATGCCAGATGCGCGTTTCTTCTACAAAACACTCATCAGTGGCACTCGAATCAAAAAATGTATAAAGAGCCAAATAGAGTACAAAGTTGAAGAGCATTAAGGAACAAACATTTCTAGATATTTTGCCAAATACAGCTAAGGTAATCTATTCCTGAGGTAGAATAGCCTTAGTTTTTCAAATATTCAAAGTTTTGTGAACAGTTAATTTATAATTATGAACATATCAATGATAACTCAAGTAAACACAGAAGTGCTAACTACTGGGCTGTTGATACCCAGTAGTGGCATCGACCCAGTATATCGTTGTTTTAAACTAGAAAATGTTGAAAAATGAAAGTGTCTTCCTTTTCTGAGGAGCATACAGATATGAGAGTCCAAAAAATTGAAAAATATCATACCTTCCCTTATTTATTTAGCCAATAGAATAAACAAACACACAGCAAAATGCACAGTTATACCCAGTTTTAAAAGTTCGAGTCCGATGTCAGAATAAGTAACAGAAGAAACTAAGGAAAATGACAATGATAAAAAAACAAAGGACTACTATATCAGTTACTAACATGACAGCTCAAAACCTTTTAACTCATAGAAAGATTATGTCTTTATCAAATGAAACTCAAGTACAATCACTTCCATTAGGGTTTAGTATCATACCATAATTTATAACATAATCCGTTTCATACCAACAACTAGTTTTAGAATACATGTTTTCTATGGCTGAATTTTTCATTCCCTGTGCAAAGACCCTATGAACATTATATATGACCTTTCAACATTATATATGACCTTTCATTCCCTGTGCAAAGACCCTATGAGTGAATCAATATAAATTCCAAAATATGCTATCTTTAATTACCTGACAACAGTATCGTAACTATAGCTCTTCTGGGACATTGACGGTGACCGCCAGTGGGTAAAAAGCTTTTGAGATGAATGACAACATTTTGTGCATTGTATAGATTATTACCTTAAAAGATTGGGTGCCAATACCTGAACGTGTAAGATGTCTGCATGGTGACTTATATTCACGAATGAATTCCTTGTACCAATGATTAAATTTAGTAAATGTTTTGACTAGTTTGTAATAACAAAAACCCTAGTTGGTGTGATAATTTTAGCAATTTTATACATAAAATTTATAATTTGAAGTGGAAAATATTGAGGATATTAAAGTACCATAAAAATATTAGCAAACATTGTGGTTCTTATCTATAATATCAAAATAACGAGGTCAACTTTGTTAGCCGGTATAACATATTATGACGAATCAAACATTTCAAATTTATATATATATAATTTATATAGGCATGATAGGACAATGGTGTTGATTAAAATCACATCTTTCAAGGCCTGTTTGTTTTTCACATCATTAATATTACCAGTAATTAACAAGTACCGGTTCAAATCCGATAATATTTATATACTTGTCTCCTGTACTTAATCTGTACATTCCATTCTTGTCAGCAGCACCACCGAATAGTGTATTTGGGATTTGCTACGGGTCATTACCACACATGAACTTCTTAATTATACAGGGATTGATAATATCAAATATCAGGTTCAAATAAAGAAATTGAAAGCAAAGAAAACTATGCCCCTTTTAATCAGCACGACTTTATAAGATGACAATACGATTGCTTACAATCCAGGAATCGGTTTCACAAAGAAACTTACGACTAAGAGTGAGTATACTGAAATGTTCATGGCTTAATTACGATCAATCTTAGTCGTAAGTGTTCATGTGAAACTGATTCCAGGCTTAAAATAAGGCGTTGTTACTTGAATTCAGTCACGGATCCACGATTTCGCAGGTGTTTTCTAGTATAATTATATAATTATAACTCTATGTTTTCGGGTAATTGCAATACAACTATTTCAAAATTGACCGGAATCTATATTGTTTTCCCGGAACCGCGTAGGAGAGGTGTTTTCGTGACGTAACCGTTGTATTTTTAATATCATTGGTTGAGAACTACCTACTTTAATATTGTATTATTTTTTCTATGACTTTGAAATAAAAATCAAATGGGAAGCTTTATTTTAAGATTTGCACAATAATGATGATATTTGAAGTTAATATACGAAGAGAACGTTAAAAAAAGAACATGGTCAAAGAAGACCATTTTCGAATCTTGTTCTGTATATATATAGCTATTTTTTTACTATCAGTCGCTTGCATGGGTACTACCATTCATATGTCAGTACTTCGGTATTATTATGATTCAAATTGATAATGCATGAAATCTTTTCTAGAAGTGCACTTTTAGTATTTCAGAGTTATCAAGTTCGAATGTACCAGCAATTTTTTCGAATAAATTCAGCGTCGAAATTGACAAATTGGAATTGGATAAAGGTTGAAAGTTGTATTTAACCATCTAGAGACATTAATTACGACAATAGGTATATAAATAAAAATCTCTATCTTTGTTTCAGACAAATGCAATACAGATTTAATTAACTAGCAACGTTTGTGGTTCTCGTATCGAAAATGAAAACCTTTCAATTATGGCTATATATATTTTATTATAGACACTCGTAATATTTTTCAGATCAAAAACTGATATACGGGATAAAAGGCTACAAACAGCATATAAATATTATTTTCTTGATGCGAGGTCAATAATCCAATGACAGAAATATTTCTAACAAATTTATTACGCTTTTCTATAAATTGCCGTCAAAAGCCAGACATTTCCGACGTAATAGGTTTAAAATTGAGCTTTTGATGTCGATATTGGAACGCCGAAGGAAAAAATAACAAAATTATTAGGTTCACAAAGCGTATTGAATTATATTTAGGATTTGGTTGTCATTTAATTTGCGTGAGGGCTAGTCAACTAGATAAATACTTCTAATCTACCTAATAATGCCGGAAGACTGTCATGCAGTACTATTTTCTCAAACACTGATGAAAGATGCGATGAATTATGATGGTTTTAATACTTTCATTTTTTATCAAGATTAGTGATTGTTGGATTATATGATTCCACACCTAACCATAAAACTTCATAGGACTTCTTTGCACTTTTGTTGACATACTAGTGATATATTTAAGATTAAAGTACATTTAAAACGAATAAGAACAGGAAGCTTCAGAACTCGTTTTAAATGCACTAAACCCTATTATACTGTCAGAAACATCGTTGTCTTCATTAAACCCTGTAATACTGTCAGAAACATCGTTGTCTTCATTAAACCCTGTAATACTGTCAGAAACATCGTTGTCTTCACTAAACACTGTAATACTGTCAGAAACATCGTTGTCTTCACTAAACCCTGTAATACTGTCAGAAACATCGTTGTCTTCACTAAACCCTGTAATACTGTCAGGAACATCATTGTCTTCACTAAACCCTGTAATACTATCAGAAACATCGTTTTCTTCACTAAACCCTGTAATACTGTCAGAAACATCGTTGTCTTCACTAAACCCTGTAATACTGTCAGGAACATCATTGTCTTCACTAAACCCTGTAATACTATCAGAAACATCGTTTTCTTCACTAAACCCTGTAATACTGTCAGGAACATCGTTGTCTTCACTAAACCCTGTAATACTGTCAGAAACATCGTTGTCTTCACTAAACCCTGTAATACTGTCAGGAACATCATTGTCTTCACTAAACCCTGTAATACTATCAGAAACATAGAAACATCGTTGTCTTCACTAAACACTGTAATACTGTCAGAAACATCGTTGTCTTCACTTAACCCTGTAATACTGTCAGAAACATCGTTGTCTTCACTAAACCCTGTAATACTGTCAGAAACATCGTTGTCTTCACTAAACACTGTAATACTGTCAGAAACATCGTTGTCTTCACTAAATCCTGTAATACTGTCAGAAACATCGTTGTCTTCACTAAACCCTGTAATACTGTCAGGAACATCATTGTCTTCACTAAACCCTGTAATACTATCAGAAACATAGAAACATCGTTGTCTTCACTAAACACTGTTATACTGTCAGAAACATCGCTGTCTTCACTAAACCCTGTAATACTGTCAGAAACATCGTTGTCTTCACTAAACCCTGTTATACTGTCAGAAACATCGTTGTCTTCACTAAACCCTGTTATACTGTCAGGATTATCGTTGTCTAAACTAAACCCTGTAATACTGTCAGAAACATCGTTTTCTTCACTAAACCCTGTAATACTGTCAGAAACATCGTTGTCTTCACTAAACACTGTAATACTGTCAGAAACATCGTTGTCTTCACTAAACCCTGTAATACTGGCTGAAACATCGATGTCTTTACTACACACTGTAATGCAAGCAACCACGTGATCCTCACAACATATTGTTTGCCTTGGCTCATACCAAACAGCCGTATCAAGATCAAAGAAATCCCTCGCTACGATGCATGAAATATTTGCCACTGGACGTTAAGCAACAAACTATCAATCATTCATCACTGCATTGTAATGTCAGACATCTAAATATCCTCACTACAACTTAAGGTTCGACAACTAGTTCTCTTAAAAAATAAAGATAGTAGGACAACTAGATATGGCCATTACTAGTGAATGCCAGACAAATAGATCTCGTCAAAACAAGTGAGTACCACACAACTAGACATCGTATCAACAAGTTTATGTCAGACAACTAGATATCGTATCAACAAGTTTATGTCAGACAACTAGATATCGTCAAAACAAGTTTATGGCAGACAACTAAATATCGTCAAAACAAGTTTATGGCAGACAACTAGACATCGTATCAACAAGTTTATGTCAGACAACTAGATATCGTATCAACAAGTTTATGTCAGACAACTAGATATCGTATCAACAAGTTTATGTCAGACAACTAGACATCGTATCAACAAGTTTATGTCAGACAACTAGATATCGTATCAACAAGTTTATGTCAGACAACTAGATATCGTATCAACAAGTTTATGTCAGACAACTAGATATCGTCAAAACAAGTTTATGGCAGACAACTAAATATCGTCAAAACAAGTTTATGGCAGACAACTAGACATCGTATCAACAAGTTTATGTCAGACAACTAGATATCGTCAAAACAAATTTATGTCAGACAACTAGATATCGTCAAAACAAGTTTATGTCAGACAACTAGACATCGTATCAACAAGTTTATGTCAGACAACTAGATATCGTCAAAACAAGTTTATGGCAGACAACTAAATATCGTCAAAACAAGTTTATGGCAGACAACTAGACATCGTATCAACAAGTTTATGTCAGACAACTAGATATCGTCAAAACAAATTTATGTCAGACAACTAGATATCGTCAAAACAAGTTTATGTCAGACAACTAGACATCGTATCAACAAGTTTATGTCAGACAACTAGATATCGTCAAAACAAGTTTATGGCAGACAACTAAATATCGTCAAAACAAGTTTATGGCAGACAACTAAATATCGTCAAAACAAGTTTATGTCAGACAACTAGATATCGTAAGAAATAAAGATAGTAAGACAACAAGATACGGCCATACTAGTGAATGTTAGACAAATAGATCTCGTCAAAACAAGTGAATGTCACACAAATAGATGTCGTCACTACAACTTACACAAGCATTTAAAATATCAATGTTGGTAACTTTTACTTGGTTGAAATTTAAAAAAAGGACAAATAACCACCTTACTTTGGCTCATTTTATGATTTGGTCACGCAAATAAAAACCAACTAATTAACCTTCACACAGTTTTATTGGGTGACGGAAATAACAACCAAATATGATTGGACCACGAAAATAACAACCAAATATGATTGGATCACGAAAATAACAACAAAATATGATTGGGTCACCGAATTACAACAAAACATGATTGGGTCACGGAAATAACAACCAAATATGATTGGGTCACGGAAATAACAACCAAATATGATTGGGTCACGGAAATAACAACCAACTAGCTCACCTTTATACAATAATTTAACTAAAAGAAAATGAATATGGTCGAATTTTGAAAACAAATTTAGGGCACGAAAATCCGTGACATTTTTTAATAGAAAAAAAAGATTTAATTTTAAGCAAAGCCGATGTGAGAAAACACTTAAACATTTTCAGAGTTAATTTCACTAGCTTGGTGATGACGAATGGGTTAAATATTAAAACATCAACTATACTCTGAATTCGCAAGTACAAGAGGCCATCTGAGAGAGGGCTGATGAGGGGGGTGGTCTCATCACGATTCACGAGTTGATTTTTTTGTCAATCACGATTCACGAAAAACGGATCACGATAGCGAAAATGCGCAGATCACGAAGAACGAAAATAACCCGTCTGGCCCCTCATCTGAAGAAGACAAAATAATAGATTTTATTGATCAATGAAACTAACCAAAAATAAAATGAAATTGTTTAGGAACTTCCTTGAAGTATCCAGGGACTTTCTATACTAACTATAGAAAGTCCCTGAAGTATCTAATTATACACAAGAGGTTTTTATTTGTCAACCGCAATTACATATTATGTAGGTATCAAAACAGATTTCTCAAATTGTAAACATAAATATATGTTGTCCCATAATAATGCTCCATGACATGTTTGACTAAAAGATTATGACTATGTGTAATATAATTGCCTTGTGGATGTATATTAAATAATGTAAAAGTGTTGCTTCGTCGAAAACAACACGATCATTTTGACTTTATATGGAAAAAAACTGGACAAAATATTATGGTCATACATCTTATTACGTCACAGTTTCGACAAGTGCAATGCATTTCACAGCAGCTGTGCTTTGTAGGCTATCAATCACTTTAAGTCAATCATAACATTATTTCGATCAGATCAATGACTCTCCACGGGAGAAATACAATCTTATTTAAGTATAGCTGCGGTATGTTTATTCATAACTGAAATCTAATTTGATTTTTCTTTCAATCGTTTATGATTGACCTTTTCCGATTGTATAATATTATAAATAAAATTCAGAATGGAAATGAGGGATATGTCAAAGAGACAACATCCCGAAAACAGACAGTATCTACAATGAACCTTTCAAGTATTGACTTCTATTTTTTTAAAATCAACTTTGCGTTGCGGAGTTATTGTCGTATGTTGTTTTTAATTAATCCAATATTGGTCGAAAGTCTGTTACTACATGTAGTAGTTGCTCTTGGATGTTCTGGGAGATAAATAATGTATCTGTTTGTTTTGTTGATAGAAGTTATATCGGATAAATACAACTGTGATAGCATTTCAATTGCAATCTACAAGTAAATAAATGAATACAGCTTCAAATATTATAATATTTTTTTATACTGCCTATTTGTTGTTCCAAGGGGACAAGCAAATATGAACTGATAGAAAACACTAACTCACTATACTATTAGACTATAATATACTGTTTTTTTCTCCTTAGCCACTGAAATTCCTACAGTAAATTTCTTTACAGACTTCAATATGTTCAAATTTGGATTCAAAAACATTACTTGATCTTTCAACACGTTACAATGTTTAATCATTTACATGTCAGGTTGTCGGGACTTGGCGTCACATATGAACATTAGTTTTCTATATAGATTAGATGTTCGATTGATTTGATAAAATGAAAATATATACACTTTTGTCAATAATGTATCGGTATATTCCAACTAACGCCAACGTGAAATCATTTAAATGACGTTAGTGTTATTTAAATAGTGAACAGTGGCAAACATTTCATTATCATTTAGGAGAACAAATTAAAAAAAAATGAAATAAACAAGACTGTGTAAAGTTGGCTAACTTGGACGTTTTATGGACACTATACTGACAGAGAAAAAACAGGATTTCCGTTCAAAGCCGTCTCACACTTGCATTGAAGTAACACGTTGGGTTTGTTACCCTGTGTTGAAAACTTACTGGGAATTTGACATGAAGAAAAGCAATAAAAGCCCTGTTTCCTTACTTCTTTGTTTTTGTTTACTTTGCTGTGAATGAACATCTATATCATTTATCTTGAAATACAGGGCACAAACCTGTCTCTTATTTGACTTACATGTAGAAATTGACTTTGAGATGAAGAGCAGCAAAAAAAGCATTGTGTTATAATAAAATATAAAATAGAGAATAAAGCAAAAAAAGCCTTTTGTGTTTTAATAGAATATAAAATAGAGAATAAAGGGGTGCTAAATATAAAGAACAAGAATGTGTCCATAGTACACGGATACCCCACTCGCGCTATCATTTTCTATGTTTCAGTGGACCATTAAATTTAGGTAAAAAATAAATTAGAAAGATCATATCAACGGGAACATGTGAACTGAGTTTCAAGTTGATTGGACTTCAACTTCATCCAAAACTACTTTGATCACAATCTTTAACCTGAAGCGGGACAGACAGATGGTCTGATGAACGGACGCACATACCAGGAAACATAATGCCCCTCTAATATCGTATGTGTGGCATATTAACTGCAAAAGGTAAATAATTTGGTAGAAATATACTGATTAAAGACAAGAACAATGTCCAGAAAACAGCTATCAAGAAGTAAAAGAAGAGCCATCACGGTTAAAGACAAGAACAATGTCCAGAATACAGCTATCAAGAAGTAAAAGAAGAGCCATCACGGTTAAAGACAAGAACAATGTCCAGAATACAGCTATCAAAAAGTAAAAGAAGAGCCATCACGGTTAAAGACAAGAACAATGTCCAGAATACAGCTATCAAGAAGTAAAAGAAGAGCCATCACGGTTAAAGACAAGAACAATGTCCAGAATACAGCTATCAAGAAGTAAAAGAAGAGCCATCACGGTTAAAGACAAGAACAATGTCCAGAATACAGCTATCAAGAAGTAAAAGAAGAGCCATCACGGTTAAAGACAAGAACAATGTCCAGAATACAGCTATCAAGAAGTAAAAGAAGAGCCATCACGGTTAAAGACAAGAACAATGTCCAGAATACAGCTATCAAGAAGTAAAAGAAGAGCCATCACGGTTAAAGACAAGAACAATGTCCAGAATACAGCTATCAAGAAGTAAAAGAAGAGCCATCACGGTTAAAGACAAGAACAATGTCCAGAATACAGCTATCAAGAAGTAAAAGAAGAGCCATCACGGTTAAAGACAAGAACAATGTCCAGAATACAGCTATCAAGAAGTAAAAGAAGAGCCATCACGGTTAAAGACAAGAACAATGTCCAGAATACAGCTATCAAGAAGTAAAAGAAGAGCCATCACGGTTAAAGACAAGAACAATGTCCAGAATACAGCTATCAAGAAGTAAAAGAAGAGCCATCACGGTTAAAGACAAGAACAATGTCCAGAATACAGCTATCAAGAAGTAAAAGAAGAGCCATCACGGTTAAAGACAAGAACAATGTCCAGAATACAGCTATCAAGAAGTAAAAGAAGAACCATCACGGTTAAAGACAAGAACAATGTCCAGAATACAGCTATCAAGAAGTAAAAGAAGAGCCATCACGGTTAAAGACAAGAACAATGTCCAGAATACAGCTATCAAGAAGTAAAAGAAGAGCCATCACGGTTAAAGACAAGAACAATGTCCAGAAAACAGCTATCAAGAAGTAAAAGAAGAGCCATCACGGTTAAAGACAAGAACAATGTCCAGAATACAGCTATCAAGAAGTAAAAGAAGAGCCATCACGGTTAAAGACAAGAACAATGTCCAGAATACAGCTATCAAGAAGTAAAAGAAGAGCCATCACGGTTAAAGACAAGAACAATGTCCAGAATACAGCTATCAAGAAGTAAAAGAAGAGCCATCACGGTTAAAGACAAGAACAATGTCCAGAATACAGCTATCAAGAAGTAAAAGAAGAGCCATCACGGTTAAAGACAAGAACAATGTCCAGAATACAGCTATCAAGAAGTAAAAGAAGAGCCATCACGATTAAAGACAAGAACAATGTCCAGAATACAGCTATCAAGAAGTAAAAGAAGAGCCATCACGGTTAAAGACAAGAACAATGTCCAGAATACAGCTATCAAGAAGTAAAAAAAGAGCCATCACGGTTAAAGACAAGAACAATGTCCAGAATACAGCTATCAAGAAGTAAAAGAAGAGCCATCACGATTAAAGACAAGATCAATGTCCAGAATACAGCTATCAAGAAGTAAAAAGCCATCACGATTAAAGACAAGAACAATGTCCAGAATACAGCTATCAAGAAGTAAAAGAAGAGCCATCACGGTTAAAGACAAGAACAATGTCCAGAATACAGCTATCAAGAAGTAAAAGAAGAGCCATCACGGTTAAAGACAAGAACAATGTCCAGAATACAGCTATCAAGAAGTAAAAGAAGAACCATCACGGTTAAAGACAAGAACAATGTCCAGAATACAGCTATCAAGAAGTAAAAGAAGAGCCATCACGATTAAAGACAAGAACAATGTCCAGAATACAGCTATCAAGAAGTAAAAGAAGAGCCATCACGGTTAAAGACAAGAACAATGTCCAGAATACAGCTATCAAGAAGTAAAAGAAGAGCCATCACGGTTAAAGACAAGAACAATGTCCAGAAAACAGCTATCAAGAAGTAAAAGAAGAACCATCACGGTTAAAGACAAGAACAATGTCCAGAATACAGCTATCAAGAAGTAAAAGAAGAGCCATCGCGGTTAAAGACAAGAACAATGTCCAGAATACAGCTATCAAGAAGTAAAAGAAGAACCATCACGGTTAAAGATGAAGAATAACGAGCGAAAAATTACAGCAGATTCCATTGAGTGTGTAGGTAATATCTTTGGTTAGCTTGCTTATTTGTTGAACCGTGAAGTCATTAGTAGGTCAGGTATACTACCCTCCTTTCAAAGTAGCATGGTCCAACAGACAGATAGATTAGTTATCTATCAGACTTGTCTATTCTTAGTGTAGGGTAGTATACCTGACCTAATAATGACTTCACGGTTCAATTAACAAGCAAGCTAACTATATTACCTTTAGCTACACACTCAATACACCTAATCGCTATTTATTCCATTCCGGATAAGTTCTAAAATTACACAACTTTTTCATCCAGTTGAAGCTATCTGGGACCCTGTTTAAACAATGCACCATGCATGATACTTTTTAATGAGACCTGTGTTAACTACCGTAAACACTTCAAACAAAATATTTTTTTACTCTAATTTTAATTTCGAAAAAAGTGGATCATACTATATCAAAGTTTCTTGATGATCACTTTCTAAAGTTTTTTCTCCCTCAGCTCACTACTGATGACCTCCATTTTTCGGCCAGTGACCCAAAACAGGAAGTTGTATAAATGACTGTTTTTCCCGGAATGGACTAAATAGCGATAAGGTGTATGGAATCCGCTGTAAAGAATACACACATGAAGGACCTCCATACATACCCTCTTCTATGGCAGAGTAAATGTGACTTTATTTTGAACCAATCTTATTATTACAAGGTCTTTGCCATTTCCAAGGTTATTGACTTGTAACATGATGCGTGTATGAGTTATCTAGAGAAAATTAATTGTTTCAATTAGAATGTAACAAACCTTTATATGTTGATGTCAAACTACTGAAGTATTAGTCAAATATCTAACATGTTTTTATAACCTTTTAATGAGTTAACTTGGCAGAAAAACGATTTCTACACCATTACCTTTATACAGTCATTTACAATGGGTGATTTCGCTTCAGTAGGATTTAGCCCTTAGCTGTTCAATTCACGCACTTTCTATTTATTATGTGTTTAGAAGATAATCAAAATCAAAGTGCAATTTATAAAGCTAAAACTGTCTAATTGAGAGATTTTAATTTCGATTAGACCACCATTAATAGACGTTTATATTGTTTTAGTCTCGTGCAGGTCTAAACCAATGATTTACGTCGTGTTCCGCTGGCAATAAATGCTGTTATGTTGGTAATTAGCTGCATGTTGTTAAAACGACAAAAGAAGTGATTATCAAAGTGCAATTGCAAGTACAAAATTTAAAAAAGGTATTGTTAGTCAATCCATTGTTATATATTTACAATTGTGCACTTTTAAGAAAAACTTCAAACCACAAAAATGTATTCTACCTTTATAATGATATTTTTTGACAAGTTTCTGTCGCATTTTGTAACGATGAAAGTAAACACAAAACATATTAGATATTGTCATACAAAAATGTTCCAGATGAAAACGAAACGACAGTAGTACACGCATAAATTAAAAAGTCGAATAACAAAAGTTGTGATTTTTTTTAATATTAGAGCAGTTTTTTTAACAAATCTCACTACAGTAAGATCGGAAAATAGAAATACCAATATTTGACAATTATATAAAAATAAACTTTGAAACTCTGGTACCGCTAAAACGCATATGTGATCCATCTTCTACAATAACATTACAATAAAACAATCCTTACAAAACATAGTCAATATCAATCTTTAATAGAGATCAGAAGTCATATGTATACCTGTTTAACCGATCAGTAAATATCAAATACTTTGGATTCATTTATTTTCGTGGATACCAACTTTTGTGGATTGAGAAATACTTGTACTTTGTGGATATTTGAATTTGTGAATTTGTCAAAGTTTGTATGTAAGCCTTTAGAAAATATGTACTTCGTTGAACAATTATATTCGTTGTTTTCCTATTCCCTCGAAATTTGGACTCCCACGAATAAAAATGAAAGTACTTGTATTTGAATCCCGTTAGATATCAAACTTGCCTTTCACGATTTTGCCTGATTTGTATACCTTCACAGTGACCTGAATTTATACCAACAAATGAGTAAAATTAGGCTGGAAAAGTTAAATGTATGCCAAAATGAAGACATACCGGCTACACCAGACACCAAAGGATACACGTTCAATCAGTTTAATTGAGGTCTGGAGCTGGCATGTCAGTAACTGCTAGAAGTCCTTTGTGAATGTATGTATATCATTGTCATTTTGCTTAGTTTCTTCTGTTTCCTATTCTGACATCGGACTCGGACTTTTTTAAACTGAGTTTTTTCTGTGCGTATTGTTGTGGGTTTTTTTTTAATTCTACATTGGCTAGAGATATAGGGGGAGGATTGAGATCTCACAAAACATCTTTAACCCCGACGCATGTTTGCGCTAGTCCCAAGTTTGGAGCCTCTGGCCTTTGTTAGTCTTGTATTTTTTTGAATTTAAGTTCATTTATATATTTCGGAGTCTAGTGTGACGTTCATTTTCACTTAACTAACTAGTACACATTTTTGTTTAGGGGCCAGCTGAAGCCCGCCTCCGGGTCCTGGATTTTCTCGCTGTGTTGAAGACCCGTTGGTGGCACTTGGCTGTTTTCTGTCTCTTTGACACATTCCCCATTTCCATTCTCAATTTTGTTTACGTTAGTTGTTACTTTTTAGTCGGTTTTATTTTTTCGAAGGAAAATCTGGTTATTTGAAGGGTGAAATATGGGAGCGACCTCCTCGGCAGTTCCAGATCCGCTCCGCTTGCAACTCTAAAATTGATGTATTAAAGGTGTCACGGTAGTATTTCCTGGTCCATAGGGATAATGATAGCCTCTTTAGAATTTTCACCACTTTCTAACACTGCCCAAGAACAAGCATACACAATTGACTGAAGTACTTTCATTATAATTTTCAGAAATAAATTTGAATATGTATGATGACCGTTTACTCTTTCTGCTACCTTTTTTAAACCTAGGACCATTAGTGCCTTTTATCCTAGGTCTTTAATCATGCAGTGAATACAATTTTTGTTTTCTTTTTTTTCAAAAGTTCATTTTCACCAGTGTATTTTCTACACCTGATTCATCTGTCAGCATTGGAAATATGTATAGTAGATACTGTACTTTTGTCCAATCACAGTGTTCAGATACATTGAATTGACTAAAGAGCAACCTAAATTCCGGATTGTTAATACTACCGTGCCACCTAAATGAAAATAGTTTTGGAACGGAATCGGTCAATGTACGGAGTTTGGTATGGTGGACGTACGGGCGGACAGTTGCCTACACTTTCCGTGCAATAACTTATGAACAGTTAAACCAATGCTTTTCAAATGTAAATATGATGTTACTAATGACAAAATGGGGTTCACGTTCGAAATAGACGATTTTCGTTCATACCTTTCAGAAGTTTTGGTCCTAAGAGGCTTGATAGATTGGAAAATAACACTGTGCTTTATGTCTTTTCCGTGCAATATTTTATGAACTGTTCAATCACAGCTTTCCAAATTTTAACTATGCTGTTACTGATGACAAAATGAAGGCCAATTTTGATATTGACAATTTCCACTTCTACCGTTTAAGACTTATGGCCATTGATAGATTGGAAATTGGCACTTTGTTGTCGTTTATGTGCATTATATAATGAACCGTTGCAACCCATGCGTTTAGAATTTTAACTTTGTAGTTACCGATGATATAATTCAGGTCAAGTTGGATATTGACTATTTCAATTTTACCGTTCAGGACATGTGATTCTTGGTAGATTGGAAAACTGGCAAGCCTGAAAAAAGTATAACAACAAATTCCGAACTCCACGGAAAATTCAAAGCGGAAATTCCCTTAACAATTGGCAAAATCAAACGAATGGAAAACAGCTGTCATATTCCTGAAAGCACCATACATTAGAATACATCTATTTCATTCGTACTAGTAATATATCTGCCGCCTATATTTCCCTAAATTTGTGTTGTCCTGCTTGGTACAAAATTCGAAATAACATGTTGTCAAGTTGAGTTGACAACATATCACGGTTGCTTTTTATTTAAAAAAAAAAAACACAATATATTATAAGTTATCTTGGTGTAATCAGGGGTGTACAGAATTTTACACCGTTGTTGAAAATGCATACACCCTGAGGCGCAGCCGAATGGGTGTATGAATTTTCAACAACGGTGTAAAATTCCGCACACCCCTGATTACACCAAGATAACGAATTTATTTCTTATAAACAATTCCCATACGCCATTCCTCGGTATAATCTGCTACTCTCCTTGGAATCGGCCGAGTTGAGACGAATGAAACAATTCCTTTACTACTTTACTATTTTTAAACCGGGATATAAAATTGAAAAATGCCTATGGAAATTTCAGTGTAACAATTTTTTGCTGTAAATTGTTGGGGTTTTTTTTAAGAGGGGGGGGGGGGGTTCAGAAAAAAAATTGTTCTTTTGAATTTTCGGGAATTTTCTTTTTTTTCAAATTTTTCAAATTTTTATCCTCAAATTTATTAAGTTTTGATTTTTTTTATATTTTTTGATTTTTTTTTGATTTTTTTTTTTTTACATTTGGTTTGGTTTTTTTTATCCCGGGGTAAACAAGGGTGGGGTGTTATTTACACCGGGGTAATTAACCAATCAGATTGCAGTATTTTTGCTGCATAAGAAATAAAATTGTTTACATCTTAGCGGGGGAAAACGTATTTTATAACTTCCCTTATACTGTCCTATATACGTTATTCTTTCACCTATTTTTACTCATTTATTACGTAAAGGATATAAGCCGATAATAGCTAGTCCATTCTGTAAAATATTGGACAGGTTTGCGGCCTCAGACCTGTTCATTATTTTACAGAATTAACTGTTACAAGCTTATATCTTACTTAAAACACTGTTTAACTAGTCAAAGAAGGTGAAAAGAGCAAACAAATACAACCTTTTGTTAAGATTTATTTTCATCAAGTGTGTAAATTATAGCAATGAATTTTAACAGAATTATGATCCAAATATTACACGGCCGACACTCGGCTAACCGAGAGTTTGGTCGGTTAATCTATATTGAGTATGCGGCTATATCGGCGGTTGGTCTGTTAATCGGGTTGGTTATACGTCTGTTAAGAGTAAAACTCACAATCTAATGTTAAACTCTGTTAAATATACAGATTTTTGCCATATTATGAGAACCACATCAAAAAAAAAAAAGAAAAGTGTCTGACAAAATGATATCTATCATAGAACATTTTCCACCAGTAAAAAAAATGCATAGCCTGCGCAGTTTTAAGTAAAACGAAAAGGCGTCTCGCAAGTATGTGGTTTTTATGCTTGTACGCATAGCAATATTTTGGATAAAAGGCTAAAAAACATTTTTATATATGATTTAAAGGACACAAAATAGTACTTTGGTTCTAAAAAAATAATTGTCATTGATAAATATTTCATAATTATTATATAAATTGAGTAATACCACATTTTAATGAATATTAGGGGAATACAGTCTGTTAATGGGTTGGACAATTTAAATCGTGTCAGTTAAGAGTTATTTAGCCACGACAATAGTCTTACTACCTTTAGTTCATATTTTCACATTGAAAATATGAGATGTCCTTGTGACGAAAAAATTACAATACGGTGCAACAGTATCCTTATAGAAAGAGAACTTTTATTTTAATTTTATTTCTTTGCATTTCATTGAAGGGTGTGTCACTTCAATATAGCGTTATATGGACTGATTGGCCGCTCGAATTCGCACGAATTTATTATTTACGCCAAGTTATCAATCAGCCTTATTTTTTTTTTTGTCTGTTCAAAGTCTGTAACATCTATGAATCTGTCATGTGTTGCAATACAGCTGGTTAAATTCCATGCGTTTTCTTTGAAATACTAAGGCTTTTCTACCTCAGGAATAGATTACCTTATGCCGGCGTCACACATTGGCGTATAGACCGGCGTCCACCAAACGTAGAGAAAAATTGACAAAGTCGGTATACGTTAGTTGCATGCCATAGGAACGCTTAGCAATCGTTCAAAGCGCGTTGCATAAGTTTGTAGTACGTCGAAATACAAAGGTAAAATTGAGAAAGGAAATGGGGAATGTTTCAAAGCAACAACAACCCGACCATAGAGCAGACCAAGGCAACCAATGGGTCTTCAATGTAGAGAGAAACTCCCGCACCCGTAGGCGTCCTTCAGCTGGCCCCTTAAAAAATATGTATACTAGATCACACAGGACTAACAAAGGCCAGGGGCTCCTGACTTGGGACAGGCGCAAAATTGCGGCGGGGATAAACATGTTTATGAGATATCAACCCTCCCCCTATTCCTCTAGCCAATGAAGGAAAGTAAATACGCTTGATGAACGCTACAATCCCAGGAAATTTGTATGCAGCATAAAAAAACATACAACATACGCCAACATACGTTTCTAGTACGCCAAATACACGCTTAAAGCTCGTTTTGCACACGTTACAAATATGATTGACAGGTTAAATGCATCCAAAATTACTAGCGTTTTGGCAGTGTAAATGATTTTGAACACGCCAGTGCTATACGCTGATGTGTGACGCCGGTATTAGCTGTCTCAATGCTTTTCAACTTCGTATTTTATTTGGCCTTTTAAACATTTTTTTCGTCACTGATGAGTTTTTCGTAGACGAAACGCGTGTCTGGCGTAAATATAAGGCGTAAATATAAAATTTCAATCCTGGTATCTATGAGGAGTTTATTTCCGGTATGTATTGTCTTTTGAAATTAATATTACTTTGATATTACACTTTTTGAAACCATTTCTATCAATTTTCAGATTCCATTGTCTAAACTTATGTTTTATTGTTCATGTGTTGTTTCCATATATTCTAGCCACTAATCTTGAGTCTATCCTTTTATTCAGATAACACCCCATATAGCAATTAAATTATGCTTGTAATGTCATTCATAACTCTTAACAGACCAATTAACAGACCGAGTTTTATACATCCGACCCATTAACAGACCACATTTTTATCAAAAATTGATTTATGTCACCAAAATACAGTTTTTCGTGTAGATTTTTTACATATTGATGTTAATATGGTAAACAAACATAATGCCTGTCTTTTTTCGATGTTCAAAATATTGCATGCAAGTAAACTCAACCAACTTGTCATTTTTGTGTACATTTTGTGTGTGTAAAATGTGTATAAATTTACTGATGAGTAACTCGCCTTTTCATTTTATAGATCGTTTATTGAAGCTAGAAAAAAAATAATTACACCACTGGATTCAGTACTCCAAATCGTTTTGTCAGTCATGAATAGTTTTTATGATATAAATATAATTAAAAAGTTATACAATGAAACATACTGACCTTGCAATGCTTTTCTCGATAACACCTGATTAACAGACTTTAGCCAACCCGATTAACAGACCAACCGCCGATATAGCCGCATACTCAATATAGATTAACCGACCAAACTCTCGGTTAGCCGAGTGTCGGCCGTGTATTATATCTTTTACCTGCAAAAATGAATAAATATAGTTATCAAATCTAAATTCATCGCCATGAAATATTCGGAGATCAAGAAATCGATCAGACGTATTCACCTACTATATACATGGAAACAAAATATTTGATTCACAATTTTTCCGTATGACGAAGGCCCCCTTTTTTCTTCCTCGTTTCCAGAAATTAAACTTGACTCGGCGGTTGTCTTGCAAGATATAGTTATTGTTTACCCTAAGCAGACAACCTAAATCCCCTTTTCACCGGTTTTTCTGCAAGGTTCGTGTCGCTCATTTCATTTTTTAGTCTTTTAGCGTATTGCTGTTCTTTTTGGTGTTTTGTTTTTCATGTTACCGAAACATATTTTCTGTCCCTTGATTTCCCTTTACAAACAACGCCTTCTTTTTTTTCTTTCAAAACAAAGCATGTAAGTGTACATACCCTTGTGTTTGTGATTAAGGTATAATTATTGCATTCAATCAATTTTACTTTTGAGATCTAAAGTGTTTGAAACTGTTCATAAATACATTGAAAAGAAACAAATGAAGTTCGTATTTTGACGTTATATATAGTAACACTACCTTTATTAGTAACTCCCCTTTTTCAATCAATTCAATGCAGGAAAGGGTTTTATGTTCAAATTCATATGCCATAATTACAAACTGTCTAAAAACTTATAATATTTAACAAACATATGATTAAATCTAGCACCTACGTTTATATTTAATTTCAAGAGACTACACACTTTAAAAAAAGGGGGAAAAAACTATCACTACGAACAAAGTGCGAATCAGACACACGAATGATTTCTTTAACTTGCGGTAACGTGTTCCGTTTTTCTGATCCTTATATTCATCGTCGTTGATAAGCGAAGTTTTGAATTATATTCCTATGTACAGGCAATAATATCAGATTTTTAAAACAAAAACTTGAAAATCAACGCCGACACCTCAAAAGTATAAAAAAAAAACTGTTGTAGCTCCTATTTCATGAAGCAAAATCTCGATTTTGCAATCAGTACACAGGTTGAGTTTTAGGTTGTTAATCAAATTCTTAATTTGCTATTTTGCCAAAAAGAAAAATCTGGGACTTGCACATCAACACTTGGTAAAACACATCTACATCAGATGAATGATTTCTCCTAATTAAGATAATAAGGTTATTTCTTTGTGGTCCTCGTATTGCGGCATCATCTATCAAGTGTTAGAGGCTTTATTTTTCATATTGTAGCCGAAACTGATGTTAGGGAGAATGAGAGTAAGGTAGCATTACACAGTTAGAAAAAAACCCACAAATTGACACTCATAATTGTTATCCAACCTCTTTCCCTTGCTTTCTAACAAATAAGGCTTACTGTCTGTATTATGTATGTGCATATGTATGGAATCAGCATCTTCCAAAGATTTGATTTCCAATAGTTAAAATGGTGAAATATAACCTCTTTTTGGTGTAACCATGGCAACAACCTGCAATTATTTGATACAACATATCACAAAAAGGGAGGTGAAATTGTCACAAAAGTCCCCAAAATTGTGTTCTAAAGTAGAATTTAAATCCATTAGAGTGATATCTTTTCTGAAACCATTGACATTTATCTATCAAGAGGTCCAAAACAATCATATGCATTTCACCTCGTTTTTCCATAAAATTGAATTGAAAAGTTCGACGGTCAAATATTTCTTGAAAAACACTAAAATGATATCTGGACCTCTGGGCGGTACGGATGTTCATATAATATATATAAGAAGATGTGGTATGAGTGCCAATGAGACAACTTTCCATCCAAGTCACAATTTGTAAAAGTAAACCATTATATGTCAAAGTACGGTCTTCAACACGGAGCCTAGGTTCACACCGAACAGCAAGCTATAAAGAGCCCCAAAAATAACTAGTGTAAAACCCTTCAAACGGGAAAACCAACGGTCTAATCTATATAAAAAACGAGAAACAAGACACCACATCAACAAACGAAAACTACTGATCATCAGATTCCTGACTTAGGACAGGTGCAAACAAATGCAGCGGATTTAAACGTTTTAATAGGTACCAACCTTCACCCTTATCTGGAATAATAGTGTAACATCACAACATAGAAGGACACACTATAAAATATCAATTGAAATGGCTTAACTCATATTTACACAAGTGAAAATACACTGATCGAATAAATTTGATCTATGACACAATGTAAATACAAATTCAATAAAATAAGGGGTTATATGTTAAACAATTTCAGAAAAACAACCATAACCTTAAACAAAATGCCGCCAAATACAAATGTACACAGGTAAATGAAAATAATTTTGTTGTAAGGTATACAGTATAAATGGAGAACAGAAATGTTTTTTACAAAATTATTTTTTGTTCATAGTACGAGAACAGAAGTGAAAATTTATAGTCATACCAAACACTTATCAAAGCTGGTATATATTAAAAATAGAGATACGAGATATAACCCTAAATAAGTAAACATTAAATAACAAAAAAAGCATTACAAATTGTATCAACAGGTCAAATTAACAAGATTTGAGAGTACTCGCAGTTACTAAAAGCTAGTTAAAAGCCAAAAACTATTAATAATAAAAAATCATGCATCAGAGACTAAAATCAACTAATACACACCCCAGGGATTAGGTATTTTAACGTCATGAACAGTCGAAGAAATGACTTGTGAAATGCCAAAAATAAAAATATATAAACCCACTTTGAAGGTTATATTATTCTTCAGCTATCTAAAAATCCATTTTATTGCACAAAAACTTTCATATTTAAAAAACTCCCCAAAATGCGAACTAAACTCCACACTGTATATTGCTATCTAACACAGATGTCAATTTTTATACCCAAAAGACGGACAAAAATCTTGTGCAAAATGAAATACCTAAAATTACCAAAATCAAAACTTACGACGAGCATTGTCAACCAAATTGGTGCTAAAGGAGACAACCCAAAACATGAGAAAAATACTATTGACGCTGGCAGTGTTAAAATTAATTTAAAAGTGGTTTTTCAAGAAACCGTCTTGATGAGTGACGAAATAATTGTATTGGAAGGTGGCCTTAATGAAGAAAAAATTGTGCAATTGTTATTTGTTGTTTAGTTGAATTTTTTTCAAAATAAAGAAACAAATTGTGTGAATTGATGGATTTATTTCAGTCCTTGATCTATCATTTACCCGTAAGAATCAATTATGCTACCTCCAGCTGTCCAATACTTTTAAGAAAGAGCAGGATAATTCTTTAAAATATTGGACAGTTAAAGGTAACATAATGGTTTAAACGATAGTCCAAACACTGAAATAAAGAATGGGTACAACAATAGAATGACGTCACAACAATGTTTTAACGGTGACTGTTATATATCTTTAGCACATATATCAAAATTTATTTTTCGTAAACTAAATTATAATTTCTGTTTTTCTCCGATTTTTATGTCTTTTGCAATATACCTTTATTATAAATTTACAATCCTGTTAAACATTTCCATCCAATGACTGAAAGTTTTTCTCGAGCCGGTTAAAGAGAAATAACCCATACACATAATATAATATATTCACAATTTTATTGTACGATTAGTTACATAGTGTCCTAGTGACAGTAAACGATATATATGGGGTCAGTAAATTCCATATGGAGTGAGAGCGAAGCCCCAACCTCATATGGAATTTACTGACTCCATATATGGGCCTTTTTCAAAAAATGTGGATTTTCTTGTACAATCAATATTTCTAAAAAAAAGTGTAAATATTTTTATCCAATTTTTAGATACACCATTTAGTTTTTGGTGTGTGTAACAAGTTCCAGCAAATTCAATATGAAATTTAGCTACAGAAATTGCTTCCAGTGGGTTTCAAAGGCTCCAAAAACCCCAAAATTGCTTGTACGAAATTGAAAAACTAGTCTTTTTTAAATGCTGGTTTTAATACCCAGCGGAAATTTTTATTTTTATTTTGTTATTATAAATATATAGGTATGACTGCAGGTATGTATACACAAATACAGGGAATTATTAGATTTTATTAGCATTTTTTTTTACTTTTCATTTCGTACTTAAAAAAATGTCAACTACATAACACAAATGAAATAATGTTGCCAATAAACAACTGATTATATCCCTTGTAACTAAAGAAGTGCTCTCTACTTACTCTTCATCCTCTGATGACGTGCTTAAGGGCATACGATACAGTTTTGAACCTGTATTTACAAGTTGATGAAAATTTGCATATAGGCTATTTTCTACCTGATTAAATCAAATATGTAATTAAGAAATAATTCATGGAAGCCATAGATTTGTTGGAAATTTACACATGGCCTGGGCCGTGATATTCGAATTTTATCCTGAGCATTAGCGAGGGATAAAATTAACGAATATCACGGCCCAGGCCATGTGTAAATTTACAACAAATCTATGGCTTCCATGAATTATTTCGATTCTAATAGGACAAATACGATCATTAAAAAACTGAAGCGATGATGGGTATACCGTGTGTGTGGCTGTTCTATTTTACCCACTGTTCGATAATTGTGAAACAAATCTAATAAACCTGCATGAATGATTTCTTAACTAACCGCTAGAAAAAAAATGTGATTACTTTTTTTACTTCTCAGTAAACCCAACATTTGCAATTTTAGATTTTTTTTATCGTAAGCTACCGTCAAATTCACTGTTGACATGTTGTAACCAAGGAGCCGCCATGTTGACTTGCTGAAATCAGTAAATGTGCGAATATTGCAATAGAACAGAAAACAAGCAACACCTACCTCAATACTTTATTTAAATGCAATTGTATCCGAGTTTAGAAGGTAAACGCAATAGAAAAACCTTCAGCTTTGACGTTTTCATTCGTATGACGTCATGTTTTGAAACGACGTTAATGCGCAAAAATCATTACTGGAATTTCGCAGAATTTTAATTTATTTTGTTTTTGTCCATTTTTCCGTTCTCTAATGTGTAAATTCTTTTTGTTATGCATCAGAATCAGAATAAATGTTCTCTAGGGTTTTATTCAATTGTAATTGTTAACACAGCGAAATCCACAACCGTTTACACATAGGTTACGATACATGTGGATTTACGTGGGAGGCATATTTAAACAGCGATTTGTGTACATCTTGGAGTCTGCGCTAAGTATAGATATATCAAGAATTTTAGCACGGTGTTGTTTACAAAGCGAAAGAAGCACGTCATATTAGAATAAAAAATATACCTTCATGTGCTACTTTTTGAGTAAAATGAGGTCGAAATTTTGTATATTTGCTCAAAATTCAGATTTGTGTCCCTATTTTCTTTTTCGAAAGAAAGACATAACTTTTTTGTTTTAAAAGATAAACACAAATGTTTTTTTTGTTAAATAATCGGTAATTTCTGTATTTTATAAGTATCATTAAAAATTATGCAATTTTTATTCAGAAATAACTCATATTTATCAAATGTTCATGAATAGAGGAACAAACGTCATTTTTTGCTGCATGTTTATCAAAATTAAAAAAATTCCTCTATTTACAGTTTTATAAAATTTGGGTCACATAATCTCCTTGCAAAATAAAACAAATTGCCGTTTTAAAAAAGAGGGGTCCATGCACTCGTTTTCAAATTAAATCAGTTTGAATGATAAAAATCAATCGAAAAATGCATCTTTTCCCGATATGTCATAGTTTGACGTCGCGAAAATAACATTTTACGTTAGCAACGTCATTACCTCCCCTGTAACTGTATCGTATGCCCTTAAAGTTACAGGATGACATCATTGATTCATTTCATTATAGATTAGTTTTGGTGAGTACAAATTACTCCGTAATTTTATTCTATGTCAACTTTGTAACGGCAAAAACATTGATAAATTTTGGCATAAATATTTTTTTTTACATAAATCATTCAAAGTCTATAATACTGACTCTAATTCAATAAAAACCATTTATCTGGTAGTATTAGGGTCAAGAAAAACATCCAAAAACCACAAATAGGTCAACTACATAACGGTCAACTACATAACGCAGTGAATCGTTATGTAGTTGAGAAAAAGCGTTATGAAGTTGACAATGCTGAATTAAATTCACTTTAAAATATGTTTCTAAAAAGTGTTATTTTAACCATGTTAACTGTTTCGAAAAAAGTGTGATGATTTTTATGGAAATATATATCAAGCAAAATGTAAATATTATTAAAAAAAAATTAGGGACCGAAACTAAATCCGTTATGTAGTTGACATATGTCCCATACTTGTTTCTATGTTATTTTTTAAAATATTTTTGTAGTAGCATTTAAGATTGTATATTTTTATTTCTGGTTGTATTGTTGTTAAACTATTCAATTTCATATATTAAAGTTGAAAATTGAATATTTTTTTATATTGTTATTTCACAACTGAAATATCCACATTTTTTGAAAATGACCCATATATCGTATTAGGTCGCCAGTACACTGTGTAACGAATCTATCTTACCGACTATCTCAACATGTGGAATTTAGACAAGCGGCCTATCAAAGTGATCAAGTCTTCAATATCAAGAACCTGCTTCCATTGGTCTATACAAAAACAATTGCCAACAATAACAGCTCTTAATGTATTTTCTGCATGTATTTCAATCGTGCATCATCAATTTCTTCGTCTGTTAAAACCATTCAGATTTTTCTCAACGCCGTGTTGTTTTTTTACAAAGGGTCGTAACACCACTACCAATCGTGTAATGAAATAAACCACGCCTACTAGTTGTAACCCCATATGAAATATACACGGTCTCCAAGAATCATATTCCTAGAAATGTACAGGAGGTAAGACAAAATCCAATCCATATTCAAAAGCAGGTCATTCGGCGTCTGGTTTGTATTCTAATGTATAAAGTGTTTCTAATTAGACAAGTCATGTCTGTTTTAAAATTCTTTATAAAAGTAGCAAATAATCTTTTTGATTCTTTAGTAAAACCAATTATGACCTATAATTCAGAAGTAACATATTTGGATACATATATTTCTTTTCATCGAGCCAATAACAGAGCCTTATCTTCAGGAAAAGAAATTAATCAACTTGATTTTATAGATAAAACCCCCATTGAAAATATGCATCTTAAATTTTGTAAATCTACTCTAGGAATAAGAAAAAATGCATCCAATTTAGGAGCAAGAGCTGAACTAGGGAGATTGCCTATCGAATGTTTTATTAAAACACAAACCCTTTTATATTTAGCTAGACTATATAATAATAATATTAATCCATTGATAAAGGAAGCTTTTTCTCTAGCACAGTCTCTAGATTTGACAGGAACTTACTCATGATATACATATGCAAAAAATATTGTTAAAGAGACTAATGTTGACCTTAATATTCTTTCTACTTGTAAGGACATAAAAGATGTAAATAAAATAAAAAACGATATAAAGTTAAAAATGAAAAATAGATATGAAGATTTAATTCAAAATAAATTTCAAAACATTGATGATAAAAGTAAATTTTTTCTTTATAAAAAAATTTAAAAAGATTACAAACTAGAATCTTATCTTAATACATCTAATTTTCAGATAAGGAGATTAATCACTAAATTTAGAATAAGTGATCACTCCCTTTTGATTGAAAAGGGGAGATATTTTCAAATCCCAAGAGAGGAACGACTATGCCATAAATATAAAATACTAGAGGATGAGAAACATTTTTTACTCTATTGTGAGTATAATAAAACTCTAAGAAATGATTTTTTTCATCACATATGTACTGAAAATAATAACTTTAATAATTTAAATGAAGAAGAAAATATTCAATATTTACTAAATCCATCATCGCCTTTACAAACAAATAAGTTAGGATCCTTCTTGAAAAAGTCATTAGAACTGAGGACAGGGGACTCTTAACAACTTGTTTGTTGTTAAAAAAAAAATTTGATGCTGTTGTTATTGTGTATGTTTAATATGTATGTTTATTGTGTTTATTGTGTTAATATATGTTGGTCACAAACTGTAAAGTTTATATTACAATAAAATATTTGATTTGATTTGATTTGATTTGTAACCGCTGTATTCACATTAAATATAAAACATTGTTTTAAAATTGAATGCTTCTTTTTGTAGTTTAATATGGTTATAAAATCGTTTATAAATATAGGATATATCTTCCTTCCAATAAAGGTGTTTATATTCATATAATATCAGAGAAACCGTACTTGCGTTGTTGTTCAACGTTTTAACATCACATCTCAACCTCGCTGTAAATAATTGTATTAATAGGCGATTTACTGGTTCAAGATTTAATTACTTCTATATTGTAAAATGCATAGTTGTATTTCAAAAAATGTGTATTCTCGAGCTCAAAACTTGGAAGCATTCATTTCTCGTTTCAATGACTCATTGCGTCTGTGCAATGCTAGGCGGTGTTGTCGTAGAAGTGAGAAGTGAAACGTACAGGTTCCAGCACCAGTCGGGGAGGAAGTTAAAAATCAGATCTACTCTAACATTGTTAGGTTGATTTTCTAGGCACTTTAAATATACATCTTTGTCTCGCTTGACGTTACCTCTCTCTACACTAATATCCCCGATGAAGATCTTGGACTCACATCGCACCTTACACCCTCCAACTGAATGTCTAGTCCAGCTTCTAACTTTGATATTGAAATGCAATAACTTTAAAGTCAATGGTGAACACTATCTCCAGATTACTGGAACAGCAATGGAACAGCCATGGGAACAAAGATGGTCCCGTCTTATGCAAATATTTTTATGGTCACATTAGAACAGCAAATTCTCAATTTTTCTCTTTATCAACCTCTCTATTTTGGTTCCGATTCATCAACGATAGTGACATGAAGTGGGTTAATACTGAACAAGAACTCAATGTGTTCATTCAACATGCCAACAACGCTCATCCCTCGATAAAATTCACTTATGAAATATCTGCCTCCAAGATTACATTTCTTGACATTGCTATGCATGTGAAGGATAAATTCATATAACAGATCTGTATTGCAAGCCAACAGACAGATGTCAATATCTTTCTCCCAAGAGTTGTCATCCTAAACATTGCACCAGGCCATCCGAATAAATCGGGTTTGCTCAACCAATGATACTGCAAAAGGCGATTACAAGAACTTCGCTGTCACCAGTCCTACAAAATCAGGGCTACAGAAAAAAAAAAGATCGACTTCCCCAAGGCACCCGTCCTGGCTTACCGTAGGCCCAAAAGGCCTTAAAGACTTGCTGACGAATGCTGATTCATCCTCTAAATCAAGCTCTTCCTCATTGGGATGTTGCAAGGGAAACAAACAATGTCTGACTTGCAAGCAAATACTGAATACCTAGACTTTTAACAGTCACTCCACTGGTACGGAATTTACCATATTTTGCCATGTTAATTGCAAGACTACAAATGCTGTGTATCTTCTACAGTGTAAATAATGTAAACAGATCTCAATCGACTGACTATTATACCATCATAGACCACATCACTGCTTGGTCTAGGGAGGACAGACTCGCTCGGGAAAGATTTTGGATAAGAAAATTAAAACGTTGGCACCAAATTGGATCAATGAAAAGGTGAAGTTCTAATCGTGCAGTGCTTTTCATTTGGATTGTATTACGACGCAGTTTTTGGTGTAATTCCTTTACCTTCGTTAACTCTAAAATCTAGAATTATACCAATTTAAATCGCACGGTGCTATTCGTTTGGGGTGTATAAGTACGCAGCCACGTTGTAATTATTTAACCGTTTTCAAACTAAGAAATTTTAAAATTATACCAGTTCAAATCTAACAGTGCTATTCATTAGGGATGTATATAAATATGCAGCCTCTGTTGTAATTACTTGTCAAATTTGAAGTTTTAGTATTATACCAGTTCAAATCGGTCATTGCTATTCATTGGGAATGTATTTCTACGCAGTCTCTCTTGTAATAACTTGACTTTCGTCACTTGTGAAATTTAAAAATATTGTACCAGTTCATAACGCACATTACTCTTCTTTATAGAAGCATAAATACTTAACCTACCAATGAAGGAAAAACAAATATGATATACCACATCAAACGAAAACTACTGAATTACAGGCTCCTTACACTAGGTTACCAAACATATTAGTTGAGCTAGCACTTGAATGTTAAAATTCCCATTGATGTATAGATGAAGGAATAATTGAGCGCATGATACCCCGTCGCTTTTTCAAAGAATAAAGTTTCATAACTCCTCAATGTCAATTCAGAAATTTATAAAAAAAAAACTAAAGGGATTTTATTTTAATAGATATAAACCAGTCACCAAAGTTTCATGAAAACTGCTCAAAGAACTTTTGAGTTATTGTTCGAAAACTGGAAAATCCCCCCTTTTCAATGAATAAAACCCCGTAATTCAGAAACGTAAAATCCAAAATTTATAAAATCGTAAAGGAGCTCACGTCAATAGATATAAACAATTCACCAAAGTTTCATGCAAATTGGTTTAAGCGTTTCTGAGTTATTGTCCGACATGTTGACGACGGACGGACGGACAACGGTATACCATAATACGTCCCGTAAACGGCCGTATGAAAACGATGATAAACTCCAAGTAATGAACAAATAAAATAGTGAACCCTTAAAAGGTAAAATACAACGGTAGCTGTTTACGCTTCTTCTATTTACAGTTAAAGTCCAACAGTGCTGAAAACTGACTTGTGCAAGAATCTAAAAAGTTTAATGACTTATATTTTCAATAAAGGTGTTACGATATTATGAAATCCTTTTCAAAATATTCTAAAGCAAAAACAATTCAGCAACAATTTTTGTGACCATTGAGCGGTCTCGGGTTCACGTACTGCTTTTCTTTTATTTTTTTTATAAAAGCAACTTGTTTAATGTTTGCCATAGCGTTGTCTGTGCTCTTCAACTTATGTTTTTTGTTGTCTTCATTGGCGCCCTCTAACTTTTTGTCAATTTTGTAGGTAGTCCTTTCACTAACGTAGGGCCTACTGGTCCGAAACACCAAGTACAGCGGGTACATGGAAAATTTCACAAAGAAGGAAGTGGATACAAAAGTGATATCTACATGTCACAAAACTCTTCCATGTTTACTCGCACTTTGTTATCCAAGGTTTTAATTATCTGACGGTAAATTTTATTCTCTCGTAGTAACTGTTGTATATCGGGACATTTGTTTATCTTTTTACTGATACTTTCAAACGTTACTAAGTTGAAAGAAAATCGTTGTGGTTAATGTAACTTTAACTATGCAATAAATATCTTTTTGGTTTAGGTCGTTCAACTACATTGAAACAAATCATTTTCGAGGTTTGCTTATATTTTTGTACGATCAAACAGTTCAGATTGAGAAATATAGAACATAGTCATTTTCTTTATGAAGTAGTCTTCGACTGATTAGTAAAGAAGTCATGCATACAAAAATGGTAAGTCTTCGGATAAACAAACTTTATTATGCAATTAATTTAAAAGTTTTCTTTAAATATTTCGTCCTCGAAAAAAATAATCATTCAGTTGACTGTTAAATTAAATATTTCAATAATTTAGTAGATTAGTATCAATAATCATCATTATTCCGTATTGACAGAACTTTATTTAAGCTTTTTTTAAATATATGAATTGGATTTTGAATAAAACAGCATATTCACCTGTCGAAAAAGTATATCCACCGCGCAAAACATCGAGCGCTTTTAGTGCAAAACATCAATTTTTATTTCTGTATAAACGCGATGAGACGTAGAAACCTATAAAGCTTTTATCATCTAAAAAACTTTGAGAACAAGTAGTACCTTTATATAAATTCATAGTTTTGTAAAATGTAAATGAATTCATATAGATATTGCTGGTAGTTTAATTCATTTATTCATTTTAGCTCATTATTGTAAAAAATCAACTTTTGTATTTATTTGTTGAAATAATATTCTTTTTTTACAGATTTTTCAATTATTTTTCATACTTGGTGTTTTGAATCTGGTAAAATGTCACGCGGGATTTGATTGTTACTGCAACCTGAACCACCCTGAAGCCTTGATATTTAACTGTCCAAATGGACAAGGATTTCCGATAGCAGCCTTACGGTTACCAATGCATGATATCATATACAGGGATGTAGATTTACAGTCGCCATTTTGTGTGCCTTTACTGGTCAACATACAACCACAAGGAACATGGGTTCCAGTTTATACCAAGGGCAAGGTAAGATAAGTTTGTTTCTCTCGTAACAAATAATTTGAAAATGCAATTGCAAGTGTATATTCAAAAGAACTTTATAGTATGGTATTTTCTCATTGTTGAAGGCCGTACAGTTGCTTATAATTGCTTACATCGTTTTAACTTTGGTGATAGTTGTCTCATTGGCATGCAAACATATTTAATACATATTAAACATGTTTTTAATTTTAGTTTCTTGTGTATAATTCGGAGTTTAGTATGACGTCCATTATCACTGTACTTGTATTCAAAATATTTAAGGGGCCAGCTAAAGGACGCCTCCTGGTGCTGGAGTTTCTCGCTACATAGAAGACCCATTGGTGGCCTTCGGCTGTTGTCTGCTCTATGGTCGGGTTGTTGTCGCTTTGACACATTCTCCATTTCCTTTCTCAATTTTATACCACATTCCCTTAATTTTATATAAGTTATTATTTTGTAGTTTAATAAGAGTAAAGGGCAGAAAAACATGTTGGAAGACGCACGCGGTCAACACTTTTGCAACCATATGACATTAAGGAAGCTTTCAAATTTTTCAATTGTATTTCAAAGACAAAACATAAAAATTCGTGTTGTCGTTTGTTTTAATTTTAATATTCACCACTTGGATATAAATGTGTGTGAAGGTGAAAATGATATTTGTTTAAAGTATATAAAGTAAAAATTGGTTTGAGGAAACCTCATATTATTGTCAGTACACATTCGACCATCCAATAAAGTTTTCGTCGCATTTTTTTTCGGGAACTTAACAGAGCACCTTAAATTTAGTAACATGCTTCAAGGCAGTATGCTATACTCTGTAAAAAGTTTTCACATCAATTGCTCATCAAAACCCTCCAATTTATCGAGCATTTATATTGCTGGTATCATTAATGAGAAATCGTAGCTCACAGTTCGTTTTGCTATATTATGATTCTGTGGAATGTTATTGAACATGACCTTTCATAGGAAGACATCTCTTGTGGCGAATTGTCTCTTTGGCAATCATACCACATCTTCTTTTTTATAATAACAACCAATACTTCAACTCTCTGGTCATAGCACACGGTTTATTTATTGTGGAAATTGCAAGTTTCAAGTTTCAAGTTTTTTTATTTCTCAAAGACCCCAACAGGGGTATGTGAACAATAACAAATACTACATAAGTATTCATAATATAACAAATAACAAAGTATCAAAGTAATGCAGTGAACATTATAAACATTCATTAACATATATACATTTGAAAAAGTAATGCATTTAAAGGAAGACAGTAAACTTCAAATGGACATATTAATGGTTGAAACAATATTAGTTTAATTAACAACAGCTAGTACAATTTTACAAAGTTTTGCAATTTTAAGAACAACATTGTAAGAGTCAGAATTAAATAATTCATAAAATTTGGCAGTATTATGATTGGTAATAAGATTACAAGGTAATAAAGATTTCCTTTCATTATTGAAAAAGTACAATTAAATAAATAATGATATTCATCACCTAATTGTTTTTTGTTACATATGTCACAAATTCTGTCGTCACGTTCTATACCCCAAAAGCGACCCCTTTCAATAGGGAGTCGATGATTTAGACATCTAAAATTGCATAAGGCTTTTTTCAAATCATCTGGTAAATTAAGTAAATAAAATTCTAAACCATGATTATATTTAAAAATTCTGTAGTTAAGACATTTTGGTGAGTTAAAAATAGTTGTATGCAGACTATTTATACTATAGAATATAACCTACCTCTAAGTATTATATTTCAGCTTGGTTATTTGAATAAAGATGCTGGTTTTACACAAATGAAATGTCCTGGAATGTTGACTTTTAGTCCAAGTGAGTTTATCAGATGGTCTTATATACTTACCAGTTGATGCACACCTCCAGATACGGGATTTTCTCGCTATATTGAAGACCCATTGGTGGCCATCGACAGTTATCTGCTCTTTGGTCGGGTTGTTGTCTGTTTGACATATTCCCCATTTCCATTCTCAATTTTATTAATTGAAATGTATGATGAAATTTAATTTACACATAACTTGATCTTATTAATTAAAACATCAATGGATCTAGGAGACTATGAAAATATATTTCAAAAAGTAATGAAATTATGTAAGAAGCGCAATATATATTACGAACAATGGACATGTTACACATAGGCACATCCAGGGGGGCCTGGGGGCCCGGGCAGTCCCGAGATCTCCCGTTTACAACTTCATATCTCCAGTTTACAATACATGTATTTCCTCATAGATCTACGTGTAGAGGTCAACAAACGGTCCAATAATTATAAATTATACTAGAACACACCCGTGATATCGCGGGTCCGTGACTGAATTAAAGTATATAACTATGAGCAAGCCTTATTTTAGTATTAGTACTGTCATCTGATAAAGTCATGCCGATTATAAGATACACAATTTTCTCTGCTTTCAAATCTTTCTGTTTGAACCCGTCGAACTGGAACTTATCAATTATTGGTAATATTAATTATTTGGAAAACAAAAGGTCCTGGAATGGAGTATGTTTTAATCAACAGCAATGTCCTATATTAGTTATAAATAAAGTTGAATTCTTTGATTCGCTGTTTTACGTCATTCCCGCTAACAAATTGAAACTTATTTTTAGTCCAGATTTTTAGTATTCGTATTGTTATCTTAGAAAGTCTTACGGATTAAAATACTACAATAGGTAACAATTTGACAATTTAGTAGTGTCAACCCTGTGATTATGACCCGTGTATATAGCATATTAATCCTGAATACACCGTTTGGTGGTGCGCCTGTCAGATGCGGAATGTACAGATAAGGTTATAGGTAACAGGTGATTATACTATTGGTATCGGTATCAGACTCGACCCGGAACTTCCTAATTATTGGCAATATTAATTACGTGGAAAACAAAAGGGCATGGAGTGGTGTAATTTTTAATCTACACCTTTGTACTATATTAGTTGTATATAAAGTTGAATTCTTTGATTCGTCGTTTTTACGTGATGACGTCTGACAAATTGGACCTCGTAATTTTAGTATTATAGATATTAACAAAAATTAACTTGATGAATCAGTATGGTAGTTAAACCTTTATGATAATATAATTATAACTTAAAAATGGGAAATAATGAGTGCAACATTTTTTAACCAAAGAAATAGTAAACAAGAGGATATGGGTTATCCATCAATGACACAAAATCAGTACGTGCACAGCAAAAAAAAAAACACACACACACACAAAGAGCAAAGGTATAGTGCATTTATTGCTGTTCTTCATTTCAAAGTCACAGTGAGGCCCATTTCCTTCATTTCTCTAAGGTAAATGTACATACAGCAGTAGAACAAGCAAGAACTCGTATAAACTCAGACAAACCCAAAATCTACTGCTTCCTATAAAACATCATAAACAATAAAAGCCTGGCAATATCTTTCAGCAGTTTATAATTTCAAACAAAAACATGACTATTTTTTTTTATTGTAGATGTATATTAAAGGTTTTTGTTTACTTTTTCTTAGATTCACTAATAAAGTCTCCTATATGTCAACACCACATAATTAACACTCCAGGTATGTATATATGTAGAGAGAATGAATTTGATTTTGATTTTTTTTGTGTTTTTAACGCTCCTTTTAAGCACTGCCTTTGGGCAATTTTGTGGCGGCCAGTTGACAGACCTTCAATTGAAAATCTGACAATCCTAGTCTATTAAAATTGTAGTCCAGTGCATACGCACAACCGGAGGTAGAACTCACAAACTCAGTGTTGACTGGCTAGTGATTACAGTAGTAGTACACTACTTAGACCACTCGACCACAGAGGCCCTGGTATAAAATACGTTACATGCATTGCCAAAAGCGTTGGTGGTCGGAAGTTTTCAATTCATTTGTTTTTACTTTTAAAGAATTTTAATGCTGCACACATCATCAGATATTTGTCGTTGACATTATTGAAATTTGTTGTTTTCTGTTTTCAAAAAGGAAATTACAAAAATACCGATCTCAGAGGAAAATTCAAAATGGAAAGTCCCTGATCAAATGGCAAAATCAAAAGCTCAAACACATCAAACGAATGGATTACAACTGTCTTATTCCTGGTTTGGTACCGGTATATTTTATGTATGGTGGATTGATTCAGGTTTTATAGCTAGCTAAACCTCTCACTTGTATGACAGTCGCATCAAATTCCATTATACTGACAACGAAGCGTGATACTGGTTCGTTATATATAGAATAATACATGGCAAAATCCGTATCGCATGCAGTATCACCACGAGAAACCAATATCAGTCCCGAGGGCCGAAGGTCCCGAGGGCTGATATTGGTCGAGTGGTGATACAGCATGCGATACGGATTTTGCCATGTATTATTCTGTTTATCATATATTTTCATAGAATCAGATTTATGGGATATTTATTTTTTGGTTTTAAATCGTCTGAAATTATAAGTTAGCAAAGACCCAGTGGTGGACCTCAGCTGTTGTCTGCTCTATGGTCGAGTTGTTGTCTATTTGACACATTCCTCATTACCATTCTCAATTCTATTATGATTTTCCTGTATTTTTCCAGCTTACTTGTTTTTTTTTTATAGACATCCTTATTTGCTTAATACCCACATCCTAATGCCCCCTATAATCTTATTACATTCTCAATATATGTTGAAGACCATGTATTAAAAGGCATCCACTGACGATACTGTCCTATTATTTCAACTAAAATTAATATTTATCAAATAAATATAAAATGTAGAAATGTTAGAGCAGATTCCAACGAGTATGAAGCTAAATGTAGTTTCTTTGGTTAGTTTCCTTGCTAGCTCAACCATGAAATCATTATTAGGTAAGGTACACAAGCCTTTGGGTGGAATCAATAGTTAAACAGAGAACCAATCAGAACTAGTGACAGAATTTAAACATTGTAAAACTTGTTTTACAAGTCAGTTTAAAGTATAAGCTAATTCACAAGCATGTTGTAGGTGTGTTTGATTTGCCAATTTTATTTCAATCAATTACTCAGTTCATTTATAAATTCAGTTATGTGTATGACCGTGTATGTATAAGGTTAATGACCCCTTCTGTAGCCTTTGAATTACGAATGTTTCAAACTGCCATTATATAAAAACAGCAAAGATAATGAATAATAGAGATGGGCCATTTTGTACATTTACAATGAGGAAACTTCGATCAAGCATTATTATTTGTAGTTTTATTGCATTTAAAAGTTAAACCGGATTTTGTGGCAAATAAACCAAGATTTTTGTAGAAAATCCACAGATATTTTTGTTATAAAATTTTAAGCATAGATTACCCACTTGATTTTCTATGATGTGCGAGCGTTTATTGTTATCAAAAAGTCCTAGACAACCGTTAATGTAAATTAAAAAAAATCGTCTGAAGTCACGAAATTCGAGCGCACCCTAGAAGATGTACTTGAATTGGTCCATATATATATTTGTTTAAACTATGAAAGTGCAAAACATAAACCGTTTCTAATTTATTGTAATACATAGAATTTTTTAATTCAATCAAAAACTATAAGAAATGAAATTTAATTTGCAAAGTTGTTTCGGGAAACCTGTTTGTATGAAACATACATATTATAAACAGGCCATTGATATGAGTGTTTTCATTGGATGATGAATTGGTGCAATGCTCCGCCCAATTTTGAGGTAATAATCATTTCATGGTTGAGCTAACAAGGAAGCTAACCAAAGAATCTACCTGTAGCTTCATGCTCGTTGGAATCTGCTGTAAAAGTTTTATTGTTTATTTGGCGATGATATCATTCATGATCATTTTAATTTGCTGAAGAGTTGAACAGCAAGACAAATATTTCTTGAAAAAATTGCTATCTACATGTATTCTAATCAAAATTTAAACCGTAATAATTTGCATTTGTGTTTAATCCATCAGGTAATGAAAACAAACTTCACCAAAATTATGACCAAATAAACAATAAAACTTCATATATTTCTATATCTTATTGTGTCTTTTTTATATGTAAAAATCGTTCGTAAAGTTGCTGGGTAATGATTTTTGGAAATGATAGGACATTTTTTTTTAATCGGAACTCATTTTTTTCCTATGCCAGGAAATGCAGCAACTGAACGTCACATGTCAAACGTTGACGTGATGCCAGGTATGCGATACGGGGTTTGCCATGCGATACGGGGTATGCGATACGGGTTTAGCCATGCGATACGGGGTATGCGATACAGGGTAGATGATACAGACTGGAAAAAAGAACCTTTATTAAATATACAAAATTGCTGTATTTTGTACTAAACATATGATAAAGTTCCATTGTGTACGTTGTATACTCTGTGTTAAACGTATACGACATTATTGTGTAGATATATAGGTATAAATGTATAATTATATGATTCATAAGTAACCTGGGCCAATATGACAAAACTAATTAAATTAAGATTTGTACCGACCGGACAGATTTTTTTACATATCCTACGATAAATTAGTTCAACGATCAGATATCTTCACTTAAATGGTTTTATGCGTATCAGCCAAGAAAGTTAGCCACCTTCATGTAACCAGTTCAATCACGTGACGTATTGCATTTGACAGGTTGTATTTGACAGTAAGAGTCTGTAGCAGGCTTTAAGTGGTTGGTGCAGTTTACTGCAATGCCACATACATTGTGCGTCATTTTACCGTTGTCAGCCATTCTATAAACGAACGATATTTTATAGATTCGCACATGTATGTGTATTCCAATCTCAAATGGAAACTTAAATGACATGTAATCTTAGGCCAAATCATACTTATAGTTTTATACTTTAAAGTATATGTTTTAATGAGTATTTATCCTGTTTAATTTTATAACATGATATATGAGAGATAACAGAGAACATTTTATACACATTGTTCTTAAATAGATATAAATAAATCGGGTGGGGGTTAGAGGTAAATGTCATTTGGGTAGTAACCAAACTATAACAAGAAGTATAGAAATTTCTTTTGTTGGTATTTTTGTGGTTTAATTTCTGAAAGATTTACATAAATATTGAAGTATAACAATTATTTACGGGATTCTATCTGTCATGTATTTATGTTTGTCTTTGGTTTCTAGGATTGAGCGTGACTGGAAACCAGAATGCTGGTCCCGTTACCGTACCAACTACAACTACTTCTAGTCCTCTAAAAACCAGCTGGATTAAAATTCCTAATAAGCCGAGAACACCTCGACCAACTCAACCAGCTCCATCCACAACAAAGTTACAATGGCTCAAAATAACATATCCACATAGACCTACACCAGTCTGGCAACATGTTGGAGGGAAGGGTAATAGTAGTGGTAAGCAAGTTTGTAATACCTTTGAGATGATCCATTATTTAAATGTGTCAACTCTCATTGGTTACCCACTGTGAAGCATCACCACCGGATATAGGTACTCCTGTTTGTAATACTTTTGAGATTATCCATTATTATAATGTGTCAACTCTCAATTCTTCACCACTGTGAAGCATCACCACCGGATATAGGTACCCCGAGGCACAAATTTACTGATAGCAACCAGCAATTAATATTTACATATAGTATATAAATGAAGATGTGGTATGATTGCCAATGAGACAATTCTCCACAAGAGACCAAATGACACAAAAATTAACAACTATAGGTCACCGTATGGCCTTCAACAATGAGCAAAGCCCATATCGCATAGTCAGCTATAAAAGGGCCCGAAATGACAAAAGTAAAACAATCAAACGAGAAACTGACGGTCTCATTTATGTACAAAAATGAACGAAAAACAAATATGCAACACACCAACAGACGACAACCACTGAATTACAGGCTCCTGACTTGGGACAGGCACATACATACAGAATGTGGTGGGGTTAAACATGTCAGCGGGATCCCAACTCTCCCGAAACCTTGGACAGAGGTGTAACAGTACAACACAAGAACGAAATATAAGAATCAGTTCAGAAATGTCTATTTAACGAGTTATGACAAATGAATGAGACAACTATCCTTTTATAAGAATGTTAGTCGGGATTCGGAGTTTCCCATCATTTCAAAAAAAAAGTAATTTTTTCAATAAAATCCATCAAACATATTACATTAAATGTTACACAAGAAAATAATGATAAGATCGTCTAAAAATGTAATAAATTATCAATTCATGTTAAAAGTGATAAGATGATTTTTTGTTTTTGTTAAAGCAAGGTGTTTTGGACCTGACGTTGAAACCGACGTCCAGAAGAAGCAGTCTATATTTTACCATCTATCTCGCTCCTGTTCATCAAATGGTGTAGCGGCTGATGAAGTCACGGCAGCTAAATATTGTTCTGCCCCGGAGCCCAAGAACTGGATACCTGGAAAACAGGTAAGAATTCGAACATATCAATGTCCCATACAAACAGAGTTGTCGTCCTTTCCTCCTCAATATGGACGACAACTCTGTCTGTATGGGAGATTGAGAGCAGCTAAATATTGTTCTGCCCCGGAGCCTCAGAACTGGATACCTGGAAAACAGGTAAGAAAAAACAAAATGTTCAGAAAAGACTTTTCATAATGTAAACGAACAAGAATATGTATATACACTTGAGAATTTTTATTGTACGACATGAAACGTCAAGTTAACCCCTTAAATTATTTGAATAGTGTGTGTTAAAGTTCATCATATGAGTAAGAGTCTATAGAAGTTTTGTCCACCAATTTGTGGCAAGCTGTGGCTAAAAACGTGAAACAGATTGACAATGGAACAATGGAAAGACTAACGAAACGAAACTCAATGACAGATAGACTAACTGACATCCCTTCTCTGTATATCGCCTACTTCAGAAAGCAGGCGTAGATTCAATATCAACGTAAAACCCTTTCTTCATAGCGTTCCGTCTGCAAAAGACTCTCTTATTATTAGTAATTCTCGACTAAAAATGGATAAAGACCACACAGCGAACGAAGTTGAAGTGCATAGAGGACCACAAATTCCGAAAGATATGGTTATATCATTTAGTCAACTTACATACATTATATTCGTGTTTATTTTTTTTTTTCTTCTTCTTCTGTGACAGATATATAGCAACTGTAAATCAATTCCAAAGTACACACCCGTCTCTACGTTTACAACGGGAACAGCCAACGGTGACGGAACAGCCATCTTTTTAGAGTGTACACCAAAGGGAACAATTATGGTATGTCATTTTAAATATTAATAATTACCATTTAGAACTATTTTTATGTTTGTATTTGTAATTCTGTATTTTATGTGTTTGTATTTTTGTTTGCTCGACCCATATGGGTGTATTTTGCAAAGAAAATTAGTATTTAATAGATATAAGAAGATGTGGTATGAGTGCGAATGAGACAACTCTCCATCCAAGTAGTTAACCATTATAAGTCAAAGTACGGTCTTCAATACGGAGCCTTATTGGGGTCATTTGTGGCCTTTATAGCATGCCGTTTGGGGAGAGACAAAACTCCGTATTGAAGACTGTAATTTGACCTATAATGGTTTACTACTTGGATGGAGAGTTGTCTCGTTGGCATTCATACCACATCTTCTTATATATATATATATATATTAGATAATAATTTGTATTTGCAAAATACACCCATATGGGTCAAGCAAACAAAAATACAAACATATCTGATACACATAGTGAAGAATTACAAATATAAACATAAAAAACATAGTTATGAATCGTTATTATCAAAACAGTAAAATCAACGGTCTAATCTATATAAAAAAAATGAGAAACATTTATGAACCACATCAACAAACGACAACATCTGAATATCAGGTTAAACACATTTTTTCAAATAATCAGTCAGGATATCTGGAGCATACTTGTTCGTTGCTGTTTGTTTGTGTTTGTTTTAGTTGTGCAGAAAAATACCGGTTTGTGTAATTGTAAACGAAGTGTATGTAATAGATCATTCTGTTGGATCTACAAAGTATAGCTTTTTCATGTTGTTACGTGTATATAAGAAGATGTGGTATGATTGCCAATGAGACAACTCTTCATCTAAGTAAGTCAATCTATGAGTTTGACTGTCCCTCTGGTATCTTTCGTACCTCTTTTTAAAAGAAAACCATCATAGCAGAAAGTATGGTCTTCAATACGGAGTCTTCAAGTTGGTTCACACCGAACAGCTACTATAAAGGGCCCCAAAAATGACATGCGAAAAATATTCAAACAGGAAAACCATATATACATATATTATATATTGATAATGTTGATGTATATATTGTTGGTAGCATAAAGTCTAGTGACAAAGATTACGGACAAATTGAAAATAGATACAGAAGGTATGTCCTGTAACAAAAGTCGGCCGGGATGAGGTCGGAGAAATTTAGAGTGCCACTGAAAAATTTGGGTATATTGTAAAGGGACAGAAATAAAGCCTTGTATCATGCTATCTGCAGACCCACGAAGAGTTTTACACGGGTTCTTGACGTGTAGATAGTGTGGCACTCTCGTCACAAAAGGCATTGGCTTAAACGCCCCCATTCTGACCATACGTGGCTGCGTACTTGTACATCCCGCACAGCCAAACAGACGCCATATTTCTATTCCCCAGTCACCCTTTGGAATTATATTGATAATGAAGATATTTCAAAACTGTTATTGTTTTCATTGCAGATTGTCAGGCAGACATGTAAAAGCAAAATGTTGGAATTAGTAGAAATAAGTCCGACTCTTGATTTGTTCGTTGTTGACTGGTAATGCCACTTTTTGCTATGCCTACGTTCAAGACTGAAAGTGAACTGAATTTGAATGACCATTGTAATTTTATATATTGATCGTTTTATAGAATGCGATGTGTCAAAACTGCTATTTATTGTTTATTCACTAAGTGACAGATTAAATTTTAGATAACATTTATAATTAAATATGTATATTTGAATATCTCAGTGCTAAAAATGCAGGCTGGTGTTGCTTTTTTATGTCCCACCTACGATAGTGGAGGGGCAGTATGTTTTCTAGTTTGTGGATCAGTTCGTCCGTTCGTCCGTCCTGCTTCAGGTGAAAGTTTTTGGTCAAGGTAGTGATTGATGAAGTTGAAGTTCAATTAGCTTGAAACTTAGTACACATGTTTCCTATGATATGATCTTTCTAATTTAATTGCCAAATTAGATTATGACCCCAATCTCACAGTCCACTGAACATAGAAAATTATAGTGCCTCGATGATCTCGTTGTTTGCCTCGAGTGCGTGAGGTCATGTGCTCGAATCCCGGCCGTGTCTAAACAAAGACTTTTATATTGATATTTGCTGTTTCTCCGATGAGAACGCGGCATTGATCAGTTTGAGTAAAGACGGCTTTATGATGTGTACATTATGAGGTAAAAGCAAACGTCAAAATCTAGAACGTTTAATTAGCATATGACCTTGAGCTCAATTTCAAGGTCATAAACCAAGGACCTCAAATCAAAAGACTCTAGTCCTCTACTTTATATTGTTAATGAGTTATATTACCATACGTATGATATTAGATATAAAAAGGGGGGAAAACTCGGGTCAAGTGTCTACGTACCCTTTCGACTAAAATGTATGTGTTACGACATGTCGTAACTAACAATTTTGTGAAAATATTTTGTCGATATTTTAAATGATTTTTGAAAATAAGAGTTCACAAGGGTAAAATTTTAATCATAACCTTGACCTGTGACCTTGACCTCATTTTCATTTTCTTGGACCAAGGACCTCAAATCAAAAGACCCTAGGCATCTATCACTTATGGTTTTCCAGTTAAAATGCATATCACTTATATCAAATATAAAAGGGGAAATAACTCTCATATGGAGTCTCCGGATAGCTTCGGTCAAAAAAAATCAAATCATCCTGAGGAATTAACGAGCAATTTGGTAAAATGAATTTGTCGGTTTCTTATACGGTTGCGAAGATTAACCAATAACAAGAAAAACAGTGTTCGGGGAGATAACTCTTATATGGGAAAGTATTCGGTTTAGCAGGGTCAGTTTCAAAAACTGTTCGATATCATATTTCATTTATCTAAGCGACATCTTGCGAAACAAAAAACAGCAAAGGAAACAAAATTAGGCGGAAGAAAAAAAAATAATAATCAGAAGAAAATCAATAGGCCTTTCCACGGAAAAGTGGAAAGACCTAATAATCAGAAGAAATCCAATAGGTCTTTCCACGGAAAAGTGGAAAGATCTAATAATATTATACACAGGTAAATGAAAATAATTTAGTTGTTAGGTATACAGTTTAAATGGAGAAAGGAAATATTATTACAAAATAAATAATATATATGTACATTTTTAATTCATTGTATCTTTGGAAAGATAAATGCTCATCAGACGCAGTATAACGTTTTCAAAATTTCTAGTGAAAACAATTTACAAAAAGTTAAAGGAATGTGCATTTCTTATTGACATTAGCAAATTCACTTCCACTGGATGGTACTTGAATATTGATATGTGTGCCATCAGTTGCTCCTTTAACACCAGGAAAATTGGAAACCTCGTAAAAACCCTCCGTGATACTGTTTATTCTGACCAGTGGAACGCTTTGGATGGAATGGAAAACAATTTTGAAAAGAGAACTGAAGGCATTTCTGGTTGCTCTAGATACACAGAATATATGAAAACCCATTGTATCACCAACGAGCTACCAGTTGCAAATAAACCAAGGCCAATTGAACTTTGTTTCTACATACGGTCATTGAGTTGGTCGCACAAGTCTAGTTCAATAATATCAGTTATACATACCACATTTTCTTTTGTAAATCTAAATCTATCCCTAAATTCCATGTCATCATACTTGTCGTGTCGGGTCGTCAGTCAACATTATAGATCAATCTTGCAGCAATAAGTGTATTTATCAAATGGATAAAAAGTAAGTCGGTTGATTTTGGTCGGTTATATTAATTCAGAGGATAATGGGATTAAACCAAAAGATAAGTTTATTTAAGGTTTTGTGCAACTCAGTCCTGAAAGATTAAGATGATGGTAATGTTGAAATCATTTCGCCATAAGGTGGTTGACGGCTATGAATATCAGTGTCAAAGATTACTAAGGATATGTTTCAATTCACATAACCAGTCCCGTTATTCTTTGTTTGATTGTGACATAACCGAATTAGATTCTTCACCACAGTTGTACTTCTGATGATAACACTAGTTTGGCAGGAACTGTTTACCCTTTCGGAGCACCTGAGATTGTCTCCACCATTTGGTGGGTTTCATGTTGCTTATGTAGCGTTTTGAGAAGTTTTGTTTTCGTTGTTTGCTATGGTGTTGTCAGCTTCCATCAACTTGTGTTCTCGACCTCTTTGCATCTTACGCCTCCCTTTTATAACACAAGTACATTTTCAAAATCTTCATCATGTAATGCATTTATGTTTATATTCATAGTGCGGAATGCACATCTGGTACAGTAAATTTGACAATCTCCGGACCACATTTTATATCCGTTCCGTTCTATACTAAGTAACATTATACACAATATGTTAATTTTCGGCACATAGTTCTTCGCAATACTTCACGTATACATGTTATATGTGACCGAGTATTCGTAATGACTTTTTAGATTATACTTCCTTCAAGAAGAGGCAAATTTGCAACCAATTATTTAGCATTAATATTGGTTGAAAATGATATAAGCATAGCATTAAATTGTCAGTGTGTACAGAAAAAGACCGTAACGCCACAAAGTTGTTTCTATCCGTAATGTTTACGTGTTTGATAAACGTTTATCTTGAACAGAAAAACGGCGATTGCGTTCATGAAAATTATCATAATTTATAAAAACATATGTTGGTTTTTTGGTTTTGATTTCATTATTTTGATTTAAAATTGGAATCGAAATAAAATCAATCTATAAGTTAGAGATAAAAAAAAATAACATAAAGGCAGTTTTTGCGGTTGATATTGAGTGTAGTATGGCGTAGCATGGAACGGCACAGAGATTGGTATAAATTATGTTATTACTAATACTTCTGCACTAGCAAGAAAAAAGGAATATTGTACCATGGAAATTTGCTGTTGGAAAATTAAAAAATAATTGGGATCAAAAGAAACATTACATCTCATGCCTTGTTCGGGTTTTGCAAAAATTTTGTTCCTTTTTTATCATATAAGCTCGTATACGTTTGTATAAGGTTATGGACGTTCACATATCTTGGCCTTCAGCATCACTGAAGATACATTAATTGCCACAATTTTCAATTTCCTCCAATAAGCATATGGATAATAGCATATTGTCATAAAACTTCATTTCATAAAAATCAATTATAGTAAAATGTCAACAAAAACAAACCACTTTAAAGTATTAAAAGTATAATGCTTTATATTCTGCCACTATTTATATTTATAACATGTACAATAAAGAAATAAATTTCACACCATAGATGAAGATTTTTTAAACTTCCTAAACAACACGTGTTTCTAAGTATTATATACTAATATGCATACAAAGTTCTACCCCTAGATAATACAGGATGTATCTAATAAGTTATTTGAGTATATATAGAAACCTTATTTTAAAAAAGATATCTTAAAGTTAGTAACCTATAGAAATCTATTATGATTCAGTGTAACACTCTGTTATTGCCTTTATGCCCTTGAACATTAAGATTGACATTTTCAATTTCGTTTAGTAGTTTTATTTTTGTTAGTTAAGGTGGTACCCAACACTTTCACTAAAATTAATTTGGCTCGTTTAATTTTCATAAAATTTTGTCAAAGTATTTACTTTGAGACTTCAATAAAAATTTAAAAATTTAAAAAATTTTGAACCAACCGTTGTGTCAGAAAAAATACACTGGTTATATAGCAATTTGACAAACACCAATTTTGATCATTGAGAAGCTTAATATTTCTTTTACAACACAATGTAATTAAAACGTTTAGCTGACTTTACAGAGTTATCTCCCTGTAGTGTTAGGTACCACCTTAAACAAATACAAGACATCGAAGAAGTCGTCATTTTTATACATCAAACATGAAATGTAACATGCATGTGTACTAATCTGTTTAAGAGCAAAGCATTCAGACGGATGGTTTTTTTTTTAGAAATAAATTAACACGGAACTGACGATAATTGTACGGGTAAATGTCCAAACCAAAATATGTACGTTTTGTGCTCCATTTCCGGGCGGACAGTTTGATCCAGTCTGACATTCCATTGTCTCTGAAATATAAAAATAAAATGATAAGCCAAACAAACTTATCATTTACAGTTGGTGAAAATATCACGTGTTAATCCCAATTGATAATGAGGGAGGGGGGTCGGAGGGGTCCTCATCCCGAAATCCCGGGCTTGAATACATGAAATCCCGAGGTCCAGAATTTAAAAAGATTTAAATCCCGACATCCCAAAATTCGAAAAAAGAATTCCTGGATCCCGACAGGATCAATCCCGAAATCCCGAGCTTAAAAACACCCGATCCCGGAGTCCTGATAAAGGTCCAAACCTCCCCCCCCCCCCCTCAATAATGATTTCACATTAATGTATTGAACAGTAACAGTAATGATTTCACATTAATGTATTGTACAGTAACAGTTGTTAGCATCCTATTTCTAGTCTTACCAACTCGGTTGTTGCTCTTTTATTTTGAATAAAAATCAGTTTACATAATAAATCATTCATTAATACTGAAAATGAATGTTATTTGTAAACATGAACAAAATAGTTATATACATAGTTGCATAGGAAATAATGATATTTTACTAACTACCATTAGTCTCCTATGCATTTTCATCTAAATGCTACGTGCTTAAGCACCCTTTCAATCAAAATTAAGATAGTAACATCTAAGTAAACTGTCAAATGAAACATATTCATTCATTTGATCATATATATACGAAAGGTAATAGAATAAAAAAGATTAAGAAAAGCGGTTAATCGAACACCGATTAAGTGATATGCGATCTCTTGTTTATTTGCTGGTGAATGTTGTAAAGAAGGGTTTTTTAGCACAAGATTATTTTTTAAAGTATAGTGATCTAGATGACAATTGCAAACAAATGTAGGATGCTGTGTTCGCTTATCCAACTTTTCATACCATATTCTCAAAACCAATGTCCTTGTACGGACCTCGCATATTAAAACATATAACATTCAAGTTTTAACATTGCTTAAGTATTTGTTAAAATTGCCCATATAAAAAGAGAATCTGAAAAAAATTACTTTAGACAACGCAAACTTTTTTAGTATCATTCAACAAAAGATGGCTTCACTCAGGAGACCAATTCCTTTAAAAGTTTAAGTTTGTATTTGGCAGCCACTACGTCCTTACGCCATCATTTCATTTTATGGTGTATGATAACATTATGTAAGGGAATTCGATGTTTGTTATACCACAGTTCATTTCAAAGCACTTTATGACAATACAACTATCACAATCATAATGATTTTTGCAGTGTTTTAGGAAATGATTTTATTTTGTATCCATGAATCATTTGTGAAACATTAAATGTTTAGAAAGACGAATTTTCTGTATAAAATCAATAATTATGTAGACTTTTGAAACTAATACGCAAATGAAATATCCGAAAAATGTACCAATACAGAACGACATGTTTTTGAAATTATAGCAAAACTTTTGGTTGACACATTTTTAATCGTTACTGCAAAAACTTTTAAAATATCTTTCATTTTCTCCCTACCCAGTTTACCTCTATTACTTATTAGTATGTGGACTGGTCATTTTTATTGAATCTAACGCAATTTGATTGTATTAAATCATTATAAGAAAACAGCCGAAGGCCACTAATGGGTCTTCAACTCAGTGAGAATATCCCGCACCCCGAGACGGGTTCCAGCTGGCCCCTAAACAAAATTGTGTACTAGTTCAGGGACAATGGACGTCATTCTAAACTACAAAACATATAAATGAACTAAATTCCATTCTCAATTTTAAAATTAAAAATCATACAAGACTAACAAAAGCCAGAGGCTCCTGACTTTGGACAGGTGCAAAAATGCGGCGGGGTTAAAATGTTTAATGAGATCTCAAACCCTCCCCCTATACCTCTAATCAATGTAGAAGAAAAAAAACACACAGCTATACGCACAGTAAAACTCAGTTTTAAAAAGTTCGAGTCCGATGTCACAATAGGTAACAACAGAAAACCCTGCAAAATGACAATGAAACATAAATTAACAAAGGACTACTAGCAGTTACTGACATGCCAACTCCAGACCTCAATTAAACTGATTGAAAGATTATGTCTTCATCATATGAAAATCATGCACAATCCTTCCCCTTAGGGTTTAGTATCATACCATCATAAAATATATGAGAAGAACATAACCCTCATCATGCCAACAACTGGTTTTAGAATAAATGTGTTTATTTCAGATACACAGACCCTTTGGGTTAATCAATATTAATACCAAAATATACCATCTTTAATGCCCTGACAACAGAATCGTAACTATATCCCTTCTGTATAAGTCTGTTGAAAGTTTGGTAAGATTTTGATAGGAATGCCGACATTTCTGTGCTTCGTAAATAATATTACCATAAGAGATTTGATGTGAAATACCTGAACGTATAAGATGTCTGCATGTTAATTTATATTTACGAATGATAAATAAAAATTTAGTAAATGTTTTGACTAGTTTGTGATATCGATAACCCTGGTGTAATAATTTTTCAGTAATACAGAAATTTCTTTCGTATAACTCAAATGCGTAGTTACATACACGAGCGAATCAAACAAATTGAGATTCATAAACACCATAAGATGGTGACAAGGGAACGTCATCATTTAAAAATGGATAGTTAGAAATAGGAAATGAAAAATTATCTCTTTTATCATACATTTTGGTATTATGCTTCCCGTTAACGTTATATAATTATCAAGATCTAGGAAAGGACAGTGTTCATTGTTAGTATTAGCTTTATTCAAAGTCAGTTCAGCCGGATAAATCTCTTTAGTGTACTCACTGAAGTCGTCATTATTGAGAGCCAATATATCATCCAAATATCTAAAAGTGTTATTAAATTTTTGTATCGGATGTTGTTTCGATGACTCTTTGTTGAATTTAGTAATAAATTGTAACTCATAACAATATAGAAACAGGTCCACAATAAGTGGTGAACAGTTGGTCCCCATTGGAAATCCGATAACTTTACCATGTACATAATCTCCATAGCAATCAAAAAAGTTATCTACTAAATACTCAAGGATAGTTCTAGTATCAAAGCAGGTCCAATTGACATAGTTCTTTCGTTTGTTGTCACTAAAATGACGTAAAGGAGTTTAAACATATATATTCGCATTCTGACTTTTTAAATGACTATTTGATTAGGTGTGAGATTTTTTTCCTAATGAGATTATAATGCAATGTTGTATATAGGGTAGAAAAAATTAAACTTTGAACAGATTCGAAATCATCCATATAAGCAGTAATTCATCAAGTACTTCCAACAAATTTTTGACACTCCAAAAGAAATTAATTCCACTATTTTCAAAGGCCTAAACGAAACGAAACGTGCGTCTGGCGTACTAAATTATAATCTTGGTACCTTTGATAACTAATTTGAACAATTTATCACCCGTTTTTTATTGTACCAAGTGTACTAGTAAGTAGAATAGACAGTTTAGTAGTGGAACAATGACTTGAAGCCGAAATAAATCTATATTTGTAAGGTGTTTTGTGCAGCTTTGGGAACCAGTTCATGGTTGGAACGATCATTCTATATGGTTCTGCCTGTTAAGAAGTAGCTATTAATTTATGTTTGTTACAGATGTCATTTTATGAAAATGAAGTCAGATGGAATGTTGGTGAATTCGTGCTTTCCTCAATGTAAAACTTACGACAAACACTACTGATACTATTTGCAGCCTTATCAGCAGGGACAAAAACAAATTCCTTGGCCAATTCTTTTAGCTTATGTTTGATACGAGACATAGGGTTATTATGGTTGCTGTTTTAAACATAACAAATAAGATGGGATTCAGTATGAATAAAAAAAGCCAGCAATTTGTTCTTTAACGGAATGATCATTAAAAATACCGTCAATATTTATAAAATCAAAACCTTTATTGATATATCTGGTTTTAATAAAATGTTTTTTTGTGATCAATTTTGGGAAACAGTTTAGAAAAACAATATGCCATTATAATTTGAAAGATTTCAAATCTGCAATTTTAAAATTTGATGTAATTTATTAACAGGTGAAAAACAGAGCTTGGTTAACAGATAATGTGTGTCGTGGTTTTTGAAATAGAAATTAGGTCCGAAATATTTGTATTGTTGGTACGAAATTCCCTTTTGTTGTGATTTATTCTACGTCCATGAGAACGGTTTTTATAAACAGTTTTAGAAAACTATATCCAAAATGTTAACAGAATCGGTTCTTAATGTATTACCAATTCCCATGATATTATTATTAAGACCAAATGATAGACTGTCTGTTATTTTTTAATCCAATTTATTTCAATTATTTTCCATGATCGTACAAACTTTGAATCAGATTCAACAGGCTGCTTATTTACTATGAAAGTTGAACTGTTAAATATCTAATAGGATGATTGTGCTTCTTATGGTGTTGAAAAATGATACTTTTGAATTTATGGGGTCTTTTAAAACGATAACGGTGTTCTTGGGTGCGTTTTGGTGAGGTTCGTGTTGATTAGTCTATATTTTTCTATGTTGTGCTTTGTGTACTATTGTTTGTCTTTTCTTTTTTAGCCATGGTGTTGTCAGGTTTTTTTTATCTATGAGTTTGAATGTCCCTCTGGTATCTTTCGCCCTTCTTATATAATAGCGTCAAGTTTCCTCTACGTACTCTATACCGCATCCCATTTTGTTTCATGTGAGTAAATAGATACTGTTAGTTTTTCAATTTATATCAGTTCAAAATTTAAGGAAAATGTGCGACCATTAAACGTGGACCTTGCCGTATTGTTGGAGGAAAGACGGGGACATGTGAATCAGTTTTTGGTATGACACTTATCGATAACCACGATTTTTGTTATTACAGATGTTAGCAATTGTAGTATTTATAGATACACTTAAATTATTGTTTATCTTAACAACAAACAATCACATTTTTTGAGATCCATCATGCTGTTACAATTACAATTAATCTAAAACAAAAGCCGTCAGTAAATAAACATGATAAAGTAAAAATGTATCCGATCTGCCTATTTTTGGACATCAAAATTCGATACGATCGTTTTTATGAATTTCGTCTACCTCACAAATATATTGATAGGCACTATAATTATTAAATATTCTTTTCATATATTGTAAAACATATATTCGCACAACAACAGGATGTACTGACAGTTTTTATTTATAATCATTCAAACTTTAATAAAATTATACATGTTAATTTCAAAGTCTTTCTTATGGATTTGTTTTCTTTACTTACCGAAGCATGCACGTTTTAATAGCATTTCCTTAACTTCATCTGAATTTAACTGTGAGAAACTTGACACTTGGATGGTAAACTTTTGATCTGGATCGCTGGATATTTTCTTTAGCTCGTCGACATCGACCTCTCTTCCAACCCCAATGACAAATATATAAGCTCCTCTGTCTTTGATCAACGCTGCTTCGTTTTGGGTCTTTTTTGGCCGGTTGCTTTTTCCATCTGTCAGGACAATAACAACATCTATCACATCAGACCTTTCTCCATTATCAGGAGCGTAAATATGTTCATGCGTGTATTTTAAAGCAAGATCTGTCCTGGTGTTCCCACCATTAATCTCAATATAATTAATAGCAGAAAGCACATCTATCTTGGTTGTGTAATCATTGAATCCAAAATGGGGGAACACCTTATCACTGAAAGTTACTGTAGCAACACGAGTCGCGCCTGAACCAACATCAAGGAAGTCGACAAAGTCATTTACAAATTGTATTTGGTTTCGGAAGTCGTAACCGATACTTGAGGAGGAGTCAATAAGAAAAGCAAGATCGATCTTGGTCTTACACACTGGTCTGTACTTTCCTGATGAATTAAAAGTGATACAGATATAAACATAAATTTCTTGCAATAAAATCACAAAAAAAATTGAGAATGCTAAACGGGAAATGTTTCAAGACACAACAGCCCGACCAAAGAATAGATAAACATTCCAATGCCACCAATAGGTTTTAATTGTAGCGAAAAAAATCCAGCACTCGTAAAAGTTATTTATAAATTGTTTTTGCTTTTGGAAGTCAATCACAAATGCAAGATCGATGGTGAAACTTAGTCTTACACACTGATGGTCATATGTACCTGCCCGTTGCCACTACATTTGAAACTAAGAATTGACAATCATGACAAGAATAAAGATTAAACAGATATAAACATAAACATCGTCCATATACATGTGATATGATTTAGGTACGCATAATACGTGTTGTTAAACAAACTTTATCAGATACGCTCGTGACCAAAAGTTTGGAGTGCCACAATATATATATACGAAATACAAAGACATTTTAAAAGAGAACAGTCAAAACCTTCTTGATTTATGAACTAATAGTTACGCAATTATAACCCTACTCTCTAAATCAAAATCAGCGTTTGAATAAAAGAATTCTGATGTTTCCTCTAAGTTCCTCTAAGATGTTAACACAATTTAACAAATCAGTATTTCAGCGATAGCAAAACTATAAATAAACAACGGATTCTACAATTATATCAAATGTGGCATAAAAGTCTCTATTCTAGACATTTAATTTTCAATTTTAAAACAAGTAAAACGTCACGCTTCGACATTTAGCTGCCAAGGATGAGCAAATATCATCTGCACAAAATACAGTGGTTGGATATTATTATCTATTTGTTTTGTTTGGCAAAATGTAGGCAAACTCTATATTTCTTTTTCGTTGCTCTGCGAACAGATAGATTTATTTTTAAGGGTTTAATTTGATGTTATCAGTCATGTCGACTGTCCCAATGACGACAAGTAAACTTTACTACCGTTGAACTGAACTCATGTTGACAATAAAAAGATTGGAAATCGGCTAATAATTAGAGACACACAATGTTACAATGACTGTAAGTTTGTACTCACCGCTAATAAGGAAGACCTAAAAGACAATGAGATCAAACTGTATTAAAATGCCACCTAAAATAACGCATAACTAAATTTAGTTCGTATTTGTGTTTGAAAAAAAATCACGGTACCGATCTTGTTGCACCAGATGCACATTTAAAGTTAGATTTAATTTAAACGAAAAAATATATATGACCGTTTAGTTTAGTTTAAACATATCTATTTATAGTGGATTGGGAAACAATGTCTTAGAATAGATCTGATATATAATGCCATGGGTATATAACTCGTCCTCATTATAGTAGATAAATCAAGTTAAAAAAATGTATATATTTACTTATTCATACACGCGTATGTCGTGCACATAAAACCCATCAGTGGTACTCAAATAAAAATAGCTGGAGTACATAATCAAAAACGAAACCGAAAAGAAATTATCAAACAATAATTCCAAAACGTTCTGCCACATAGATAAGCATATGATATTCCAAAAAATTGTCTATCCTCAAACATGGTCATGGAAATATCACTGGAATCGTCCTTCTTCACATGAAATACCTGCCTCATATCAGTGTAGTAAAAGAGATAGGACCAATACCCCCATTTTTTTCTACAGACGAGATAATTATAAAGATTTTGTATCTTTACTCATATAGTCATTTTAATACAGTGGCATAATGTAAAAGAAAGGGAACGGTCTATTAAAATTTCCGAACCATTGGTAACGTCGTTCTTGTTTCGCTACGTTGACCTTTTTAGCAAAGCAATTTCACCGCTGTTTCGGAGTTTGATTGTATTAAGACATTAAGTAGATCAAGGTTAAGCAAAACAATTACTTTAATAGTTTTGAAACATAAAGTATTCTCTACACAAAAATAAAGGAAAAATTATGTAACGGGCATTTAAGTATATGAGACATAAAAGGAAGTAAACATAAACTAAGTAATAATAAAAAAAAAAAAAAGTTCACAGGAAAGTAAAACAGCTTCTCTAATCTGTTTCACTTTTCTTTTCTTTTTTAATTCATCCCTTAAAACCAATTTAGCTATCTTTTTATTCAAACAAATTTATTACTGAACAAATCACTTTGACCAGGGAATTGTAAAGGTACTATACATGTACTTACAAAAGAAAGCAGAACAAACCAACGAACTTCCATGCGTACCAAATTCTTAGAAAGGTTTCTTCTACACATTAAAACCTCTTTCGTGTCATATCATATCTTTTACCACTAACAAAAAAAAAGATTGCCTCACATTAACATAAAACCAGTACAAAATTTTGATATTTAGTGATAAAAAATCAATTATGTTGGTAGAAAATACATATAACAAAGATATAATCCCATAATTGCTTTTGTAAAAGGCCGAAAAGTTAATAAAGATAATGATGCTAAAAAGTTCATAATAATGTAATAATATTTGTTCAAGCTTATGGTTGGTTTGCACATCTCAAAATCATATCAGTAAGAAAAAAAGAAAACTGGTGGATTGCTGGTTTGGTTAACATACTTAATTAAGATAAAATATGAATACTAATGGAATAACAAAAAGTTGCATTAAGGAACCCAATATAAAAATCAGTTCCAAAAATTTTACTCTAGAAAAATTAACGACATTAATTAAAGAAGATAATAAGAAAGTGAATAGCATCATAATACACAAAAATATCTCTTATTAAAATTTCTTACTAGCTTGAACACAATCATGCCTTCTAACTCCATCTTGTCATTCTTGACTTTCGACTAAATATCTAACAAAAACAGAATGCAAACTACAGAACTAAACAGATAAATGAGAAATTAAAAAAAGTGAATTGCTATAAATATGTGTCTGATATTTTAACTTCTATATATGAGCGTTCCTGGTCAAAAAGAAAGAGCATTAGGCTTAGCAAAAAAAAAGATTTTGATAGATAATCAAATTGATAAGCAGCACCTTAAATTTACACAATTATAGAAAAGTGTATTTTAATAATAGAAAATCTTATCTTACAAATATTTGTATGCAAATTCTCATATAATTTCGTAAACTACCAATGTACATATGTATTTCATACTATGAATTTTACATATGGTTCCTTTTAATGGTAAAAACCGAGTTTTCTTCGAATCTTTTGGAACAGACAGCAAAGTTGCAGATCATTTGACCCGTCCGTCTGTCTGTCTGTCCGTCCGTCAGTCCTGTTCCTTGTCATCGCAACTCCTCTCAAACCACAAAACAGAATTTCATGAAACCTTTTTAGATAAAAAGGACATACTATGTAGATGTGCATATCGACAGAAAATAACGGTTCAATTTTTTTTCTAGGAGTTACGCCCCTTTGAACTTATTTGCTTTAATATTGAAACGAAACTGGGGTACTGTCTATGCGACCTTAACCGAAACTTTATATAAACTAGACAGCAAGCCAACTTTTCATTTAATCTATCTCGAGGGTAGGTTCGGCCTATGCTTTCGCTCTAGGACTTCTATTATAGTGATGCCCGACTAGAATATATTAGAGTTTTATTAGGTATATTTTTTACCGGTCTATGCCACCAGTTTATAATTTATTTAAATATGTGTTCTGGAACAAGATGTCTGACGTTCAGTATTCTCGAAGTCTCAGTTAAGAGTGACTTCTGGATTCCATCACCAATGGTAAATGAAGAAGGTCTAGACTACTCCGAGGGCCAACCAGATCCTAGCCTTTCACCTTGACCGCAGTCATGCTATCCTAGTGTAGGACTAAATGAACAACTGAAATGACAATCTGGACTGTTATCAAATATACTAGGATCTGGCAATACCAGTTTACCAGAGAAATCACAGTCCCAACCCTATAGTTTGGGAAGTAGTCCAGAAATATACTGCACCTCTATAAGTATGTCTATGTATTTTTATTGCTCAAATATGAAGTACCGTCCCACGCTAATTCTATATAATAGATCTGTATGTGTTAGAGTAAAACTAAAACCTTTCCAATAAACCTAGAGGTAAACAATACATAAAGGGACAGACAGACCGACGGACTAAATGTAAATAGCCCGACCCAACAAGTGTGGTCGTTTCAAGTACGACACCACAAATATAACAGACTTTTCAAACAAAACTAGTTCAGGATTTCCGAACATGTAATTTGATTTATATACCAAATACACAAGCAATAAAACAAGAAAATAAACACCTAAAGGGAAGCTAAAACAACATAAGATTCGTTCTGTCCTGAATATGCTTTCACTAAATAGTCTGTAATCAGGTAACCATGAAACGCAGACTCACGGGAGGGTCAAAATCTAGGTTTTTACCAATACCAAGGGAAGTAATCAGGATGAGATTTAATCGAAGGATCAATTCAGGCAAGGGACAAGGCGTTTCTGGTTACAAGAGCGCAATTATTCGTAATGCATTTTCCATATGGTACCACTGATGTTCCGATTTTTTTTTCTCAAAGACTACCCAAACTAGGGGAAAACGGGTAGCAGTTCCTGTTACTAGAAATGTCAGTGTTGCATTACAACCAAAAAAATATATAGGGTCATGCGGCTCAAATTGACTTTTATAAAAATGGCTCCGACGTGCAAAAATGGAGGATATTTTCTATACTTCGTAAAATGTGAATATGATTTTCGGCAATTTTTATACCTAATTGGATAAGCTTTCGATTTAATGTAATTCCAATTCTGTATCATCCAATCAGAAGCCGTATATGATTCTATTCTGAGTACCATCTTTGGGTAAAAAACTTGCCGGTAAAATGTAAACAAATAATTGCGCTCTTGTAACCTTCTCTGTAATACAACAATTCAGTAAGATACCACTTTTATTAAACAACACGCATATAAATCAGCTGCACATTTAATTAGTTACAGTTTTGCGAGTCAATGGTCTATTTCTGCAGTCTATAAAAAGATTTTTTAGACCAAAAATAAATTCTTTCAGTATCTAACTTTCTTTAACGACTCACTTTGCCGTCCTGATCAGGGCTTGCATATGGATTTCGCTTGTTAACGCTTAAATACTTAAATTTACCGTCCTCGTGTTCAAGTCATAGATTTGAATCACTCACGTGAATGTCAACAAATAATGACTCCGAACTTTTATTTGCTTTAATCCGCAAATTATAAAATTAATAACTTTACCCTTATCAACAACTGAACAGCTGAACAGTTATTCGCCAACTGACAACTTTTATTCAGTTCAAAGAACATTTCAAAAACTCAATATATAATTTAACCAGCGAACCGCTTTCTAAATAAATTACACCTCAACACGTAAATATTCAAAGTTTTCCGCTAAATCTCCAATGCAAACCGTGATCAAAAACATGCCAGTTTTAGTCACTCAAAATATATACATGAAAATCATAGGAGGGGGAACTTCTTACCTAAAAATACTATAAAACACATTTTCTTCAAAACACTAATTATAGTATATAAAATAGCCCGTGAATCCTACCGAGACCACTTCCAAAAATATCGCGCACATGGTTGAAAATTCCCCTTTTTACCTTACATCTATACACCTGGTAGTCTGGGCTGAGAATGATTTCTAGCAGACAATATCTGCACGAGCTAAATTGCCCCGCGAATTCAATCGAGCTCTATGATTGGTTGAGAAGGGGAAAATGTTTTTAATACTAATGCGAGGTTCGTGACGTCACTAAAATTTAATGCATGAAAAAAAAATCAGAAAGTTATAAAATAATAATAAGCAGTCTTTCTGGGAAAATAATTAAAAATACTAATAATGAAATAAATAAATGAACCAAATAAAGTGACCCACAAACGTTACATTACCCCCTTTCCCACAGAACAAATATGTCCGTATATCTGGCAAAATCCAGGTGCAAGTAAACACGCGCTGCTATGCAAAGCTTGTGGTTTCGAGTGCAAGAAATCTTAATTTTCAATTAAGATTAAAACATCTCCCCTCCTGAAATATACAAATAATTATACAAGCTGAAAAAATATTTACTCCACATTATTACGAAAAATATATCTCAGCCACCACCAACCACTCCACATTAATACTAACATGTATATATATATATATCTATACTAAATGACAACAAATGGCCTCCTATTGATTTTTATTGTCTAAGAGAAAGCTTAACAGCTCTCTTTAGGGATTAGTAATAAGTCATCATTTTGGTTTTATTCAAATGGAAACCATCTGTTGTCAATACAAATTTTAATATCAACCTCTTTGGTCAAATTTACAAGTTCCAGATTAATCTGGGCTCTTCTGCCTGCATATACAGACATTGAAACTTTGAATCTTTGAAAGATATAATCTTGTATCATATTGCACAATTTTGTACCACCTTTACCATACATAATACCATTAATATAAGTTATACCAAAATTGGTTGACATCCTATTCATTCTACAATAATTAGATAATCTTTGAATATAACTATGTCCCATAGTAACTACAGTGGGATTCATTTTTAATCTTTAAATCTATTTTCCTAATATAATTTTAATATATCTTTACTTTTGGTTTTTGAAACTTAACCCTGGAAAATAAATTGTAACGGGATATTAATATTGAATCAGTCATGATTAACCGAAATAATATCTATTTATAATTATGTTTTTCTTAAAATAAAAGAAACGAAATGTCCTTGTTCAACACCTGATTCCTAGCGCAAAAAGTTCATCTCCACCAAACACAATATCAGTATAAGCGTTGAATAATGAGAAAGATATGAGGCACTTCCAAGATTTGTAGGTCAATTTTTCAAACCAATGACACAAGTTTAACGGATAAACAATAGATATATTTTTCTTTGATGATAATCGAACGTTCTGTATAACATCAGCAAATGACAGTTTTTCTCCAAGACAGTATGTTCCGTCCCAGGATAATTGATGGTTTTACAACCCTAAAATTTAGCAATTACCACGGTTTTAGACCGTAATAAAGTTATCAACCTGATTCTGAGTGTTCTCTATACTGGATATATAACTGAAGCCATTTCTTTAGATTTTTAGAGGTTTTGGTATTGTAAGTTTGGATACTTTGTCTTTTATACAATCGCCTCAGTTTCAGACCGAAACGATTGATAATATGTATTTTGTTGTACAAAGTAATTAATTTTCAATAACTTGGATACAGTTCAATTCTAAATAGGACATGCTGCATGGAGTAGGCTGGATAATATCTCATAAAATCTATCTGTGCCAATTACATCCTCCAACACCACTGAACACCAAAATGTTGGGTAGTTTTCTTGCGATGCTTAAATATCAGTCATACCAATTGAGTGAATTTCTACCATAAATTTTACAGTAATATTAATTCTGATTTCACATAGACTCAGACATTTTCAAACACAATTTCCTTTACAATAGCTTATAGCAACAATATTGTATGAATATCGGTTGAATTGTAGGCACTAACTTGTACTATTTCATTGATTTGATGTTAAACGATGGAAGTGTTGGATAAGACGCACAGACATGTTTATGGAGACACCACGATCCACCATTTATCCAGCGTTGTAAACCACGAACAGATGTTGAACCCTTATCCCTTATTACTTATAATTAAATATATATAATAAATGAAAGTTCCAACTATTTGAATTAATATTATCAACCAGAACTAAAACATTTGTCAAAGTAAACTGTAGTAAATCTGAATTATAAAATTGGCTTTTAATAGGATTCAGTCATAGAATCCAAGTAAGAAAAAGAACAAAAACATTTCCAGTTGAAACCTTCATTAGGTACTATCTAATTAACAAAAATAAAAAAAATATATCATCATTACACTAATACTTCTATTACTTGTCTTGCTTGGGATGGACTTTTTTATTTTAATTTTTTTTTTTTTATTTCTTAATTTTAGAAAGAAAAAAAACACTTGGGTGTTAGCATGGACATAAGGCAATTTTTGACCATACGACATCAATACAAACAACCAATTTTCAGTTGAAGCAAGTCGATACATCATCTCAAACAAATTCCTTCGACTATTTTCCAATTCAAGATCATAGGGGGAATTTAATTTTTCTTTCATTCCAAGCAGACATCAACCTTATCTTATGTTAACATCTATAATTATGTGGAGTTTACAAAAATTAGTGGTGTAGCAGCGGTGGCTAAGAAAATAAACACAAAAATATACACATAACTAGAGGCTCTCAAGAGCCTGTGTCGCTCACCTGTTACTGTATTTACTGATGTCGGCCATCTTGGTTGGTAGGTGGGGTAATTAGACACTTTTTTTTTAAATAGATGCCCTAGTAATAATTGTGGCCAAGTTTGGTTAAATTTGGCCCATAGTTTTAGAAAAGAAGATTTTTGTACAAGTTACAAAAATGACGAAAAGTTTTTCAATATTGACTATGAAAGACAATAATTCCTTAAGGGGTTCTCTGACAATTTTGGTCTTATTGTTGACTTATTTGTATATCTTACTTTTCTGAACATTCTTGCTGTTTATAGTTTATCTCAATCTATAATAGTATTCAAGATAATAACCAAAAACTGCAAAATGTCCTTAAAATTACCAATTTTAGGGCAGCAACCCAACAACGGGTTGAAGGACTCATCTGACAATTTGTGAGGGGATAGATCTTATTCTGATGGACATTTAAATCTTGAAAGATTTGCCCTAAATGTCTTAGTTTCAAAGATATAAAGCAAAAACTGCATTTTACCACTATGTTCTAATTTTAGCCATGTCGGCCATTTTGTTTGGTAGATGGGGTAATCAGAAACATTTTTTAAACTATATACCACAATTATGATTGTAGACAAGATAGTTTAAATTTGGTCCAGTAGTTTCAGAGAAGAAGATTTTTGTAAAAGTTATATAAAATGACGAAAAAGTTGAAAAAAAATGACTATAAAGGGCAGTAACTCCTTAAGGGGTTGACTGACAATTTTGGTCATGTTGACTTATTTGTAGGACTTATTTTGTTGAACATTATTGCTGTTTACAGTTCATCTCTATCTATAATAGTATTCAAGATAATAACCAAAAACTGCAAAATTTCCTAAAAGTTACCAATTCAGGGACAGCAACCCAACAACAGGTTGTCCGATTCGTCTGGGCAGATAGATCTTGACCTGATCAACAATTTTACCCCCATGTCAGATTTTCTCTAAATGCTTTGGTTTTAAAGATATAAGCCAAAATATACATTTTACCCGTGTGTTCTATTTTTAGCCATGACGGCCATCTTGGTTTGATGGCCAGGTCATCGGACACACTTTTAAACTAGATATCCCAAGAATGATTGTGGCTAAGTTTGGTTAAATTTGGCCCAGTAGTTTCAGAGGAAATTTTTTTGTAAAAGTTTACGGACGACGGACGACCGACCAAATGTTGAAAGCCCAACCCAACAAATTTGGTCATTTCAAGTACGACACCACACATATAACAGACTTTTCAAACAAAACTAGTTCAGGATTTCCAAACACTTAATTAGATTTATATACCAAATACACAAGCAATAAACCCAGAAAATAAACACCTAAAGGGAAGCTAAAACAACATAAGACTCGTTCTGTCTTGAATATGCTTTCACTAAATAGTCTGTAATCAGGTAACCATGAAATGCAGACTCACGGAAGGGTCAAAATCTAGGTTGTTTCCAATACCAAGGGGAGTAGTCAGGATGAGTTTTAATCGAAGGATCAATTCAGGCCATGGACAAGGCGTTTCTGGTTACAAGAGCTCATTTATTCGTAATGCATTTTCCATAGGGTACCACTGGTGTTCCGTATTTTTTTTCTCGAAGACTACCCAAACTAGGGAAAAACGAGTAGCCGTTCCTCTTACTAGAAATGCCAGTATTGCATTACAACCCCAAAAAAATATAGGATCATGCGGCTCAAATTGACTTAAAATGCAGTTGAAAAAGATCGTCTATTTTTTTCGCTTTATGAACATGATGAAAGAGGCATATTTTTTAATGGCTCCGACGTGCAAAAATGGAAGATATTTTCTATACTTCGTAAATTGTGAATATGATTTTCGGCAATTTTTACACCTAATTGGATATGCTTTCGTTTAAATGTATTTCCAATCCTGTATAATCCAATCAGAAGCTATATGATTCTATTCTGAGTACCATCTTGGGGTAAAAAAACTTGCAAATAATTGCGCTCTTGTAACCTTCTCTGTAATACAACAATTCAGTAAGATACAACTTTTATTAAACAACACGCATCTGAATCAGGTGCACATTTAATTAGTTACAGTTTTGCGAGTCAATGGTCTATTTCTGCAGTCTATAAATAGATTTCTTAGACCAAAAATAAATTCTTTCAGTATCTAACTTTCTTTAACGACTCACTCTGTCGTCCTGATCAGGGCTTGCATGTGGATTTCGCTTGTTAACGCTTAAATACTTAAATTTACCGTCCTTATGTTCAAGTCATAGATTTGAATCACTCATGTGAATGTCAACAAATAATGACTCCGAACTTTTACTTGCTTTAATCCGCAAGTTATAAAATTTATAGCTTTAACCTTATCAACAACTGAACAGCTGAACAGTGAAACCGAATCTCGTTATTCGCCAACTGACAACTTTTATTCAGTTCAAAGAACATTTCAAAAACTCAACTCATAATTTAACCAGCGAGCCGCTTTCTAAATAAATTACGTCTCAACACGTAAATATTCAAAGTTTTCTGCTAAATCTCCAATGCAAACCGTGATCAAAAACCAGCCAGTTTTAGTCACTTAAAATATATACATGAAAATCATAGGAAAAGGGGACTTCTTAACTTATAAATATTGTATTTTCTTCAATACACTAATTATAGTATATAAAATAGCCCGTGATTCCTACCGAGACCACTTCCAAAAATATCACGCACATGGTTGAAAATTCCCCATTTTACCTTACATCTATACACCTGGTAGTCTGGGCTGAGAATGATTTCTAGCAGACAATATCTACACGAGCTAAATTTTCCCCGCGAATTCAATCGAGCTCTCTGATTGGTTGAGAAGTGAAAAAAATGTTTAATGGTAATGCGAGGTTCGCTACGTCACTAAAATTTAATGAATGAAAAAAAATCAGAAAGTAATAAAATAATAATAACTTGAAGCAATCTTTCTGGGAAAATAAAAATACTAATAATGAAATAAATGAACCAAATAAAGTGACTAACAAACGTTACAATATTCTTCTGCAACAGTTTGTCATCTCAACTCCTCTGAAACCACTCAACAGAATTTCATGAAATCCTTTTAGATAATAAGGAAATATACTGCCTATGTAGATGTGCATATCGACAGGAAATTACGATTCACTTTTTTTTCTAGGAGTTACGCCCCGTTGAACCTATTTGCTTCAATATACATCTTCAACAGTTTGTCATCGCAACTCCTCTGAAACCACACAACAGAATTTCATGAAATGTTGTAGATAATAAGGACATACTATGTAGATGTGCATATCGACAGGAAATTATGATTAAATTTTTTTTTTCTTGTACAATTTTTTTTTCTTACAGTAATTTTATTTCTCCAGTGACAATGTGGGAAAGTGGGGTATGTGAGCGCGCTCACTAAGGTTCTTTGATTCGATTAAGCGGGAAATAAATCTGGGAAGCAAACCAAAACTGAGGGAAACACGTCAACTGTAACAGGAAAACAACGGAACAACAGAAACACTGAATTGAACAAAAACAAACGCCACCAATCATAGACTATTTGATAATAACTGCCATATCCCTGACTTGATACAAGACATTTAAAGAAACAAATGGAGGGTTGAACCTGATTGTATGGCTAGCCAAACCTCACGCTTATAAGGCAATGTTAAAATACCGATTAAATGACAACAATCAGGACAGAGAAATACATAAATAAATAATATAATAGTACATTACAACATGTAAACCACAGAATAACAACAGACACCTCCCATGCATTTACGACAGTTCACCACACACATATTATTAACTGTGCGTCACGCAAATGTATCAACGACACAAAAAGTGACGTAATTGTTGTGACGTTTATATTATCACTGTTAAATTTCTGAAAATAGAAAAGATTAGTTTTTTTTGTAGACACGAACAAGAATATAAAATTAGGATTGAGTTTGTAATAAATAAATTTTGTGTTTTTACTGTCTTCTGATTGGTTAAAATTATTAGTTTTATTTTCAATGTTGTCAATTTTGATTGCGACACGTTGTGTATTTATACGGCAACATGTGTGTACGTTGTTATTGTTAATATAAATAATATAAAAAGTTCTTTGAGCCTAATAGTTTTGATAGAAATTTATTTATAATGATTGGCAATAATTTATTTTGATTTTATTGAACCATAAAACTAATTTTTGACTCTTCACATTTTACATAATCCGCTTTGCGGATTATTCAATGTGAATGTTCAAAAATTAGTATTATGGTTCAATAAATTCAAAATAGATAATAGCCATTCATTAAATGGTGTAATTATTTATATTTTCTAACCATGTTGGTTTTTCTTCTAAATCAAAACTGTGTATAAACAAAAGTATCCTGTACATATAGTTGCTTTAAACTAAAAATCATATAAATGAACTAGCTGATTAATTATCTTAACTTTACATAAATATAGAAAATATAAAATAAAATAACTTTAATATAAGGCAAGATCATATAAGACCAAACAGTAAACACACTTGAAAACAAATAACATAAAACAAAAACAAATGTAAACGAACCACGAGTAACTGGACTATACTTATTTGTTTTCAAGCCTTGTAGCGGCATTAGCCTGCTCTTTTTCGAAATCTACAAGGGTGTCTTTAACGTGCAAGAGATATTGCTCTCTCTTAACACGGGTCAGCTATTTGTCGTCCCCTTCCGACGGACTATCATCGTTTCCTCAAGACCATACTCGCAAATGGTGTCAAGGGAGAGCCGAAAAATCAGTCCCTAAAATGTTCATCCCAGACGGAAATCGAACCAGGAACCTTTGTGTTAGTAGTCCGATGCACTAACCACTACACCACGGCTCTCTAAGCTATTAAACACTTTGTTCTCTTTGCAGCCATGGTGGCCATGTTGATAGATGTATAGGAATAAAAAAAAAAAAAAAAAATTCAGAATGAAAATGGGGAATGTGCCAAAGAGATAACAACCCGAACAAAGCAGAAAACAGCCGAAGGCCACCAATTGGTCTTCAACACAGCGAGAAAAAATCCGCACACGGAGGCGGGCTTCAGATGGCCCCTAAACAAAAATGAGTACTAGTTCAGTGAAAATGGACGTCACACTAAATTCCAAATTTATAAATGAACTAAAATTAAAAAACATACAGCATTTACAAAGGCCAGAGGCTCCTAAACTTTGTTAACGATACTCGTTTGGTTGTAAGTGGATCAATGTTTTAGAGGACCAAGGACGACAAATGATGGCAATAATCTAGCAGGTCCATAGGGTTAGATGAGTTACAATGACTTATTTAACACAAAAAATAGTAATGAAATCATTTTATTTTGTCTGAAGATTAAGATAAGACACAGCCAATTTCAATATAAAAGTAGCCAGTTTCACTCCACAATCAAGTTTAATATAACAACAGTCAATTTCACTCCAACGACAATTTTAAAATAAAAGCAGACAATTCAACTCCACAGACAATTTCAATTTAAAAGCAGTCAATATCAATCCACAGTAAATTTTGATATAAAAGCAGCCAATTTATCTTCATATTCAATTTCAAGTATATTATCAGCACAACTGTTAGTTCGTCAGCATCATTGTAAGTTCGATTTTTCCGGATTGTCAGCTTGTCTGTGCATTTTGTAGTTGAATTATTTCCATCTTATGTGTTAAGAGGTTTCTTGATTTTATCTCATTCTCATATGCAAATTTTCGTATGGTTGTCATTTCCTATTCATTTCCATCTCAAGGGCACGCCCATTAGGATTTTTCTTAAAGAGCGATATAATCTCATTCCTCAATTTCATGGACATGATGATGTAAATGATGAAGTTGGACAGGCATCCAAGCAATGTAAACAGTTTAATGATTTCAAGAAAGAACCTAAAGACGGAATATCTGTACCAATAAGATCCACTTATCATATATGTATGATCTATCAGTAATTTTGACATCTCATCTTCATAATTTTGAAGAAGACGAAGAGATCTGAATCTTTCGTTAGCCAAAAAATCGCCAGCTGTATGCTTGAAACACCACCATAAGTTCAAAATAACTTTTGGAATCTCTGTTATGAGGAATACGACCAGAACTATTACTATCATTATAACAGACCTTCTCTCTTGTCTTCTTTGTTCTGTCACTCGACCCTTGAACTTGTTGGTACTTAACTTGTAGATGATGAAACATGTAGATATTACCATTACGAAGCAACAACAGGTCATGAGAGTAGTTTGAAACATCAGGTAATGAACAGATGCATACTGTATTACATCTTTGTCGTTTACAGAACCGATACATATTTGTCTTTGCATTGATATATCTTCTTCTAACCTAATCGCAAAATGTCGCGGTATACCAAGAGCAACTGACAATACAAAGAAAAAAACGCATATTATTGCAGTTTTATTTATTGTCAGTTGATTTTTTGTCCAGATCGGATACCGAATAGCTATAACTTTCTGCAACCCAAGACATGTTGTGATCATGAAGGAAATATTATGGAATGTGAAGAATGATATTGACAAATGTGTAGCCAAAGAACAATACGGGTGTTGTAAAAAACACTCATGAAGTGTAAGTGTCGTGCTGTATTCACAATCATATTCTAACAGTAACAATGGATGCAGTCCATAAGACGAAAATGCGGTAAGAAAGTCGGCTACAGCTAGTCCTTGCATGAGTATTGTAGCGGGTGACCGCAAAGCTTTGCGACACAGTAAAAGAAATACAAGGATGTTAAACAGCATAGAGACATAGGCAATAACAGAGCCAGCAGTGAACACGTCTAGTAAATGTTTGTCACTGTCAATCAAATATAGAATACGTGATTTTACCGCACCCATTTTTTCATTAACTGTACACTGTACCTGTTCTATAAACTAGTCTTGCCACGATATGTAACGTCAGATCTTTGGGTTGAAAATAAACTTTAACTAATGTCTTATTACTTACTATTTCCTATAGCGTATATTCATTCCACATGTCCGTATTCTTTTTTGGTCGTTTTGCATAACCTTTCTCTAACTCATATTCAACAAGAATGAGTTATGTTATTACTTTTATTGTGCTATATTATCATATTTTGTATTTTACTTTAGATTCATTTCCATTTAACACATTCTATATGTCAATACAATAATCTATATTCATAATGAATTCAAAATTTTTAATAAGAGACAAATCGTTTTGTTACAAGTAATTAGTATAATTGTTTTTGTTCATAAATATTGATTTGATTCGATCAAATTAAAGGTTAGGCTAATCCAGTCAAATATCAGCTTTATGTTCAAGGCGAAAAGGATAAATCATAAGCATTTACAAATGTTACAGTGTAAAGATCTATTTTGTAAAAATATCCCGAAATGAGAAAACAAAAATCTATTGTATTAGATCAGAGCAAAGTTTGTAAACTTTTTAAGCACACTGGTTTCGATCATTAAGTTTACCGATAGTGACATGTTAACTGTAGTCAGTATTTCCGTTTTGACATGATTATAACAAACCTTTCTAAAATTGTCCGTTTATAAATTTTGAAATATCAAAGAAACTAAGGTTTTAACTCCCTCTGGCAAAGTTGACCTTAGATAAATTTGGCTATTGTTTAGATATACTTCGGTCATATAGCTTTTTAACTGTTTTGGAACGTTTACATTCTCGGCTTAATTTCAAATATTCGGTTTTGAGTGTTCATGATGAAGGTAAATTCAGATATGCGATTCGGACGCAGGAAATTAATGACGTGTTTCTTTCACTTTTTAACTGAACATGAAATGCCAGGGTGGGTGATGCAAGCAAAGGAGGAGATGCATTTTTGATTTTTTGCATTTCCCTTCAAAGTTTAATTTTCTAGCCTGATTTGTATATTTTTAAACGATTTCTGAGATTTCAACATGGCAAATACTGTCACCTTAATTTGTAACATTGAACAGTGTAACCTATTTACCTAAGAGAAAAAAGGTCGATATATATTACTGGCGTGTTACAACCGAGTTAATGTTTCAACTACCTTCTTAAAAGTAAAATGTCGATAGAAAAACAAGATTATATGCAGCGTTGTTGTTTTGATTATGGGAATTCGAATAGATTGACTAAAAGTGAACCGGGTTTGTACTAACATGAGCAAAATGACGGATGTTACATGTGGATAAGGATCTGTTTACCCTTCCAGAGCACCTGAATAAACCCCCGGTTTTTGATGAGGTTCGTGTTGCTCTGTCTTTAGTTTTCTATGTTGTGGTTTGTGTACTGTTGTTGTTTTTACCCATGCATTGTCAGTTAATTTTTGACTTATGAGTTTGAATGTCCCTTTGCTATCTTTCGCCTCTCTTTTGAATTGATGTTTCATCTCTGATTTGATACATTCAATTTATTCACAACTATGAGACTCATGACGATTTAGAGCTTGAAACATTGCAAAGACATGTGCCTTATGTTGATGATTGCATGTTATCTTATAGATATTTGTCATTGACTTATAGCCCGCATCCTCTTTCATTCATAAGTACCTTCATAAATGACGTCTTTTAAAACTACCTGGGCAGATTGACTAAAATCTTACTGTTTAATTGATCCATTCCGTTTTAGTGTACAATTGATATATCGTTATATTTTTTTCCTATTTTTCTTTGCTGTTATGCTACGATCGTATCTTGTTGCTGTAAGCAAAACCTTCAACGTTAATTATTTCACAAGAATAGAAAAATAATCTGATATGTCAAAGGGCAAGAATATCAGAGCAGCATTTGTCCTTGTATATAATTCCTTAGTTTGAAAAAAACATTTTTATCGTCCTAGTGAATCACTGTTTTGTGTTAAATGGCTGCTTCATTGAAATTAAATTCTTTTATAATTTGTATGAATGTTTATAGGAATTTTTGTCAATTCACTTCCTATGTATGTGTACATCAACAAATTGGAACATATATTTGAGTCTACTTAAACAATAATGATAAGAGCAAGATTTTGCGAGAGTAAAGTAAAAGTTGCAATACAATTTAGCAGGATGGAAACCCTTTAAACTAAAACGACCTTTTTGAAACTCCCGGTAAAGCCATTGTAGTAAATAAAAACTTTCGAGTTCCTATTTAAATAATTTGTTTTGAAGTATTCCTTTTTCTATGATTATTCAGCTTAATTAAAACAATATTGAAAATAATGAAAATTGAAATACAATAGCACATCAGAGAAAACTTTAAGTTGTATACTGAAGTGTCCGACAAGAAGCTTGATGTGTGTGCCGACTCATTTACAACTGTACTCAGTCTGTCATTTGTTGAAATAAACTGTTGATGTTGAAAATGAAAAACCGAGTCAGCGAATAATTGCTTTTTTGTTGCGAGTTCAAAAATATTAATGACAGACAATTTCCAGATATCTATGAGTTTTACATTTTTCAATTCCATATTTTCAAATACTATAGCAAAGTAAGACTAATATTTATCATACCTTTATATGACAATTGTATTAGGATAAGGGAATGGAGGAGTGCTTGGATGATTTGCTATTTTATAACGTCATATTAAAATGTACATCGTGATCTTCGATGAGTAGGAAAATAGAGGAAATGTCATTTTTATTTTGAAGAAATATGTGTGTAATGTTGCCATTGATCAATACAATGAATTATGAATTAAAATGAAAATATCTTTACATGTACCTTATAACTTCCGATGTTAAACTATAATTACATAAATATTAATCGTTTCTCCACTAATTTTAAAAAATGATCAAATGATTAAAGTTGATTGTTTTGTATTGGTGACTCTTTGCAATGGCATCATTTCATCAATTAATATTCAAACCTCTCTCCAGTAATTTCATCCTTCAGACATGCAATGAAATGTTATTACCGCTTAAGAACATTTTGGAAATCTACTCCATCTTCTTTTACACAACAATGGGAAAATTCACAGAAAACAAATATTCAGATAGAAACCGTTTTTTTACAAAAAAGAAAACGAGGGATCACAACTTTTTTTTATAACATTTGAATAATAATAACTCATTGATGGCCTTTTCTCTTAAAATACAATATTCTCGCAGTGTCCCTCTGTCATTGGTCAGTTAAAGACGCGTGTGATCATTTCTGAAGTACTACTTTCTAACTCAAGCTTATAGTGATTTAACACAACTTAATGCTTATTTTTTGTCCCTGAGCGGCAATATTTTTTTCTTCTAATGGTCTAAACAGTGTATCAAATTTGGTTCCCATTCCAGAATAGTAATAAGCTTGTTCACACCTTTATTTCTGAAACCAATTCAAAGAAATGCTAGTTTTAATAAGTAAAAACATTCTATATTCAATGTGAATCAGTATTCTCAAATTTTAATGAATTCATAAATATTTTGGTATGTTCCAATTTAAAACAAACATTATGTCATGTTAAAAACAAAATCATATTAAAGTTTCGTTGAATTTAATAAGAAGTTTTGATATATTTTTTATAGATATTATCCATAATACTATGTATTCAATTTATTTCCATCAACACTGAGGAGCATAGATAACAGCATGTTGACATTAAAATTCATTTAATAAAAATCAATTACATTAAAATGTCAACAAAAGAAAAGCACTTTAAAATATTACATGTATTATGTATGCAATAGTGCCACTATTTATTAATTGATATATACAGTCTATGGAAGAAGCGTATCGATAAAAACTTTTCTTATATCACATATATAGCGATATTGTCTAATATCAATTGTAAATATGCAGACATTCCATGCGGAAAATGTTGTTTTCGGCAACGAAAAATTAAGAAAATACTTACTTTAAAACTTATTGTTCAAATATAAACAACAATTGAGTCTAAATATACATTCAGAAGTTAGTTAGAAGCTAAAGTTTATGTCCGTGTAAAATTTGAAGTGCTGTGTTTTTCTTATATACATAAAAAAAACAATGCGATACTTTTAAAATATCATAGCGGTGTTTTTGTTATATCAATATTAGTACCGATTAGTATTAATATTAGACTATTGTATCCATATTTTGACAATTTTACCTATTATGTCTGTTTTGTTCACGCATCGTTGTAAATATGACAGAATTTGACGAGACTTTCATACACGTGAGAGGTTAAGCGCTATAAAACCAGGTTCAATCCACCATTTTCAAAACTTGAAAATGCCAGTACTGAGTCAGAAATATGACAGTTGTTATCTATTCGTTTGGTGTGTTTTATCATTTGATTTTACCATTTAATAAGGGACTTTCTGTTTTGAATTTTCCTCGGAGTTCAGTATTTTTGTGATTTTACTTCTTAGTATAGTATTATATGTAAAAAAGCAGTTTTAAGACCATTGCTTAAATTCAAATTGTTTTGGGTAAAATCTTACATATTTCTCAATTAGTTGTGGAAGCAAAACTTATCAAATAAGGGTTTAATAAACAATTCCGTAATCAAATAGATAAGTATCAAAATGATTGTTCACATATATAACATTTAGCAAATTTCATAATGAACGCACCGAAATAATATATATCCGATATGCTCGCAACGCACGCATGGAAGACTTTCATTGGATAACAATGAAACTAACTTGTGACAACGATGAATCATACTGTCCTCGTACTGATTGATTCGACAAAATCTGACCTGTACTTTTGAATCTCCTTTTTTTTTTTTTTTTTACAAATTAGACCGTTGGCTTTCCTGTTTGAATGGTTTAACACTAGCAATGTTCTTGTTCCTATATAGCGTGGTGTTCGCTGTGAGCCAATGCTCCGTGTTTAAGGACCTACTTAGGTCTATAATGGTTTACTTTAAACAAATTATTACTTTGATGGAAAGTTGTCTCATTCGAACTCATGCACCATCTTCTTATATCTATAAATCTTTAAAATTTCCCCTTATAAATAACTACTTTCCAGTTCTCAAACTGAACGATCTAAATTTATCAATATAGAAAAGATATATACACATTTCTAACGTCAACAGACATTTACATCTTTTTTATTTGTGTTCTAAACATTTTTTTTAGTACTCATTGAAGAAATTAATTTATAAAAAGCGATACGGACATTAACAACTATAGGTCACCGAAAGACCTTCAACAATAAGCAAAGCCCATACCGCATAGTCAGCTATAAAAGGCCCCGATAAGACAATGTAAAACAATTCAAACGAGAAAACTAACGGCCTTATTTATATAAAAAAAAAATGAACGAAAAACAAATATGTAACACATAGACAAACGAATTACAGGCTCCTGACTTAGGACAGGCACATACATAAATAATGTGGCGGGGTTAAACATGTTAATTAGTCGGTTAAACCATGTGATTGAAAACAATAGACTGAACAGATTATTAACACTTCCAACTATCAATAATCTTTAATTTTGTGACAGTTACGAAATTTTAGTGATATTGATCCTAAAACATTAAACCGGTCATGATCTAAGTTTGTGAATTATGTTTGCAGTTTTCTTGACATGCATTGTGACGTGTCATCGTATTCATTTTATATTAGAAAACTATAGCAGTTATATTAGAAAAGTATCGCATTCATAAATTTTTGATATTAAAAAATCATCGCTATGATATAAGACAAATATTGCATTGATATTTTAAAATATAGCAGTATCTTTGACTTATGGGTGATTTTGGCGTAGCAAACAATTGAATTCATCTCAATTGCATTCCACTGAATTTACTACATGATATTTATAGAATGTGTACATCTACAAATGATAAATCATGCATTTTTGTTTCATTTATTCAACAATTCAATTTTCTCGTTTAAATACATTTTGCTTGTTATTACATAAAATAATTCATGGAAATTACACACCATACGTATGTCGTGTTAAATGTCACCCTGTTTTAAGAAACGAGTCATTACTTTATACCGAGAAATCTGCCTTTCGTCGTACAAATGCTAACATTCGTCTGAAATTTCCCACAATGCAACTCGTTGATATAAGACAATATCGCTCGTTGATATAAGAAAAGTTTTTATCGAATCGCTTCTTCCATAGACTGATATACATATACACAGCCATGTATCACCATCATTGCTGGTGATCCGATGGAGAAATCTGTTGTAGAGTTGTCACTGACTCAGACGTACTTATAAATATAACTATTTTCTATGGCTGTATCTTGCATTAATTTGTAGGATCCTTTACTGATTTTCTTGATAGAGGGTTACTGCTCACAAGGAAGCTATTAAATCAAGAGTTCCAAATGGTGAAGTTGAAATCATCCCTTCGTAAATTTTACGGACGCCATCACGAGTTGGTAGACCGTTATGGAATAACCATTTCACAAATGATATCGGATATGTTCCTCACGTCGTAACTACAATCCCCTTCCCTTTCATGAATTTGACCTACCGAATTAGACTATTTACCGGATTTGTAATCACATAAGCAACACGACGGGTGCCGCATGTGGAGCAGGATCTGCTTACCCTTCCGGAGCACCTGAGATCACCCCTAGTTTTTGGTGGGGTTCGTGTTGTTTATTCTTTAGTTTTCTATGTTGTGTCATGTGTACTATTGTTTTTCTGTTTGTCTTTTTCATTTTTAGCCATGGCGTTGTCAGTTTGTTTTAGATTTATGAGTTTGACTGTCCCTTTGGTATCTTTCGTCCCTCTTTTACTATAGATAATTGAGCTGCTCTGTAACAATAACATCTCCATGCCTTATATATCATGTACTGTAGTACGACATTAGATTAAAACGAGGAAATGTAACACACGACCACCGAAAGCTTTATTTTTGTGAAGCCCAGGTTGTCGTGTGGTCTAGCGGGACGGCTACAGTGCAGGCGATTTGGTGTCACGATATCTCAGTAGCGTGGGTTCGAATCCCGGCGAGGGAAGAACAAATAATTTGCGAAAGCAAATTTTCAGATCTCACATTGTTGGGTTGATGTTTAGACGAGTTATATATATATATATGAACGAGTCTAAATTGAAAACTACGTTCAAACCTATGATTGCGTTGGATAAAAACCGCAATTTTTATACGTGTGCATGTAAAACAAATTTCATTGTAGAAGGGTATAAATACAGCACAAACAAAGTCTACCCTATATAATCCTATTCCTGGGAACGAAGCTATCAATGTAAATGACTTATTGGTCCAGGTTAAAGATATGGACATTTTGTTTGACACTGTGGTGACAGAACACAGGACAGAATTAGTTCAAACTGAATTTGGAAAATTCCCTAAAGGAAGCATTCTCAGTTATCAACAAAAAATGGCAAGTGACTACCTCCTTAACTTAATGGATAATAATTCATTTCCAGAATTACCATTGAAAAATGTCATGATTAACAATTTTGAAACTGTTCTCATGAAAGATCAGTTAAAAAAGAATGACTCCTTGAAGGTTACACTGCTGCAAAGTAAAGAGATTGAGGAAGGAACACGTCTTCAATCGAATGATCCTAAATGGCATAAAATTAGACGTGATCGTATCACAGCATCACATGCAGGAGAAATAGCCAAGAGAAGAGCTGATGGGGCTAAACTTGCTGAACGCTTACAGTCAACTAGACATGTTCAGACAGCAGCTATGAAACGTGGTATAGAATGTGAGGTTACTGCAGCACAAGCCTATAGCAAGGTGATGAATGACAATGTCAACTTATATCCATGTGGTGTGATTGTAAATCCCTGGTGTCACTGGCTTGCAGCTACCCCAGACAGAAAAGTATATGCACCTGATAGAAATCAACCACATGGTTTATTGGAAATAAAATGTCCAAACACTGACCAATTATCAAGCGTCAAATGTCTTCATTTAATAGACGGGGAGCTAAAATTGAAAAAAATGATAACTATCATTATCAAATACAAATGCAAATGGCCGTTACAGGATTAGACTGGTGTGACTTTTTTGTTTGGCTTGAAAATGATTCACATTTGGAAACAGTTTATTTTGATAGTGAATTTTGGGAAGCTACAAAAGACAAACTTGATTTGTTTTTCAACACTTATTTTTTGAACTAAATTATGTCACTGTATGCACTGTATAAATTAAACACAATGCCAACTTTTAATTAGTGATGATTTAGTTTTTTTGTTTAATTAATGGTCTTCTGAACAGAGTCAATAGATTAGCAACAGTCCATAACTGATTCACAGATCCAGCTAATGAAAGTGGGACTGTATACTGTAAAAGTCTATATTCTTTAGCCCGCTTTATATGCCGCTCAACATGTATTCTTAAGGATGCAATTTTTTGATTGTCCTCAATTTGTGACGGTGTAAACTGTCCATCACTGCAAAGGAAGTGTGGTGTAGCTATTGATACACCTGTATCTTTAAGTAATTTATTTAAAATAAACCCTTTATCCGCCATTATTTGGTCTCCTGGTTCTAATAAGTCAATAAGTCCACTATGCTTGGTAATTTCTATGTCAGACATACATCCAGAATATAATGCAGAAATGAAAGTGATAGCACCATGTGGCGATATTCCGACCAGTCCTTTCCAGGTGTTGTGACTTTTGTATGATGATAAGGTTTTTGACGCCAAGGCTAAAGAAGAAGGTCTTTCTGTAAAAATTTCGGTACAGTCTATTATCACACGCGTGTTAGGGTACAGAAGTTTGAAGTCCTGTGGCTCCATTATTTTACCCCTACTAGGCCAGATATTAATGCCACCCAATATGAAATATAAATAATTTGTCCAAGTTATTTTTTTTCTGCTTACTGTTGATGCATGAATGTTAAATCTTACTGACAAGTCCTCAGTCAGAAAACCACACCTTAACCTACATAAAAACATAAACAGTTCATCAATAGGATCCATTGACTTTGGACGTCCTCTATTGCTGGGTTCCTCAGAAGACTTATAATACACAGTTTTCATTCTTGTTGCAGTAGGCTTGATAACAGAATAGAAAATTAAAAATAAATCAAAAGTTGGAAATCCAGTATAAAACTGTATCATTTCATGGTCATAAGAAAATCTTGTTACTCCGAACCGTTCCATTTGTAATTTCTGGTTTAAACTTGCCAGCTCATAGGTCTTGTCTTTAAGTTCATAGTCCTTTTGCTGTACCACATGTTCCAGTTTCTCAATTTTCTCAAGACAGCCAGCATGAATGTTAGAATCACAACTCCTGTCAATACAAAATAAATGTATTAAGTAATGGTATAATCTCCTTAACATTAAAAAGGGGGAAGTAGTTTTAAAGCACACTGTGTTTCCCTTTGATTTTATAAAATATTTTTATATTTTCTTTTTAATTATTTTGAAAATAATTATATACATAAAAAAAACATGCAAGTTTAATTTAAATTTGAGTGTGTACATTTAATAATTTTTGTATTTTCAATTAATACAGTTTAATAACTTAACTTACATGTCATTTTCATGATCAACACTTTGTGAATTGTGAACTTCACAGACACTCTCCTCTACAACCATTTCATCTTCATCTTCACGATCGTCAACTTTCATCTTCTTGAAAAGGGACTGTCTTGATGTGGGGGCCTTTCTGCTGCTTTCATTTAATTTCCAATCAAAGACAGATGGAACAGCTTCTGGTTTGAGACATTTTCTGGAGTCCAGCGGTAATCTTCCTTCTTGAAATGTTTGGAACAAACCACTGTATTTCCTCCAATCTGAAAACAAACACAAATGAATAGGTTTCGTTCTTGTATAGCATTGTTCTTAACTTATCATATTTATAATGTAGACCAGTAACATATTTATAAAAAAAAATAAGAAGTTTATTCTTTTTATTATTAAATAAAAGTATTTGCAATTTACAAATGTGTTTATAAGTAAATTACAATTTTCAAAGAATGTTGAGAATGATATTGATGGTGTTGTTTACAAATACATCACATTATTTTCATTCCCTATGACCATGATGACTGACGTGTTTGGAGTTCAAAATGCATATTATATTTATAACAGTCTCATACACACAGTGATAAAAACAACATGGGATAAATTTATTACACATATCTACAGATATGATGAAGGAAAAATCGCTATCAACATGTGGTAACAGTTTGCCATGGAACACTTAAACAGATGTTTTACGGCTAAAATAAAAGTATTGTTAAAGAAAATATTGTTGAACATAATCTTTTAGTCTGTCTGAAACTAATTATTGAAAATTGGGACCGGTATTACATATAAAAGAACATTATCGGCTTCTATGAAAAGTGTAAACAAATGCACGTGTTTCTAGTATTTACCTTGAAAAATTCACCTTCATCTCTACGGATTGCAACAATCCACTGTTTTTTTGTAAGCATTTTCTTTTCTGATGGTATATGATGAAAACTCAGCTCTTTATTAGTTCTGGCATTGCCATTACAAAATGGCACACAACAGTATTCATCTCTTTGTTTACTTGTTGATGATGCTGGAGAAGCCATTATTGATAATACCGGTGCCTAGCTTAGCCTCATTTTCGAAAATTGAACTCTGGGTCAATGCATACATGAATAACTTTTAAGAACCGTCTATAGGATGAACGGATCATATAAACCGGAGGGAAAATATGATACAAGCCCAAACGAAAAAATATAAACGAGTCTAAATTGAAAACTACGTTCAAACCTATGATTGCGTTGGATAAAAACCGCAATTTTTATACGTGTGCATGTAAAACAAATTTCATTGTAGAAGGGTATAAATACAGCACAAACAACATTTTCCAAAAGACCAAAAAAGTGAAAAAGTATATCTAAATATATAGTTTCGATTTTAAAGCCACAATGTGACCTTGAGTTGAAGAACAGCAAATAAAGGGCTGTTACGATGACTTTTCTTTGTTTTTTGCTGTTCGTGAACTGATCATGAACTAATTTCGTATCAAGAATACTCCGTATCCCTTCTTTCCTAATGTACGGTAAGCATTTCTTATCATTCTGTTTCTTTACTGTGATACTCTTTAAATACTACTCTCCTTCCTCTGATACCGTTAGTATCGCTACCATTTCCCGTTATTACACAATTAAGTATTGCTACCCTTTCCTGTTATTATATAATGAAGTATCTCTACCCTTTACCGTTATTATATAATTATGTATCGTTACCCTTTCCCGTTATTATATCATTAAGTATATATTCCTCCTCCTTATTTCAATACATACTTTGCTACGTGTTGAAGGCTTCATTGAGACTTTGAGACGGAGAAAAATCAATGAAAGCGCTGTTGCGTTGCTTTTTGTGTGTGTTTTTTATGTGTTTTTTTTTTTTGCTGTGTTTTCTAATGATTTTGTGTCATGGATGGATACCTCATATCCTTTCTTTTGTATTATACGGTAAGTATTTTTTTGTCATATTTTATGTTTAACCCACCATTTTTTTGGTCATATTTTATGTTCAACCCAACATTTTTTTCTTAAAATTTCCTGTACCAAGTCAGGAAAATTGACATTGTTATATTATTGTTCGTTTTTGTGTGTGTTTCATTTTAATGTTGTGTTTCTGTTGTATCGTAGTTCTCTTATATTTGATGTGTTTCCCTCAGTTTAAGTTTGAACCCGGATTTGGTTTTTGTTTTTCTCAATCGATTGATAAATTTCGAACAGTAGTATACTACTGTTGCCTTTATATATAATTAGTCCGTTCGTTCACTATGGTACTCAAATGTTTATCCCCTTTCTTACCATATTTTGAGTATCCATACCCTTCCTTCCGATACCGTAAGATCTTCCTTCCTGACCTGTCGCACTGTAAGTAACCCTTTTCCTATTATACTGGTAATAAGCTCATTACCTGAATGTGCGGGTATGTGTAACATCTCCTCATCATGACATACTGTAAGAATTCCCCTTCATGCCGTACTTTGGTTACCTCAGTTCCTATAATACTGTTAATATCTCTCCTCCAAGAATGACATCGTATTTGGAACCTTATTCCGACAGTCTTAAAAACCTTTCCCAAAGTTAGGCGTTCATTTGGTTTTGCTTGATGAACATGCAGGCAGCCACGTCGAGTCATCATATCCTGTCATTATGTCATTATACCGCTCTTTTTGAAAATACTTTTTTTTTCATCCACATTGTTATTCTTCCTCTTTCCTGTAATAATGAAAGTATTCCTTTCCTGACATATATAATGCTCCAATTTCGAGGCCTATCTGTTTGACTTTGAAATGAAGAACGGCAATAAAAACGCTGTTCAGTTAGTTGCTTTCTGTGTTGGTTTTTTTGTATTATGCATGGATACACAATATCCTTTCTTTTGTAAAATACGGTAAGTATTTCTTGTCATTCTGTTACTATTCTGTCCACACCCTGTGGTACTGTAGGTACCTCTCCTCCTCCCTGTGGTAGTATATGTATATCTCCCCATCCTGAATAGTTTTAGTGTTCAAAACCTTCCCTTCAATACTGTACGTATCATTCGCTTTCCTGGCAAACTGTAAGCATCCCCATCAAATTTCCTTTCATACTTTAAATAATCCAATCTTTGTGATATAAGTATCCCTTTCACCGTCATAGATACTGTCATTAACCCTCCCCTTTCCCGCCTCTTCCCTTCCCTTTAATACTGTAAGTATTTCTCCTCTTTCGTGTGTGTAACCTTGAAATGAAGAACAGCAATTAAAGCGCTGTTCCGTTGCTATCTGTGTTATTTTATCATGTATGGATACCTCGTGTCCTTTCTTTTGTATTATATGGTAAGTGTTTATTGTCATTCTGTATACCAGGCAATCCAATACGATATGACAACATTTTATTAATATCCAATCGAAACATGTAATCCTTTGTAACCATATACCTCCTATAGATGTGCGTTGGTCCGGTTAAATTGTAACAATGCTAAGATGTAAGATTTTTTATTTGAAGTAAATACATTTAATTCACTTTGATTAGGCATGGATCAAAAACTGCTCAGCTCGGAGTCAAAATAATATGTCCGGGTAAGTTGACAAGTCTTCCTTTGGACTTCTTATTTGTCTATTAGCACGTTAAAATGCTGCTCAGCGTGTCGGTCTTGTACAAAACTGGTTTTATATTCATATAACATTATCATTGTTTTGTCATTTGATTTTGCCATGTTATTAGACACTTTCCTATTTGATTTTCCTCTGAGTTCAGTATTTTTGTGATTTTAATTTTTGCTTGTCCTCAATGTGTATTTTAATTTACCGCGAAGAAAAGTGATAACGTTCACAAAGACGAATAGGCAAAATAAATTGTATTTTGGTGTTTTTTAAATTTGGAATTGTTTTTGAAAAATACAAAGTAGTTGAGATATAATGTAAAAAACGTATATTTTTTGCAAAATGTAAATCCTAGGTTATAAACATTTTGTATAACGGGCTGTATAACATATAATGGAATACCTAATAACCTATCATTTTGTTTGTCATTGTGAGCTTCAAAATTGTATTTTCATCTTTTATCTAAAAAAGTTATCAATTATTACTGAACAAAATAAATGTTTCGAATCAATTTGATAAATCTGACACTAAGTTGCAAACCACACTCTCTATTTTGAGAAATAAAACATTGTGTTCTAGTTGTCTAGCTATCTATTCTTTTTTACAACTGCTTTTATCAATTAGGATATGCGATAAAAGTTATATCTTTTCTATTTCGTTTTAACATTAACGAAAAATGTAACAATCAGAAGTTCAGAGTTTTGTCACTATATTTCATATCATTGTATACAAGTTTAACCATATTTAAATCATATAAAATCAGGCGGAAACCCGGTTGAAATAGAACGAAAGAATCGAAGCTCTTTGTTAGAGAAGGCGATAAATGCTTACTGTAATGTTTATTGTAGTGACCAAAAGTTTGAAAGTTAATAGAAACAAATAAAATGAAAATTTTCTTATCAATTACGAAGTGTTTTATTTTAAAAACACCATTTGCATACGTTTTCAATTGATCTAGTACATAGCTTAGCAGAACAATTAGATATCAAGTCGACGACATGGGTATCTTTCAAGTTGGATGTAGAAAATGCATAACCTCCGATTTTTTTTTGAATTACCACGGACGGAAAACATATCAATCTACTAGTGCAGTAATTTTCGTGTCTGCCCTTCCATTATGTGACTCAAGAAAAAATTCCAAAAAAAGGGTAACAATTGTATCGAAAAGAGAAAATCGAGTCCACCTTTTTATGTTAGGGCGTGTTTGAGTTTAATATTTTGTCTTGATATCGTACAAAGCAAGAATATTTCATACATCGTCTCGCTTCAGATTATATCATTTATATATATTAAAGCTACAGGTTGAATTTATAACATAAAAAAAATCACAGTACTAAAAGATGAAATATATGGGTCAATGAAATACCTATCCAATGAATCACAAAAACAGAGAAGGTGTGTTCGAATAGCTATTTTTTTACTAAAAGTACTTGACGACAGTCTTTCAAGTTGGATGATGAAAATGCATATCTTCGAAAAATTATATATAGGGTTTATAGTCTTCAACCAAAATCTAGTCTGCCCTTTCACGAAATATTTAATTATAATTTTTTTAAATGTTTATGAATTTTCGAAAATTCCACCTGACAACCGATCAGACAATAGTTTTTAATTTGACTCAGTGCAGACAAGATCATTAACTGATGCTCATTAGCTAGTTGATACATTTGTCTTTTTAAAATACAACTGACATATAAGGATCGTAATGGTGCAATGTGGAAAAATTTATCGGTTTCCAAGAGTAAAATTGGCAGCGCGTCATGCCTACAGTGGCTTCCATTTCTACGATTGTGAAAATGAACCGACGTAATGGGAAGATAATTTTAACAAAGTAGAATCCTGACTGTAATTCAATACAATTTTACATCAATCTAATTAAAATTAAATCTCCGCACTTGCTCCTCTTTGTTTATATATCGCGCGACATATAAACAACGAGGATCAAGTGCGGAGAGAGCAAGTGCGGAGATTTAATTTTAATTGGATTGATTTTACATATACAGTTATGATTGTGTATGTATGCAGCTGTATGTTTGTGTAACAATAAAAAATAAATGATACATTATATAGAATATAAAAATAATATAAAATCGGATGGGCTTGTCTGAGGAACTGGATTGGGTTGTTTATTTAATTTGAAGACTTTTGTTCTCTATTCTTGATAAATTTTACCCATTGTTCTCAATCATTGATATTTCAACACTCTATTTTTCTCTTTTCTTTAAATTGTTTTGCTTGTAAAATAAAAATAATAAATAGAAAAAATATGTATATTCCAGTTCGTTAACTCAAACGAACATAATCTATACACCTCGCCAAAAGTTAAGCAATACCTATATGTTATTGCTTCTATTTTTTGTTTTAAAATCTAATTTAATACTGCTTTGATTCCATATATTTCGTTAATCTATTGTTAATCGACAGGTTAGAATTCAGGAACAAATTCTATTCCTAGGTACCTTAAAAAACAGGTTTTATAATGCTACATACAAGTTTTATCCTTGCAAGTTTCGTACAATGCAATGTAACTGTTAATCGCAGACTAAATTGTGTCAATTTACGTGCCCGTAGACCAGTCAAAAGACCATTGCTGACTCGTAGGCATCGTCAATCTCGACATCAGTGGTCACGTTGTCACCGCAATAGGACTTTGAGACAGTGGCGTTACGTCCATTGGTCTGACGAGAGAAGATTCCTCCAACATCATATTGATGAGCGCATGCGCGTATGGCGTCTTCGGAATACAGCAACAAGGAAAAAGTTCATTCTTGGAACTACATGTAAGGGTTTGCCATTTTGGAGAGGCTTTTCATTTGACTGCAAACTGGACCTTTATGTTCTGGATGGGACTATGACGTGTCTAAAATATCGCGATAACATACCCGGGATATCGATGTGCCATAATTGACTATCACAATCTTGCAACTAGACCAATATTCATTGACGATAATGCTAAGCCACACAGAGCACGCATTGTTTCAAATTATTTACGCAAGAAGGTGACTGACACTATTCCTTGGCCACCCATGTCACCGGATATGAAGCCCATTGATCATGTCTGGGATGATATTGGTCGAAAAATCAACAACAGGATTCCTGCTAGTAAGAATTAACAGGAATTACGAGCAGCCTTGATTGAAGAATGGCAAAGAATTCCTGTGAGAACATTACGACGCTAAGTTCAGAGCATGCGACGACGTGTAAATGAACTAATTAAATGGGCATTTAAAAAGTCAGAATGTGAATATATATGTTCAAACTCTTTTAGGTCATTTTTTAGTAGCAATAAACAAAAAAACTATGTCAATTGGACATGCTTTGATACTATATCTGCCCTTGAATTTTTACTAGATAACATTTTTGTTCGCTTTGGAGATTCCGTATAATGCCAGGTTATCGGAATTCCAATGGTGACTAACTGTGCACAACTTATTGCGGACCGGTTTTTTGTATTGCAATGAGTTACAATTTATGACAAAAATCAGCAAAGTCTTTAAGACCCATCGAAACTACATCTGATTCACAAATTTAATAATACTTTTACATATTTGAATGATATTTTGGCTCTCAATAATGACAACTTCAGTATGTATACTAAAGACATTTTTCCTGTTGAACTTACTTTAAATAAAGCTAATACTAACAATGACCACTACCCTTTCCTCGAACTGATATCTATATCATTAACGGAAAGCTGAATACTAAAATTTAGGATAAAAGAGATGATTTCTCATTTCCTATCGTTAATTATCCATTTTTAGATGGTGACGTTCCCTTGTCACCATCTTACGGTATTTATATATCTCAACTTGTACGATTCGCTCGTGTTTTTGATTTTAACGAAATTTATGTATTACTGAAACATTATTACATCAGGGTTTTCGATATCACAAACTAGTCAAAACATTTACTAAATTTTATCATCGGTATAAGGACATCATTTGTAAATATAGCTCAACATGCAGACTTCTTATACGTTCAGGTATTTCACATCCAATGTTTTATGGAAATATTCTTTATAAAGCACAAAAATGTCAGTGTTCACCTCAGAAGCTAACAAAACCTTTAAATAGACTTATTAAGAAGGAATATAGTTACGATACTGTTGTTAGGTCATTAAAGATTGCATATTTTGGCGTTAATATTGATTCACTTATAGGGTCTTTGCATCAGAACTAAACACTTTTATTTAAAAACCAGTTGTTGGCATGACACGGGTTATGTTCTTCTCATATATGTTATGATGGCATGATACTAGACCCCTCACGGGAAGGATTGTGATATTCATATGATAAAGACATAATCTATCAATCAGTTTAATTGAAGTCTGGAGCTGGCATGTCAGTTAACTGCTAGTAGTCTGATTTTATTTATGTATTATTGTCATTTTGTTTATTTTCTTTGGTTACATCTTCTAACATCAGACTCGGACATCTCTTGAACTGCATTTTAATGTGCGTATTGGTATGCGTTTACTTTTCTGAATTGGCTAGAGGTATAGGGGGAGGGTTGAGATCTCATAAACATGTTTAACCCCGCCGCATTTTTCCGCCTGTCCCAAGTCACCTGGAGCCTCTGGCCTTTGTTAGTCTTGTATTATTTTTAATTTTAGTTTCTTGTGTACAATTTGGAGTTTAGTATGGCGTTCATTATCACTGAACTAGTATTTATATTTGTTATGGGGCAGCTGAAGGACGCCTCCGGGTGCGGGAATTTCTCGCTTCATTGAAGACCTGTTGGTGACCTTCTGCTGTTGTCTTCTCTATGGTCAGGTTGTTGTCTCTTTGACACATTCCCCATTTCCATTTTCAATTTTATTGTCCGGAAGCGTGAGGAATACACTCGCTAGTGACCTACATTTTACTTTAATGTATTCACAAATTGTCACTCTCGCGTTTTAAAAAGAATTTTGTGAATAGTGCAAAGCAAATTTTCAAAAACGTCAGTATCAATTGAAACTACATCTTGTATTTCATTTTGCCATTTTACAACCATTTGCCCAAAATGTAATAGTAAAATATTCAATCATGAAAACAGTCAAAACTTTCACTATTCAATTAATATTATATATGTAATCTTATAAAAACGCAAATTTACTTTATTGTATCGATATTTCGATAAGTTATGAATTCAGTAAAAAACGATTCTGGAAAATTATCAGGTGTTGCTTAACTTTTGGCGAGGTGTATATTTATAAAAGTGCACATTTTATAATTTATCGCTGTGTCGAACGTTCGGGAAAATACACCAAAATCTAGCAGCTGGTACTGGTTGCCGCATACATGTTAAACAAATCTGCAAATAAATTTTAAAAAAGACATAATAATTAGAGAAAAAAAAGATTACAAAATTGTCCCCACAACAAGCTATATCTGCCTGAAATTTTTTTAGAAAAATAAGTTGACTCGTTTTAGAGTTTTACCCCCGAAATCTAGATTAATTACTTCTTTTGCACATCTTTGCTTTCCTCTCGAAAATATAGGAAGCTAGGTAAACTGTAAATGCAATTATATAATTATCTACCCCAAAAAATCAATTTTCCCTGTAATGTCTGTAAACGACAATTTATTTTGGAGTTTTTGGTTTGGATGTTTTGTATCATAGAAGCTAGTCAGAAATGTAATTGCAAAAAAAGATAGGAAATGATAATGGCACAGTTTCAATGAAATGAAAGAAAAATGTTTAATTTATGCAGTTTTCCATACATTTTTTTTTTGGAAGCAGCATGCACTTCCACGTGGACCAAATTTTTTCTAGAGAAGCTTTATTGTAGTTATATATATATCTTAAGTTGTTTCTCGTGTGCGCACATATCTTCCAATCAAAAACAGATTTTAATATGTATGTAAAACAAGGAAAAACATGAATAATACAAATGTTGTCATGGTTTGTTGCCATGGCAACTCGTCTAATGTGAAATTTTCTGAACATCTTTTATCTTGGTATAGTTCGTTCATATATAAGATAACGCTGCTTCCAAATTTGAACAGAAATGGACCAAATAAATGCCTTATAGCCTCGTCTCCTTTCAGAAAAGGTGGGTTACCTTTTTGGAGTTGCTTTCCCTGATTTTTTTTATTTATTTCGATTTTCACACATGTTAGGTTATTTTGATGCAGGTAGGTTAAATTAAGATTTGCAAAAATATCGAATAAGAAGATTTTGCAACCTGTTTTGGGCTTATTTTAGTCTTATCTACGTTTTCTCCAAAAACGGATATGAATGAAGTCTTCTATAATCGTAGTGACAATGCAAAGGCAGACATTCACTTTTTCACTAAGTGAGCAGAACATGCTTATGTTAATCTATTGTTTCAGATATTAATTAGCAAGATTGTAAAAAAAATCAAACTGTTGATTAAGATAGATTTTATTAATGTTTATTTTTAAAGTGGCCGTATGTCATATTGCATTATAATATTCTCCTATTTTAAAAGAACTTATAAAGACAGCACATTATGTGGGTTTCGTTGGGTTGCACGGTTACATCCACTTCGTAAAGGAATAGTGAAGCCATAAATTCTTATGAAAATTAATTACATAGTATGATTATATGATGGCAACAAACAATGGCGACATTTCTACAAGTATACACCACAAGGTATACATTCAGTATTAATATACATTGAATTAATAAAATGAGTTGTAACTTACAATTGATTTTTTCATTTCCAACCAAAGCATGGTAAATATAGTATATGTTCTTTTAAAACAAAATTGATTGATCAATGTCTAACGGTTGACGCTGCAAATATATAAAAAAAAAAAAAAAGAATTAAGCAAATTACAACAGAATTCGTGGTAAATTTCTTTCTGAAAATTCATCGTTATTTTTTGTTTATGCAATAGTAAAACGTCTTACTACAGCAATATGCGCTTTCTGAACTGTAAAGCGATAAGTTAAGTAGTCCTGGTAGAATATGACACACATTTCTGGAATAAAAAGTCCATATAAAATAATATTCAAGATTTTAGTCCATGTGTACATAAAAAATAGACTTTGTTTCCTATGTTCAATATCCCTGTTTCACGTTTTGAAGGAAAATTAATGTCACACATTCTTTACTAAAGGAGGGACGAAAGATATCAGAGGGACAAGCAAACTCACAAATCGAAAAAAAAACTGACAACACCATGGCTAAAAATGAAAAAGACAAACAGACAAACAATAGTACACATGACGCAACATAGAAAACTAAAGAATAAGCAACACCAACTCCACCAAAAACTAGGGGTGATCTCGGGTGCTCCGGAAGGGTAAGAACTTGAGATCACTATGGTCCCATTTATCTTGGATTTATTGTAAAATTATGAACATGGACTACCATAAATGTATAGAAAACAAATTAAAGATACCGATTTTAAGGACCAAATGTTATGTTGTTTCACCTTCAAATAGTATGCCATGCCGGTTGTTACACTGGATCACACGCATTCTCGTATGTTGTTGTGTTGATAACGAAAAATCGATTATTTGAGCTTATCAAACGTCGGCGGAAACTACGGCGACAACTATTTGTATGAAGCTTTATATTTCAGAGAATAAAAGACCTGGAGGTGTTTTACTCTGCAAATGACAGCCATATGTCCCAAAGTTACTATTCGTCATCTATCAATTTATTTGAACTCAATTGTATGGTTCAGTAAGTGCTGAAAAGTATAGATTTTGTTTTATTTGAAATCTTCTCTTATTTAAGTTCGATGTGACTGTCATATAAGTGAGATGTTTAGCTAGCTATAAATCCAGGTTAAATCCACCATTTTCTACATAGGAAAATGCCTGTACCAAGTCAGGAATATGACAGTTGTTATCCATTCGTTTGATGTGTTTGAGCTTTTAATTTTGCCATTTGATAAGGGAATTTAAGTTTAAAAGGCCAAATAAAGTACGAAGTTGAAGAGCATTGAGGACCACAATTCTTAAAAGTATTGCTAAATAAAGCTAAGGTAATCTATGCCTGAGGTAGAAAAGCCTTAGTATTTCAAAAATTGTAAAGTTTTGTATACAGTTAATTTATAAATATGACCATATCAATGATAATTCACGTCAACACAGAAGTGCTGACTACTGGGCTGGTGAAATGTTCAGGGAATTAAAAATCCACTAGCAGTGGCATCGACCCAGTGGTTGTAAATAAACTCATCATAGATACTAGGATTAAATTTTGTATAAATGGATCGTATCTTAAGTTGTTTTTTTATTTATTTTTTTAACAAATTTGTGCTATCCCGTTTTGAATAAGAACACAGCTTCAGCCAAACTGCCAAAACAAAACTTTTTTCATCTATGGAAGAATTTATATAACGTTTTAAGAAATTTATGCAAGCAAAATTAAAAAAAAAATACCATTAATGCATAAATTATGTTAATTGAAATCTTAAAGACGATTACATATATGGGCCGATAGCGAACAAGTTGTGATATACACACTGTAAGAAGGGACAAAAAAGGAACATCACCGTCCAAAAACGGGACAATAATAATAAAAAAAAGATAGTGTTTCCAGTGTGAAACTGAAATATCAAAATCAATAGAAGGACAACCCTTGCTGTGAGTTTTAGGTTTATTTAAAGTTAGTGTTCTGCTTCACTTGGCACCCGCTTGCTGTTCTTGTTAACGTTACTACAAAGTTGGTGATAAGTCCAATCTGTAGGTCACGTTCGCGGACAAGAGGGTGGGATATATCAGAATATGTTTTGGTTTTGAATACTATAACTTGCCTATCAAGTAGTTGTAATAATCGGAATATGGATTTTAAATAAACAAGTACATATAACTCACCCTCATGTCCAAAATTAACACTTCAAGATAATCTACCGGATTGTCAATCATTTCTTTTATCTTATATACCATGCTATATTGCCGTCCTTGAAACAGATTCACATTGGGAAAGAAGAAATGTGGAAGATGGTTCTCCTCAATAGATTTCAGTAGTCTTTTCAGTGCCGATTCATAACGCTCTGCTAATTTGTCTTCTTTCCAGTTATTTGGGTCTGGAAAATCATGAGCTTCATGAAGCAAAATTGTTTTCATATGATAAGAGGTCAAAGGTGGTGTTGGATTAGAGCCCTCGGGTATTTCCATCAATCTCACGGCTTTGAGAATGACCAACAATTTCTTATGTATAAGCTCATCTTGACAGTGTCCAAATATGCAGGTTTCAGCGCGAGAAACAGAATATCGCCACATCAGATGTACATCAGCTGCAGTTTCGCTAATGAAACTATCTTCTGCATTCACATTTTTAGCCACCAGTCCAAAGCCGATTGTGTTTTGAATTTTGTCTACAGTATCAAACGACGGCCACCGTTTTATTTGCGATGAACTTTTTTTAAACCATGGTGCTAATACGGCGAGCCAAATTTTTTCAAAACTGATTAACAAAACCATCAGTTCAAAGCCGATAATGTTCCGAAAATTCTTTAAAGTATCAAATGTCGGCCATCGAGTGATTTGCGATGAATTCCCATTCAACCATGGTGCTAATTTAGTGGGGGGCAATCCTTCACAACCAATTAACAAAACAAGGTCACATTTGACTTTTCCGAAAATATCGCTGCTTTGGCCATATTCACCCACTAAAGTTATGGCTACTGAATCTCCACCTCCTACTTCTATATTTGTCAAACCATGAAGGTCGTTGGGATGTTTTGATTTGATGTTAGATACAGCCCATTCAAAGCATTTTTTGAAGTCAGAAGATATCCTTCTAGGATCAAGATATCCTTTGTTATTGATGCAGTCTTCCCAATCTTCCCAGACAGACGGGTCAACTTTAAATCTAGCAAAACCAGGGGAGTCAGGTTGGTCAGTTATGACCCCTTTAATGTTGAATATAAGAAGAAGATCCATTTCTTTTTTCAGCATTGCAAATACGTCTGTTGCAGAACTTCCAACTAATTCAATTTTGCTTGATCGAAAACGTGGATATTTCTTTGCAACCTCCTCAAGCGCATTTTCGATGTAATGTTTAAACACCGTATATTCTTCAAGCTGATAACCAAATGCTCTTTCCAGATAAAACCTCTCAAGTGCAGCATTTAATCGCAATTGCTTCTGGCACTGAATAATATAAAGTCCAAAGTAAACAATTTATATATTATATATCAGGACAAAGTTTAATGACATTTTTTGTTATCGTTAAAAAAAAAATTAAAATTACAAGGCACGGGTTCATTTATATGTACGATTATATGTATCTTGTGTATATTAGTCTAGACACCATCTAAATAAAGGCAAGAGTAGTATACCGCTGTTCAAAACTCGTAAATCTATGGATAAAAAAAACAAAATGGGGGTAACAAACTAAAACTGTGGGAAAAGCATTTAATATAAGAGGAATTTAACGACACAACATTAAAATGTAACACACACAGAAACGGACTAAGCATTAAACCAAATGCGATGAAAATAACAAACATAACATCAAAACCAAATACATGAATTTGGGATAGAAAAGTATCGTGACACGTCTTATAGTAATGTGAATTCACACTCAAATATAAGAGAAAATAAATGATACAACGGAAACACAACGTGAAAATGTTACACACACAGAAACGAACTATGATATAACAATTGCCATTTTCCTTACTTGGTACAGGACATTTTTAAAGAAAAAATGGTGGGTTGAACCTGGTTTTGTTGCATACCAAACCTCGCACTTTAATGACAATGTTAAATATAACATTAAAATGACAACATAATATTACAGGACTACAATAACAACTACTAACAAACTATCGAGTTAACCTAAGAAGACTGCAATATAAGCGATTCAAATATTTAAAAAAAAAGTGATAGCGAACTCGTGCAATCAGATATTCTAGGTTTGTTTAATTTCATATGATAGGACAGAGATATATGTTAATCATCGTTTATACCTTAATTAGAATGATTTTTGGTGGATATAATCAGTCAATTAAATGATTTACCTTTTTCACTTTCAATGTTGACATTTATTTCCCTTTAATAATAACTCATCACGCATATTTCATGCGTAATCTCTCTCTAGCTATGGTGTTAAATTGAAGATTACACGAATACAGATTCAATGAGGTCGAATTAATACTTGCAAGTGATAAATAAGTCATTGATGTTCCTTGACATATTATTTTCCAAAATTGAACCATACTGGCTAAAAATTATTTCACTATTTCACTTTAATTAATGATAGAACCTAGCAAAAATATATTTATTTATTTTTCATATCTCATTGCTAGTGGCCCTTTAGCACTAGTAATCTGTAAAATATCATAAAATTGATATCGCATTTAATGTAAATGTTTTCGTTCTACTTCGAGTTTGTTTATGACGTAAAATTCCAATGGCTATATGAACAGCTGCACACTTTTCATAACAATTTAAATAGACAATTGATGTTTGTAATGTAATGTAATGTAATGTCGGTGCTATGTTGTAAATGTCCAACCCAGCTGTAAAGGTTTTCTTTTTTGTAAACATCGACAGAATTTTTCAACAAGCGAAAAAAGAGTTTGTCGGTTACCTAACAGCAGTTTGATGTATACAGAAATGCAATACTCTTCCCAATTTTAGTCTTCATAGATTACTATGCTCTTTATAAAGCCGACTAAAGAATATAAACCAAAGACTCTTGAAATGGCGTTGAAAGCTTTACGACTCTTTAATTAAATCGAAATGTAACACCTTTTTTTTAGTCTTTGCAGAATCCTACTCTCTATTATAAGCTGACTGAAAAATATAAACCGAAGACTATTGCGAAGGCGTTTAAGTCTACAAACGTATAAAACAGAAAACTTTTCTACGGAAGAGTAGTTTCACATGTTTTCTGGTAAACTTTACCGTAACAAATAAAAATATCAAGAAAATTTTGAATTTCATTCACAAAAAAATTTGACTGATTTGGATAAAAAGGAATTCAGATATTCAGCATACAACAACCATTTTAGACGAGAAGTGACTCTAAAACAGGAAGTAGAAAATTATATCCCTTATTTCCGGTAATAGTATATAGAAATAATCAGTATGAAGAAACCAATGGGAGGCAAGTAGTAACTTTAACTAAATTAGAAGTACTTTTTTGTCGATCGGTTAGAAATATTTTAGTTGATAGACCTTCTAAAGGTTTTGTTATTATCTTTTTATTATCTGCCACTGTGTATTCTTGTGTAATATTTTTGTTACGCTATGCCATAGTCATAGGCATATAATCGGTATATTCTGCACATTATATTGAACAGTTATTGCACTTTTTAAACTTATCCTGTTTAACTAAACACTTATAATTTGAGAGTTATCTCCCCAAAATTATTTTTAAACACACTATCTTTGTAAACTGAAAAGAAATCTACAAATTTATTGTTTTCTAAATTGTTGGTAATATCCTTAGGATTTCATGTTCAATGTTTATTAAAACGAGACAAAGGCTTCATATTACGGTTATTTTCCCCTTCAGTGCACTTTATGTTTAAGTACAAGAGTAGTTTAACTCGATTTTGTTGAACTTCACACTTCTACTACATCTTATTGGTACATTAGGCTTTAAGATCGACCCATAAGATTTTAGAATAATTCAAGCAGAAGTAACCTTTCAAAGACTGCAACTAGCTAGTTTTTACCTAATTCATTAAATAGTACCTATAACTATATATTTGACAATCAGTGTGAAGAAACATGTCAAAAGAAACCGAAAGTGACTTTTTCAATAATTAAGTAGCATTTTATTTAAAACAAAATCAAATAGAAAATATATATTTTTTAAATCATAGTTAAATTTTTCATGACATCGGAAGTGATTTTAATTTAACCGAAAGTTGCTTATTAATAAAGATAACAGTAGTATACCGCTGTTCGAAAGTTATACATCGGTTTGAGAGAAAACAAATTGGGGTTACAAACAAAACCTGAGGTAAACAAATAAACTATGAGAGGAAAACTACGAAACAACAGAAACACTAAAGTGCAACAAAAAACCAAACGGCAATGTAACACACACAGAAAAGAACTATAAGCTAACAACTGCCATTTTCCTGACTTGGTACAGGACATTTTAAGAAAAAATGATGGGTTTATAACCAGTGAAATCAGTGTCATCTGACCCCACAGCTTCTATGTTCCTCCTACTTTTCTTATCTATCAGAAACTTGTGTGAATACCCCTTCAATTTTTCTCTGCAACATTCTTGTTTTTTTTTATTTTGGCCCCGCAACGAAGTTGTCGGTGCCATATAGTTTTACCCTTGTCCGTCATTCCGTCATTATATCATTCTGTATTTCCGTCATTCCACAACAAACCATTATACGGAGTTTTTGTCTAAAGGCCTTCAGATATTGGACTGATATTAGGTGTGTGAGTTAACAATGATGAGTAACAGATCAAGTTTAAGTTCCGTTCCTCTAATTTGTGCCGAAAATACGGGCTTTGGACTATGATAAATTGTTGAAAATCACAGTTTTACGGACCTTTCTCTAAACGCCTTCAGATATTGCACTGCTTTTTCGTATCTGAGTTAACCATGATGAGTTACAGATCAAGTTTAAGTTTTGTTCTGCTCCGCTAGCTCTGGCCGAAATTACGGGCTTTGGACTTTGAAATTGTTAAAAATCACAGTCATACGGACTTTTTTCTAAACGCTTTCAGATATTGGACTGATTTTTGGTATCTGAGTTAACCAGGATAAGTAAAATTTACATTCGCCATCACGAGTTGGTTGACCGTTATGTAATAACCGTTTCACAAATGATATCGGATATGTTCCTTACATCGTAACTACAATAACTTTCCCTTTCACGAATGTGATCTACCAAATTATAAAAAAGAAGATGTGGTATGATTGCCAATGAGACAACTATCCACAAAAGACCAAAATGACACAGACATTAACAACTATAGGTCACCGTACGGCCTTCAACAATGAGCAAAGCCCATACCGCATAGTCAGCTATAAAAGGCCCCAATAAGACAATGTAAAACAATTCAAACGAGAAAACTAACGGCCTCATTTATGTAAAAAAAAAATGAACGAAAAACAAATATGTAACACATATGCAAACGACAACTACTGAATATACAGGCTCCTGACTTGGGACAGGCACATACATAAATAATGTGACGGGGTTAAACATGTTAGCGGGATCACAACCTCCCCCTAACCTGGGACAGAGGTATAACAGTACAACATAAGAACGAACTATAAAAATCCGTTGAAAAAGATTTAACAGATGGACAAAAATACAAGTGGACGTGACCGGGTACTTATACATCCCGACACAAAAAGAAACATTGAACAGATCTGAGAGTACTCGCAGTCATCTGACAGCTAGTTCAAAGCCACTAACAACTAATACATAAATCATGCATCTAAGACTAAACTATCAATCCGTACACAGCCAAAATCCAATGGATTTAGTGTAAAGACGTCATAAACAGCCAGAGAAAAACATGACTTTGTGCAATGCCAAGTTACAGGTATCGACAGATTGTAGATCCATTAATATGTATATGTATATAATATACTAGTAATATTTAGTTTCTTTTAATTTGCTGATAACAAAATTAATATTTAAACCAATAAAAACAATATTCAATGACCTTATTACAGTGTTGAGTAGGTAACCTTTTAGAATAAGTTTATTTAAAGGAGCGAATTAGACTATTTACTGGATTTGTTATCACATAGCAGCACGACGGGTGCCACATGTGGAGCAGGATCTGCTTACCCTTCCGGAGCACCTGAGATCACTCCTAGCTTTTGGTGGGGTTCGTGTTGTTTATTCTTTAGTTTTCTATGTTGTGTCATGTGTACTATTGTTTGTCTGTTTGTCTTTTTCATTTTTAGCCATGACGTTGTCTGTTTATTTTCAATTTATGAGTTTGACTGTCCCTTTGGTATCTTTCGTCCCTCTTTTACAGATCAAGTTTAAGTTTTGTTCCGCTCCGCTAGATTTTGCCGAAATTACGGGTTTTGGACTTTGATAAATTGTTGAAAATCACAGTTATACAGACTTTTTTTAAAACGCCTTCAGATATTGGGCTGGTTTTTTTTGGCAAAGTATGTTAACCATGATGTCCAGTTTAAGTTAGGTTCCGCTACGCTGATTTTTGTCATAATTAAGGGTTAATGACTTTGAAAATAGTTCAAAATTTCAATTACACAGCCTTTTTTTCTATAACCCTTCAGATTGTGAGTTGATTTTTGATATGTGAGACTACCATCATGTCTGTGTCCACATGTGTTGTTGAAATTATAGTTTTTCATTATTTTTTTTAGACGGGGCAATTCGTGTCGTTTTGACACATCTAGTTGTATTTAGTTTTTGTGATTGTTTATTTTTTTACCTTATCTGCTCGGATACACTAAGCATCTATCATCACTTACATAGAGTCTTACAGCTTAAGGCGTCACCGGAAAAAACATATACTGGAATGTTTCACAAAAAATATATACATTTAAAAGCATGCATTATAGGTAAGAACATAAGGGTAACTGGTGAATAGAAATATATAGTCACCGGTGGTCTTCTTCCGAACGGCAGTAAAATCCTAGCCAAAAGGGGGCGTCCGTTTGACTGTGTAGGATGTACAAATACGTATACAGTCATAATGGGGATGAAAATTTCAAAAAGGAAGCCATTTGTAAATAGAATGCCACTTTCTCTGTACGTTATGAACCTTTGCAACAACTCTTTGACGGGTCCATAGGTGGCCTGTTGCCTATCCAATATACACTCAGTGACATTCCAAACTTCCTAATCATTCACCCTCGGTCAACCTCTATTACAGGACCTTCATATTGTATTTGTTATCAATTTATTCTCATCCTGAACATGCATGAAATAGTAATCGATCGATCATTAAAGGTTATATTGATGTGCATGTGTTTTATCTTTGAATAAAGAAGGATATAGTTTAATCAAAGATATCCCTATTGAAATTGATATTATTAGTACACCTTTTTGTTGAAAAGAAAGAAAATAAAATACAAGGTAAATAAAGATTTAAAGACTGAAATAAAAGGTTGCTTTTGAAAAGGCAACAGTAGTACATCGCTGTTCATAGTCATATTTCAATTAAGCAAAAACTAAATATTAAGATAATAATATATATGCTTTATCATTAGTTTCATTTACTGATACAGAACTATGAAACAATAAAAAGTATTCATTTAGATAAATGCTATTTGTTCGAATAACACATATTTTTCCCTGGAATAAATTTGCTATTAGAATAAAAAAAAAAAATATCCTCAAAAGTCTGAACCAGTTAACTCGTTCTTAGCCTGTTTTCAATGTCTGAAACATCCTCACCCAAAAGTCTCAACTTCTTAATCATACTTGACCATATACAAAAAGAAGATGTGGTTTAATTGTCAATTCCCCAACTCTTCACAAGAGACAAAATGACGCAGATATTAACAACTACAGGTCATTATACGGCATTCAACAATGAGCAAAGCCAATACCGCAAAGACAGTTATAAAAGGCCCCGGAATCACAAATGTACTTCGAACGAAAAACTAACGGCCAAATTACTGTACACAAAAATGAACGAAAAAATATGTAACACAGCAAGAAACGAGAACTATTTAATTATAGGCGTTCCTGGCTATGGTCAGGAACATTTATACAGAATGTGGCGGGTTAAACATGTTAGCGGGATCGCAACACTCCACTTACATAGGACAGTGGTGTAATGACAATTTATTTCTATGTTATCAATCTTGGTATGGTGACTTACTATCATTATTAACTATACAATTTATACAATATATTTTTAAAAGAGGGATGAAAGATACCAAATGGACAGTCAAACTCAAAAATCTAAAACAAACTGACAACGCCATGTAAAATATATACTAAAATATATACTATTGTATTTAAGAGTAAAACAGATCTAATTTACTGTCATACAAGTGCGAGGTTAAGCTAGCTATGAAACCAGGTTTTATCTTGGTCACTTTGAAAACTATTTACACCACTGGGTCGATGCCACTGCTATCACCAGCCCAGTAGTCAGCATTTCGGTGTTGACATGAATATCAATCATAGGGCCATTTTTATAAATTCCCTGTTAAAAAACAAAGGATTTTCTTATCCCAGGAATAGATTACTTAAACCGTATTTGGCACATCTTTTTTTTTGAGAATTTTGGGTCCCCAATGCTCTTCAAGTTTGTTCATGTTGTTTATAACTATTTTGATCTTGGGCTTCACTTATGAGTCTTATGTAGATAAAACCCGCGTCTTGCGCATTAAATTATAATCCTGGTACCTTTGATAACTTATTAATCCATCATTTTCTACATGAGAAAATGCCTGTACTTAGTCACGAATATGTCAGTTGTTATCTATTCGTTAGATGTGTTTTTGTGCTTTTGATTTTGCCATTTGATTATGGACTCTCCGTTTTAGATTTTTCGCGGAATTGAGTATTTTTGTGATTTTACTTTTTACTACGGTCATTGACCATTGGCCATCATCACAAAAAAAAAATAAAGTTATGTTTACTCAAATAAGGACTTAATCTGAAAAAAAAATCTTTATAGAAAATATAAAGCTATGCAAATACAAATTTGGTTTTTTTTTGTCAAAATGATTACGAATAGTATGAAAACGGTACAATTTAGTCTGTAATAAACAATGAGAAATAAGTTATTAAAAATACCGAACTCGAAGACATATTTAAAGTCCTTTATCAAATGGCAAAATCAAAAGCTCAAAGGAAAACAACTGTCATATTCTTGGCTTTACAGGCATTTTCTTGTGTAGAAAATGGTGGATTGAACTGGTTTTTAATGTAGTTAAACCTCTCACGTGTATGAATTTCAATATATTGACAACAATATGTGAGCAAAACAAAAAAACTTTATAGTTAAAATTGTAAAATAAAATTAGAAATGATAGACTCAAGAATATAATGTTTCCTGAAAGTTTGATTGCCTTAATGCAAATGGGTATATTCGTTACACAGGTAACCATAGAAAATAAATATATAAAATAATATTAAAGGAATTTAAGTTAATATAATTGCAAGATACAAGACTAAAACATTTTACAGTATACAAATTATATGTAGAGAATCTTTGAAAGTTATATTTATAATATCAACAAAAGTAAATCATTTTTCCAATTAATTATGAATTATTTAGTTTTAATGAATGTATAAATGGTATAAGGAAAAATAATAACTTGATATTATATTTTTTTTTAGTTTAAAGCATTTATTAAATTGAAAACACTTGGATCATTTGAATTTAAGGGAAACAATAATATTTCATTTTCCAGGCTTTAAGTTTTACGTTTATCAACGGCAGTTGTTTAAAGTCAACTTAGGACCGCTGCGATTGGATGTAAGGTAAAATACATATTTTTTTTACTATTTAGTCATGAGTTACTGAAGTGTGTTTGTTTAGTTCTTAAAACAAATAATTCTGAACAATTAATCGAAAACGCTACCACATTTTCATGAATTTGAAGTAAAAGATGGACAAAAGATACCAGAGGAACAGTCAAACTCATAGATTGAAAATTAACTGACAGCACCATGGATAAAAATAAAAAGACAAACAGACAAATAATAGTACAGAAGACAAAACATAGAAAACTTGAGACTAAGCAACAAAAATCCCACCAAAAACTAGAGGTGATCTCAGGTTCTCTGGAAGGGTAAGCAGATGCTGCTAAATGACAATCGACATGGATATCATTGAAGGGCTATGTTTGAAAAAAGTCATAATATCATGATTAGTATTGTCGTTTATGAAAGAATGAATGATATCGTTTTCCTTAACGTATTGGTTGTAAATGATTTTTGGGTTAAGGTCCTTACAAATATAAAAGTTTAACATCTTTTATGATTTCTTGATTTCGTTTTTGATGTGTTTTGTTATTTGATTTTGCCATGTGATTATGGACTTTTAGATTGGATTTTCCTTCAAGTTCAGTATTTTTGGGATATACTTTTTTCCATGATGACAGAATATATAATTAACGGGTATTTTGTTTACTCTTATTGATATTTTAAAGATTATTCACAAAGATTCTTTATATATGATTTGAACTTATGTAAAGTTTATTTGTCATCGTTTACAAGCAATGCTTTAAGGTAAACGGTATCATGTATTCTGTCAAAAGCGACAATATTTACATTTTCTTAAAATATCACTTTTTATAAAACATTGACAAAAACAGTTTTCGGAAAAGACCAATCGAAACAACATCTGATACAAAAAATTTATAATACCTTTAGATATTTTGATGATATTTTGGCTCTCAATAATGACGACTTCAGTGTGTAGACTAAAAATATTCATCCTGTTGAACTTACTTTGAATAAAGTTAACATTATCAATGACCACTGCCTTTTACTCTATCTTGATATCTATATCATTAACGGAAAGCTTAGTACTAAGATTTATGATAAAAGAGATGATTTTTCATTTCCTATCGTTAATTTTCACTTTTTAGATGGTGACGTTCCCTTGTCACCATCTCACGGTGTTTATATATCTCAACTTGTACGATTCGCTCGTGTATGTCACAACGTTTTAGATTTTAACGAGAGAAATTGATGTATTACTGAAAAATAATTACACCAGGGTTTTCGATATCACAAACTAGTCAAAACATTTACTAAATTTTATCATCGGTACAAGGACATCATTCGTAAATATAGCTCAACATTGAGACTTCTTATACGTTCAGGTATTTCACGTCCAATCTTTTATTGCAATAGTCTTTATAAAGCACAAACATGTCAGTATTCACATCAGAAGCTAAGAAAACCGTTACATAGACGTATTAAGAAGAGATATAGTTACCTATATATCAGTTCTTATTTAAAGTATTGTAAAAAGGTATATTATTTATGTTTAACAAGATATAAACACACCATATGTTTTACAATAATTGATTTTTCATATACGTATAAGACCAGAAACTTTTACGTCATTATTCTTAATCGTAGTTGAATTACAAAATTATAAAATATTTTTAAAAAAAATCCGCTAAATAAACAATGAAAATTAAAAAAAAAAATTAGAATATTCACCAAGAAATAATCTGATTTTTTGTTATTTGAATGAATGTTGTTCGGTGTTGGCCAATGCAGCGTGTTGAAGGCTTATATTAACCTTTACTTGTTTACTGTCTATAAATTGTGACTTTGATCGATACATGTAGTTATCTCACTGGCACTCATTCCGCATCTTCTTGTTTATATCTTATTGAAGTTTTAAAACTTATAAAACTGAAATGTTGTCTACTTTTATGAAGAAGAAAAAAAAGACTACAAATTGGGTATAGCACGACGTGTTTAAATGTGGGAACTGGCCGTGTGAATTGTGAGCCACAGAAAAGTAGAGAAAAATAAGGAAATCAAATTACGAAAACAAAGTGCAATAAAACCTTACATCATTGTGATAGATTATACCAACTTTTAACATCCAAGAAAACTATTTTCAAAAACTGTAATTTTTTTAATTCTTTTTCAAATATTTTGTTACTGTATTAATATATATCTTTTTAAAAAAGTACCCCTCTTTTACAATAGTTTAGTTAAGAACCCTATGATAGCTGAATTACAGATAAATATCAAGATGCAAGTCCTTACGAGGACCCCTTTATTCCTGATGTTGTTTAAGTTTAATAAGCAAGTGTTGGAGAAATGTTGTCATGCCCTTCTTATAAAGTCAATAAGAATTATCATGTTAAGATATAATTAAATTGAGAATAAAAATGAGGGATATGTTAAAGAAACCACAACCCGAACAAAGAGCAGACAACAGCCGAAGTCCACCAATGGATCTTGAACGCAGCGAGAAAATCCCGAACACGGAGGTTGTCGTCAGTTGGTCCCTAAATATAATTGTGTACCATTTCAGTGAAAGTGAACGTCACACTAAACTCCAAAACATATAAATGATCAACAATTCAACGGGTTGAAGTCATATAACTTTGCTCAGTGCTCGGAGCATAAAAATCATGCTCGAAACATAAAATCCAACATTTTGATTGGTTGATTTTGAAGTGTTTTGTACAAAAAACTGACTAGAAAGTTTTATGACCTCAAGGCTAGAGGTTCCTGACTTTAGACAGGCGCAAAAAACGCTGCGGTGTTAAACATGTTTTGTGAGATCTCAACCATCCTCCTATACCACTGTGTCTAAACCACACCGGCAAATTTGTTCGGACTCGATGGTATCTAACATCTGGCACAATGACGGAACATTAATAGAGAGAAGAAAGCTAGGTTTCTCCTTATTTTTTTTTATTTTTTTTATGATATCGAAGAATATATATACATATACAACTATTTTCTATTGTGAGATGCAATATTTTCTACAACCGTTCTATATTAACGGAGAAATAAGTCAAAATGCATGTCAAAATGACGAATTGAGTGAACCTTGCCTCGAAATTGTTTAATTTCTCGTTAAATTGTTCACATTGTACGGAAAGAAAGGTACGGGAAGATAGATATTGACACGGAGATTGCAAATTTAGTTATTATGAGCATCTCCATAATTGTATCTCTGTGTATGGAACGAAAGAAATGGGTCATGTCAAAATGGAACTGGCCGGTTTCGTCAATTTATACAACCCGGTTTCGTCATAGATTTCAAAATGCATAACCCGGTTTGGTCAAATAAAATAAATCATAATCGCATTACATTATAATTGATTATTTAACTCCAGCGTTCAAAAGGAGTTTTGTGGGTCGTTGGAAAACAAGTTCGTTCACCGGACAACGGCTTATTATTTATATGAGTCTCAGATTCAAATAAATAATAAGCAAAAACTTGAATTCCTACTCTTATAGAACACAAATATTTCAATTTATTTTGCATTCCGAAATTTTTTAAAAGCATATTGAGATTAAAGCTCTCTAAATATGCGTTTTCTATATGAGTTATGGGAAAATATGTTGAACATGTTTAAACTTGAAATTAAAGTTTCGGTCTTAAAAATCGAAACACACAATTGATATGTGATTTTCTCGCACAAAAGGAAGGACACCTTTATAAGTAATCTAATCATTCTATGTATGTAATCTTTTCTAAAATCGTTAACAATAAATCTTCTTAAGGATAAACGTTGATAATAAGACAACTGTATATGCATGCATAATCGACATAGAAAATGAATGTAGGATTACAACTACCATGCATTAAAATATTTTTGTGTATCCCTTATTGTAACTATACTGCTATGTCCAAATTAGTATAATAGTCTCAGGTCATCGACAAAATTCAATAATAATTATTTTGTTAACATTACAAAAAAAAACGAGTCTGTACTGTCGCCGTTGTGTTATGATGATCGTACACTGACGTTGGTCAATATATTTTGACAATATATACGGACAGACGAATTCAGTTTATTTCAAAGTGGACGTAATTCGAGCAACTTTTACATACCGCCGAGCGTAGCGAGTCGAACAATATTTTGATTATTTTTTGCTTTACAAAATCGTTAAATACAGGAATCAATATAGTTTTGGCAACCAAAGGTGGGATCGGGGCGTGCAACCTATACATCATCTAGATTCGCCACTTATCTTATAAAGTGTATACCGAATTAAAATATTGTAAGAAATGAGAAAACAGGGAAACCCGGGAAATCGGATTATGTGAGTTGGATTATGTTTATTATAATAAATGCCGAATATCAAGTTCTTTTTATCGATTTCTATACATTTTTTTCAAATATATATAAAAGTTATATAGCAAAAATGATAAGGCAGACAAATATACAAATAAATCGACTTGGCCGATATCCTAATAAAACTTATTGACCTTTAATTACGAGGTTTTTTTTCATTTCTTTGCGTTTTTACACGCCCGTCCCAATTTTGACAGGACGTATTATTGTATACACCCGTCTGTTCGTCCTTCCGTCCTTCCATCCGTCCATTCCTCCATCTATCAGTCATTCGGACCGTCCGTCTGACCGTCTATCTATCTGTCTGTCCAGCATAAACATGTCGCACCGTAACTTCAGGACAGCTTATCTTAATAAAAAAACAACAGATTATTTAAAAATGTCTATCAACATGAAAAGTTCATACAAATTCCAAGCGACAACAACCCGACCATAGAGCAGAAAACAGCCGAAGGCCACAATGGGTCTTCAATGAAGCGAGAAACTCCCGCATCCAGTGGCGTTCTTTAGCTGGCCCCTTAATAAATATTTATACTAGTTCAGTGATAGTGGACTTCATAGTAAACTGCGAATACGTGTATATTTATTATATTTAAGGGATAATTTTAACTATGATACAAGTTTTGGCACACATCGTGCATTTACTATACAGGCTCTGTCATCGGACGAGTTAAGGTTTTTTCATCATTTTTTATTATTTGTACTTTTGTTGTACTGTTTGTGTCAGCGACAACACTTTGACTCAGTCCATTCCCGAATCACACGCTTGTAATTCCATGGTTGTCTTTGGTTGCTTTATACCATATGCGTTTTGAACATAAAATAGGTAGGTAGTTTTCTTGTTTGAATTGTTTTACATTTATAATTTAGGGCCCTGTTATAGCTTGCTTTCATGCAGTTTGTGTGTTTTTCTCATTGTTTAAGGCATACGCTGACCTAAACTTGATTAATTCAACATAATTTTTGTGTCTAAAAGAAAGTTGTCTCATTGTCAATGTTTATGGGATAAGTGGTTACCGTCACTTCTTCTTAATAAGACCTAGATATAAATGACGGTCATGTTGTGCAAACCAACTTTTATTCACATTGAAATTACAAAACTGTCAGATATTGTTTTCGAAAGTTATCTTGAAGTTTCAATTGAATTTGAACTGTACAAAAAATGAATTTGAACTGTAAAAATAATGTGAAAAACATGCCTATGAAAATAAATGTGCCTACCAGAAACGGGGAGAAAGTTACAAATCTCACTGCTATGTTATGGATGCTTAAGTGTGAAAACTCTCTTTAGTGCGCAAGTAACACAGTATATATAGTACCAGAAAATCTGGCAGGACTGCATGCATGATTAAGTTGTGCAGAACAGTATAGACTATAGTCGGTTTGGGACTGTTCGTCAATGATTGAATGCATAAATGTATTAATAATTGATAGTAAATATTGTAAACTAAGTGTATATAATACAGTATAGTAAATTAAAATTATGGCACAATCAAAACCCATCCTTTTATTTTTCATTTTTACATACTAATATTATAAACAAAGAAAATATAATAATGTTACAAAATAATTAGATACCAGTGTTTGCTATTCAGTATTTATATTCCATTTAAAATTAGTTTGAAGTTAAGTGAAATAAGGGATACGCCTTTCATTAGGAAAATGTGTATTATCATAATTAACTATGTCCAAAAGTGCCCGTTTAAAATAGATTTTAACACGCCAAGTTTACTTTACAATAAATATATATTTAAATTCTCGAAAGACAATGTTTAGATCCGTGCCAAAGTTTCTTTTCATAAATTGTTTGTTAAAAAAAAAACCAAAAAAACCGGGTGATATATATATAGACGAAACCGGGTGATTGTGTAGTAACAACATAGACGAAACCGGTTTATTTTAATTTGACATGACGCTTTTCTTTCGTTCCATACACAGAAATACAATTATTGAGATGTTCATAATAACAAAATTTGCAATCCCCGTGTCAATATCTATCTTCCCGTACCTTTCTTTCCGTACAATGTGAACAATTTAACGAGAAATTAAACAATTTCGAGGTAAGGTTTACTCAATTCGTCATTTTGACATGCATTTTGACTTATTTCTTCGTTAATATAGAGCGGTTGTAGAAAATATTGCATATCACAATAGAAAATAGTTGTATATGTATATATATTCTTCGATATCATAAAAAAAAATAAGAAAATAAGGAGAAACCTAGCTTTCTTCTCTCTATTAATGTTCCGTCCTTGTGCCGGATGTTAGATACCATCGAGTCCGATAAAATGAATAGCCAAATTCATCTAAGACCAACTTTGTCTGAGGGAGTTGATACCTTAGTTTCATAATAATTTATAAATTTATAAACGGACAATTTTAGTAAAGTTTGTTAAATCATATCAGTACCGAAGCACTGACTACTGAGCTGATGATACCCTCGGGGACTGAAAGTCCACCAGCCGAGGTATCGACCCAGTGATGTAAAAAAAATGAAAACAACACGTTTAATAATTTCCTGCGTCCGACGCGCTTTTCTGGATTTACCTTCATCAGGAACGCTCAAAGCCAAACATTTGAAATCCGAAGATGTATAAGTACCAAAAATGGTTGAAGAGCTATATGTCAAAAAGACCTAAAATGAATAGCCAAATTCATCTAAAGCCAACTTTGCCTGAGGGAGTTGAAACCTTAGTTTCATAATAATTTAAAATTTATAAACGGACAATTTTAGTAAAGTTTCTTAAATCATGTCAGTACCGAAGCAATGACTACTGAGCTGATGATATCCTCGGGGACTGATATTCCACCAGCATAGGTATAGACCCAGTGATGTAAAGAAAGATGAAAAGAACACGTTTAATAATTTCCTGTATCTGAAGCGCTTTTCTGGCTTTACCTTCATCAGGAACGCTCAAAGCCAAACATTTGAAATCCGAAGATGTATAAGTACCAAAAATGGTTGAAGAGCTATATGTAAAAAAGACCTAAAATGAATAGCCAAATTCATCTAAAGCCTACTTTGTCTGAGGGAGTTGAAACCTTAGTTTCATAGTAATTTCAAAATTTATAAACGCACAATTTTAGTAAAGTTTGTTAAATCCTATCAGTACCGAAGCACTGACTACTGAGCTGATGATACCCTCGGGGACTGATAGTCCACCAGCCGAGGTATCGATCCAGTGATGTAAAAAAAATGAAGACAACACGTTTAATAATTTCCTGCGTCCGAAGCGCCTTTCTGGATTTACCTTCTTTAGGAACGCTCAAAGCCAACTGATAGTCCACCAGCCGAGGTATCGATCCAGTAATGTAAAAAAAATGAAGACAACACGTTTAATAATTTCCTGCGTCCGAAGCGCTTTTCTGGATTTACCTTCTTTAGGAACGCTCAAAGCCAAACAAGTACCGAAAATCGTTGAAGAGCTATATGTCAAGATGCTTGATTTCTTGATAGACAACATATTTGTTACGTTTGGATGACGTGTTTTTTTTTTCAACAGACTGATGGCATTCCAATGGGAACCAGTTGTGTCCCTCTTCTTGCCGAATTGTTTATTTATTATTATGAGGCTGAATCCATATAGGAACTTCTTATGATGAAAAATAAGAAGTAAGCAATATCCTTTACCTTTACTTTCCGATATATAGACGATGTTCTCTCACTAAATAATTCAAAATTTGGTGACTACGATGAACGCATCTATTCCATCGAACTAGAGATAAAGGATACAACATATACATTTAAGTCTGCCTCATATCTTGACTGACATCTAGAAATTGACAACGTAAGTCGGTTGTCAACAAAACTTTACGACAAACGAGATGATTTCAGCTTCCCAATTGTGAACTTTCCATTTCTATGTAGCAACATCCCAGTAGCGCCTATATACGGAGTGTATATCTCCCAATTGATACAATATTCCCGCTCTTGTATTTTCTATCATGATTTCATTGATTGAGGGTTGCTACTCACAAAGAAGCTATTAAACGTTGAAGTTGAAATCATCCCTTCGAAAATTTTACGGACCCCATCACGAGTTGGTTGACAGTTATGGAATAACCATTTCATAGATGATATCGTATATGTTTCTTACGTCGTAACTATATTCCTCCTTCTTTTTCATGAATGTGACCTGCCGAATTAGACTATTTACCGGGGTTTAAATAACATGAACAACACGACGGGTGCCACATGTGAAGCAGGATCTGCTTACCCTTCCATATGAGATCACCCCTATTTTTGGTTGGGATCGTGCTGCTCAGTCATTAATTTTCTATGTTGTTTATTATGTACTATTGTCTCTTTGTATTTTTCATTTTTAGCCATGGCGTTGTCAGTTCATTTTCGATTTTATGAGTTTCACTGTTCCTCTGGTATCTTTCGCCCCTCTTTTGTAAGTAAAATACGGTAAACAGAAATGTTTACTTCTGGATATTATCGTCTGTCCAAGCTTGGTAGAAATCCAGGAAAGTTTAAGAAAGTTATTAACATTTTAATTTTTTTTAGTACAATGTGAATATTTGTGGACGACGACGACAACGACGGAATGTATGATCGCTTTATTTCACTTTTGTCACAAAAGTCGAAGGCTCGACAAAAATGTACAATCCATAATGTCTTAACAACAGTATCTTAACTATATCCTTTCCGAATAAGTCTGTTTAAAGGTTTGGTTAGCTTTTGAGAAAAGCCGATATTTTTGTACTTTGTAAAGCATATAGTACCATAAAATATTGGATGTGAATTACATGAACATTTAAGATATCTGCCTGTTGATATATATTTACGAATGATGTCCTTTTATCGAAAATAGATAAACTATTTGAAATTCTTTAACCTTTTATCTGTAATTTCCTACCTTAATCCGCGCATGGAGTGAATTACATTGCAATGTAATGCATTATATTACAATTACTTTTACATAAACTGTTATATCACAGAGATATGTCTCGCTTTTTTTTAAATTTCGATAATGCAAGTGTTGAAATCAAAATAGCAACACTTTAACATGTCAGTTTTGCAAATATTCAAAGTCAATGATCCATGACTGAAAGAACATGGCTAAACAAACACCGTTTTGAAATGAAATGTGCCTATACTAATACAATCGATACCAAATACCATCGACCTCATTAAAATCTCGTATTCATGTGCACTTCAATTTAACCCTTGGCTAGCGATGGACAACGTATGACTTGTACTTGTACTTGTTATTTAAAGGAAAAGAATGTCAACATTGAAAATAAACTCATCATAGATACCAGGAATAAAATTTAATAATTACGCCAGACGTGCGTTTCGTCTACAAAAGACTCATCAGTGACGCTCGAATCAAAAATGTTATAAAAGCACAAATAAAGTACGAAGTTGAAGAGCATTAAGGACCAAAAATTCCTAATAGTTTTGCAAAATACAGCTAAAGTAATCTATTCCTGAGGGAGAAAAGCCATAGTTTTTTCAATAATTTCAAGTTTTGTTCACAGTTAATTCATACTTATGAACATATCATTCATTTAATGATCCACAGAAATAACTGTATACTAGTATAAATGTAAAGACGATGAGAAACATGTGTTTTAAATCTATAAAATAAAATTAAACAGACCTATAAAGATTCAATTGCACGAGTTGGCTTAATCTATTTATATCTATATTTATGTTACATCGCTTATATGGTCATCTGAGGTCAACTCGAAAGTTAATTAGATGGCATCTATACTAAAATACAAACGAAACAAAGCTACATATTATCGAGCCCCTGCTCTGTAAATTGTTTATTTCAGACTTTTGATAGTTTTGATAAATATTTTACATTGTTATAAATAAAATATGAAAATTTGAGTCAAATCGGTGACCATTTATTTGACAACTAGTGCCCCTTTAAACAGACCTTTTAAAGTTTTAAAGTCAATAGACCGTGACGGAGGAGAGGAGGACCAACAGATATGCAAATGCCTATTCAGCTGCATACCAATTATCATTTACTTATCACTAGGGGTTCCCCATAACTGACCAAATCACAAACTAATATATGAAAACTAAGCGAAAATTTCAAAGTCAAATAATCATGACTAAGGGGACGGGGCCAAACAATCTCCATGGAAATGAGATATGCCAATGCTTATACAATTGCATACAAATTATCATTTACTTACCACTAGTGGTTCCCCATAAACTGACCTAATCGCAAACTAATACATGATAACTAAGAAAAAGTTTCAAGGTCAATAGATCATTACTGAGGGGGCGGGGCAAAATAATCTCCATGGTAATGAGATGTGTCAATGCTTATACAACTGCATACCAAATATCTTTGACTTACCACTAGTGGTTCACAATAAACTAGACCTAATCACAAACTAATACAAGTACATTGTTGGCGCCCACGCCGAAGCCGGAAACATCATACCTATGTCTCGCTTTTTGACTCCGTCAAGCGAGACAAACCATGCATTGAATATTAATCATAATTACATTCATTTATCAAAGTATTGCATTATATTACAGTTTATTTTGCAAAGTAATGCATTGAATTATACATTCCATTTGTAAATTAAATGATTAGAGTAATCAAACAATTTGAAAAACAACATGAAGTCACAAAAGATTCTAACATATTATGCAGTCTCATGTATTGATTTCAGTATGCATGTCAAATGTCTGTTCTATACGGTTATTACATTTTTAACTATTTCAATCTAATGTTAACTTTATTTTAAAATATACTGTTTTACTTTTTTTTAACTTCTGTCTTAATATTTACTCAGCATTTCCTTTATAATTATATAATACACATAGAGCTTAATCAATGACCAATTGTCAAACTTGTGAACATTTGATTGTAAAACTTACAAATGTGTGTTTTGCAACAGTGTTCAATTATCTTTTATTTAATCATGACAAGGTATTTTTTTTATCTTTTAAAAACAATCAAACTTTTTATGCAGGAAAATGTATGAAATGTAATGAAATAAGAAAAAATAACTCAATCTGATATACAGTGTTCTATTATTCACTTATAGAGTTGTCATTCAGTTGTGATTTATGAAACGGATGAAAAATGAATAAAACATATATCATCAATATTAAATGATTATGCTCTAAGTAAGTAAAGAAATCTAAATTATGCATTAGTAAGTCTTCAACAATATGTTAAAGATATTGTTACGCCCCGGTTATTTGAAAGCTGATATTTTTACTGTGGTCTCCGTTCCACACTTGCTACACGCAGATGTCCGTTGTTGTTTTCTGTCTCGTATTTTACAGAAGAAATAGCTTCCTTTGACCTAATATTATATACTGATTTCTTTAAGTCTATATATCGACTCTGTTTATGTGTGTAATTATTCATTTTGTATGTGTTTATACTTAGTTGCAGTATAACGCGCCAAATGTAACGTTACGTGTTCTTGTTTATGAACAACTTGTGTATTACGTCAGACGTTGTATAAAATACGGAACGCATGTTCCTACGTTGAGCTTCTCTCCATAAATCTCCATGCAGTTAGCAGTCTCTCTAAAACTAGAATTTGCTGCACCAAGTAAGAGCACTTGGTGATAATGCAGTGCACCAAGTAGATTTTCTGCACCAAGTAAAGTTGCTTGGTGAAAGTATTTGAATGCAGTGCACCAAGTAGATTTTCCTGCACCAAGTTATGCAGTGCACCAATTAAGAGTACCTGATGATAATATTTAATGCACCAAGTATGCTGAGTATATGAATGCAGTTCACCAAGTAATGCAGTGCACCAAGTAGGAGTACTTGATGATAATATTTAATGCACCGAGTACGCTAAGTATTTGATGTGCCATGCACCAAGTAGATCTTCTTGCACCGAGCGCTAGCTAGCAGAATTGTTTTATTAAACTTGGTGTAATGAATGCACCTTGCTGTATTACTTTTTGTATATAATAATTAACGTATTTTGTTTCATAAACCGCTGTACTTGTAAATTGATGTATTGTTTAAATAGAAATACTACAATTTATGAACTTCCATTATGATTTTATTATTATTTCCTTCACCAGAGGCCCAAAAACGTAACTATGGGTGTATATCCTGACAAGAAAACCCCGAAACGTTACAATATGTAGTATGCGAGAAAAGGAATGCCATGTAATGCAATGAACTGCATGAAATTACACAACTTTTTTCTCAAGTAATGCATTAAATTACAATACTAGTAACATGTAATGCAAACATTGCTGCAGTACACATTACATGCAATTACTTGAGGAAATGTAATGCATAACAATTACAAATTTGCATTACATCATGCATGCCTTAATCCCATTTATAATTTTTATTGTGTTTAACTAGTAGATGACAATTTTATGACCCCTTTTAATTATTGTCTATTTAACACAATATCAATGTCAGTAAAAATCATATTTTAGGGAAATGTTCATTGTTAATAACAGACTGAATGAAACCTGTCTTTTCATTTTGAAAATCAAATACTGCTATTCATCACTATAGTTTTTTATAATAAATAGTTTGACCTGTTTAAAATTTGCTTGATATGTTCTAATTTAGTCTGAAGAGTAGAAAAAATAAAATAATACAATTATAAGTCTTAAAGCAGGTATTTTAGTCATTTGAATAGCAATAGAATATAAAATTGAGAATGTGAATGCTTGTATTAATAATGTAGAAACATCATTTAATCTTAATTACTTACTTTTAATACTAATTGTTAAATCAATACTATTTGTATTCATAATGCAAGTTCAAATTGTTAAATGTGAAATGTTAACAGTAACGTCATTAGAATATTTAGTTTTTTTTAATGAATAGGAACAAACAATTTATAGATTTAAATAATATAAATTAAAATATATAAATGATCCAACCCCGATCCCACATGCAGGTGCATAAGTTTAGATCCCTTTTTAAACATTCTATGAGGACAGGGACTCTTGAAATAAAGACCTTCATTGTGTATATAAATGATTTTGTTGGTATTGTTTGGGTTTTTTTTCATTTTGTTATATTATGTCACATGCTATAAAATGTAGTATAGTCATGTAGTGACAACAATATTTGAATTGAATTTAATTTAATTTAAAGCTGATAAGAAAACAGTGATACGTATAATGTAGTTTGAATTCCATCGTTATATATATGATGTAATTTGATGCGACGGTTATACAAGAGAGAGGTATAGCGCTATAAAACAAGGTTCAATTCACCATTTCCTACATTTGATAATGCCAGTACCAAGTCATGAATATGACAGTTGTTGTCCATTCGTTTGATGTGTTTTATCATTTGATTTTTCCGTTTCATTAGGGAATTTTCGTTTTGATTTTTCCTCGGAGTTCAGTGCTTTTGTTATTTTACTTTTTAAATCATAGTAGGTCACTTAATCAAAATTTATAAAATAGAAATAAATTTCTACAGTATGATTTAAAACTGCTGAATGAGTCTGGATCAAATTAGTTCATTCGAGTTTGTTTAAGATTTGTGTCCAGTAATCTTTAGTTCAATTCAGACTCTTTTTTATTGAGTTAAGCCTGCCAATTGATATTTATCGTGTGTTTTCCTATGTTGTGATGTTATGCTATTGTTTCAGAAAAAGGGAGAAGGTTTGGTACCATTAAAACGTTTAATTCCGCTGTAAATATTTGCAGCTTTCCTAAGTCAGGAATCTGATGTACAGTAGTTGTCGTTTGTTTGTGTAATTTATACGTGTTTCTCGTTTTTTTTATATAGATTAGACCGTGGAATTTCCCGTTTGAATAGTTTTATACTAGTAATTTTGGGGCCCTTTATAGCTTGTTGTTCGGTGTGAGCCAAGGCTCCGTGTTGAAGGCCGTACATTGACCTATAATGGTTTACTTTTATAAATTGTTATTTGGATGGAGAGTTGTCTCATTGGCACTCACACCACATCTTCCTATATCTATTATCCGGAATAGTAAAGAATCAGTAGTCCAGCACACATATTGTACAATTCAGATTACTGTTGGTTTTTAGCGGAGTGTTCATTAAATAAAGATGAAATAGATTCTGCAATCTTATTTTGGGCAAAATGCTTGGAACAGGAATTCATTGATTTCGGCTTGGAAGTGATGACTCAACAATTGAGTAAGTACTCATATAAGCTGATCTTATTGTTTGGCTTGTGCTTTCTACATTTGAAAATGCCTGTACCAAGTCAGGAATATGACAGTTCTTGTCCATTCCTTTTTTATGCGTTTTTTTATTTGATTTTGCCATGTGATTATGGACTTTCCGAATTGATTTTCCTCTAAGTTCAGTATTTTTGTGATTTTACTTTTTTCATTAGAATGTAGGAAACTTACTGTTTCCTTTTTATTTTATATAGGCAAGATTACGACTATAGGGCATACCAAAACGCATTCCGAAAATACGTTTTCGTCGTCTTTAGTTTCCATGATTGATAACATCAATCAACAAATAATAAAGGAATTATCTGAGAACATCAAGTCCTGTCACAACAATGCATACAATTCAAAACTTACGCTAACGAAAGAACAACCCAAGATATAGCATCCCAGGGTCCATATGGTATTGATATCTATGATTTGAACATATGAATAGTCAATGAAATAGTTGTTGCTTAAATACAGTCACAACAATATATCGTAACAGTTGGTGTATCGAAGAATTTGTCGTATTACTTTGTTTGACAGAAAACAATACATTTAGTCTACGGCAGACAGTTGTCTCACTGGCAATCACATCACATCTTCTTACTTGTGTGTACTTATGCATTATTGTAACTCACCTCCATTTCAGTCATAAACTTTTGAAGATGTTGGTTTGGTCTTTCAATAATACCTTCTATCAGGGAGTTCATTTGGACTTTAAACAAGTTCACATTTGGAAAGAAGAAATGCGGTAGATGGTTTTCGCAAATTGATTTCTGAAGTCTTTTCAGTGCTGATTTATATCGCTCTCCTAATTTATTTTGTTTCCAGCTACCCGGGTCAGGATAAGCATGCGCTTCGTGAAACAATATTGTTCTTATATGATGTGACGTCAAGCGTGGTGTCCGGTGAGATCCCTCGTGTATTTCAACCAGTAGCACTACTTTCAGAATGACCAATAGTTTCTTATGGATGAACTCAGCTGTACATTGTTGCAATATACAAGTTTCAGCGCGAGAGACAGAATACCGCCACATAAGTTGTAAATCAGTTTCGGTCTTTCTAATGTTACTGACTTCTGCGTGCAAATTTTGAGCAGCTAGTCCAAAGCCGAAAGTGTTCCAAATTTTCTCTACTGTATCACATGTCGGCCATCGTTTGCTTTGCAATGACCCATTATATAACCATGATGCTAATTCAATAGGCGGTAATTCACAACAACCAATTATCAAATTCAAATCACATTTAACTGGTGTATAAATCTGGCGTTTCAAGGTAAATTGAACTGGACTATAAGACGCCGATATTGTCAAAGCTGCTGCATCGCCAATATCGACTTTAATATCATCAATCCAATCTCTTGACAACTTTTGTACGGTTATCTTTATAACGGAATTGATGCATCGCTTGTATTTTGCAATTACTTCCTTAGGCTCCAGATAACCTTCCGTATTGATGCAGTCTGCCCAATCAGATTCAGCAGATGAATCAACTTCAAATTTCGCAAAACCAGGGGATTCAGGTATGTACTTTACATGCCCTCTGATTTTTAGTATAACAAGATGATCCGATTCTTTTGAGTGCAGTGCATCGTTTGTTTCTGGACTAGTAAAATTTTCGATCTTACTTGATCTGAAACGTGGATATTTTATCCCAATGTTTTCAACCACCTCTTTGATGTATGTCATCAACTTTGTAGTTCCTTTTGAATGGTTATCTTCTTTGGAATTATCCTGGTAAATTTTTTCCAATACATTGTTCAAGTCAGACATTGTTGTAGGATCATATACTTCGACTGCCGTGTATAAAACAACACTGAAGGACTTTATAAAACTATTGTAATGTTTTAACTGAATTGTCATGCATGCATAATACTAAGTTATTTGATCATTGTTCAGCGACATGAGTCACATGATATCATATTTTAAATCATACCATCAATTGTTACGAGAAGTAGGCATAAAGCAATGTTCACTGAATCATTCGACTGGGATTTAAATATTTTCTGTAGGTAGTTTTATTTTATTTTATTTTATATAAATTGTGGGTAAAAACTCATTTGTCAAGGACGTTGATCGAAATCATTTTCCAAGTACTTATTCATGTGTATTAGAAGTGGGGGGCAAAAGAGAATATTCATATTTCATACAAATCAAATTTTATGGTGGGGGACATACTCTGTCGTCATCATCACAATATGTATTGTTTTCTGCGGAGGATGCACATTATAAAGCATTGAACTAGAGATAAAGGATACTACAGATACAGTTAAGTCGGCTTCATATCTTGACTTACATCTAGAAATTGACAATGAGGGTCGGTTGAAAACAAAACTTTACGACAAAAGAGATGATTTCAGCTTTCCAATTGTGAACTTTCCATTTCTAAGTAGCAACATTCCAACAGCACCTGCATACGGGGTATATATCTCCCAATGATACGATATTTCCGTGCTTGCATTTCCTATAATGATTTTCTTGATAGAGGGTTGCTGCTCACAACGAAGCTGTTAAACCAAGAGTTTCAAATGGTGAAGTTGAAATCATCCCTTCGTAAATTTTACGGACGCCATCACGAGTTGGTTGACCGTTATGGAATAACCGTTTCACAAATGATATCGGATATGTTCCTTACGTCGTAACTACAATCCTCTTCCCGTTCATGAATGTCACATTGTGACCTACCGAATTAGACTATTTACCGGATTTGATATCACATAAGCAACACGACGGGTGCCACATGTATACTATTGTTTGTCTGTTTGTCTTTTTCATTTTTAGCCAAGACGCTGTCAGTTTGTTTTAGATTAATGAGTTTGACTGTCCCTTTGGTATCTTTTACATTACACAAAAGATCGTATTAATCACAAAATAATGTGCGAAGGATACCATACAGATATCGAAGCTCATTAGTCAATGTCAAGATAGAACAAAATATAAATAAACTGTTAACACAGAAAATTGTACCGCTTTGGGGTGTGTTTTTTTTTAAGTAGAATTTCAATGTGGAAATTAAAATGCCAATACCTTTATATGTAATTAATGCAAAATATTTAAAGATAATGAAACATGACTGAAGGAACAAGGGTAACATCTTCATGGAAACTAAAAAGAGTTTCAAAGTTAATTGAACATGACTGAAGAATGGGGACAAATAATCTCTATAGAAATTATATGTGCAAATGCTTATACACCCCAGTTTTTGGTGGGGTTTGTGTTGCTTAGTCTTTAATTATCTCTGTTGTGTCATGTTAACTATTATTTGTATGTTTGTCTTTTTTCATTTTTAGTCATGGCGTTGTCAGTTTATAATCTATCTAAGAGCTTGACTTTGGTATCTTCCGCCCCTCTTTTATACAAGTCACCAGTCAAACTATAGAGTTTGCATTTTCTATCATAATTGACTTGATAAATGATTGATGCTTACGCTTGTTTGTCGATATTTCAAAATAATAATAAAAAATTCAAACAAATATACGTTTAATACAAACATTTTAGCAAATCTGACTCTTTTGCTTTGTACAAAATTGTTTTTATTTGTTCTACATATATGTGTATATGCAAGCATGCACAAACTCAAATTGTTTTTTTTTTATGTGTTTTGAATATGTTTTTCAAGATGAAGTGCTATTGCGCTTATACTCATTTGATTCCACCAGCCCCTGAGTGTGCACAAATTATGCGGTATATGTCAATGTCTGTTTTTGAAGTCACAAGGATGACCCATGGGATAAACTAAACAAAACATTTTTATCATTTTTTAATGTAACTTGTTTGTTTTCAAAAGAATAAAGGAATGCTATTTTGTTATATATGTAAAACCATTAAAATGAAATGGAGGATGGCCGCTTTATCCTTTTTTGTAAAATGAATTATAATACAACAAGTACAAGTAGAGGTAAATGATTGATAATGTTTATAAACATTATTCAGGCCAAATAAAAATAATATGTATGTTTCCTATTACAGCTTTGAAAAAGAACTGTTTCTTGTTTCTCGTTTTTTATTTAGATTATAACGGGTTTTTTTCTGTTTGAATGGTTTTACACTGGTAATGTTTTGGGGTTCTTTATAGCTTGCTGTTTAGTGTGTGCCAAAGCTCCGTGTTGAAGACCGTATCTTGATCTATAATGGTTAACTCTTATAATTGTGACTTGGATGGAGAATTGTCTCATTGGCACGATTACCACATCTTCCTTTATCTAGGTAGGGATTCTTATTATTTTACCATTTTTGCTATGGAAGGAACATTCTGAAAAATAACCAAAAAAACTTTAGGGTAGGCTGTTTTTTAGCTATAGATGAATAGGGAGGGTAGGGAAATAGGAAACACACATCTTTTTTTATTTGGCCTTAAAAAGATAATTATAGTAAAACTTGTAATGATTACACAATAAACACATTGAGATGCAAAAGTATAAGAATATTAAATAGTTTGTTCCTATTCATAATACAAAGAACAAGTCGATTAATAGATAACATTCCCTTTAAACCTGGAAATAGTGTTAGAAATAAAACACCTGAAAAGACGTCTATTTATAGTCTCTGTGAAGGTCAACTAAAATAGAACCTAACTCTGGAATGGGCTTTACTTAAGTTTAGTGAAGCTTAATAGGTGTTACAAATAAATCAAATACTCACCAACTATGGTATCAAACAAACCTCTTCATAGATTCAGATTCAATATTTTATTATAGTCTCACCACATACCAAAATAAAATGAGATTCACATAAATAAACATAAAACATTAAAACATATGAATTGTATGACCCAATCTTAAAAAGATTTATGAGGGACTCTTAAGACACAGTACATACAGTTAATTGTATAGGCCTGCAACACCCTGATGAAAGAAAAAGATTGATTAAATGGTCAAAATCCCCAAAATGTGACATTCTTCTTTTGCAAGAAACACACTTAACAGATAGATTTGATAAATAATTTGAATACTGAATTTGAGGCAAACTTTCATTAAGTAATGGTTCAAGCAATTCAAGGGGAATTGCCATATGGCTGGGAAAAATATAAAATCATTGATGACTATAAAGATACTGAAGGAAGGCAGTTGTTGTAAATGTATCAATACAAAAACATAACAAAAGTTAACATTTATGCGCCAAATAATTCAAAAAGCAAAAATATTTTCTTTGAAACTGTACATGCAGTAATGGAAGAAAAAAGTTTGGGTCAACTAATTTTAGGATGAGACCATAATGAAACATAAAGCAAAAATTCAAAATGAACTTGACATTCTAAGGGACAACTTCAAAATTGAAGTCAGAGACCAGACAATCAGCCATTGTAAACCAAAAGCCAAGAAAATAATCAGCAAATTGGAAAATAATGTTGACGGAATTAAACAGTATTATAGACACATCGTCATGCAATGATCAATACAAGTAATTTAGTAAATGTAGAAAATATAGAAAATTAAATAGGAAAACCCTATAATTATAAAATAAAAGTTAATCGAATAAGGGCACGGGAAAAATGGGTTGAAGAGGGGGAGACAAATTCAGCATATTTTCTAGGGACGGAAAAATCTAGACCAAGTAGAAAAACAAAAGCCAAACTAGATTTGTAATTGCCAGCAACAACGGATGGCACCCTCGATTTCCCCAGGGTAAAAGCAGCCATTTTGACAATTCCAAAGTCAAAGAGGGCATATACACATGCCAATAGACATTATTGTAAAGTTTCATTGAGTTTGGAGCATTTTGAAATTTTTGACATGTGTGTTTCCATTGCAACGGCGTCAAATCTAGAAACACATAGTCCAATTGGACATCTGCCTATGCCAGTCAATATTTGTGTTAAGTTTCATTCACTTTGGAGCATGTTAAGGGTGATGAGGTTGTTAGTTTAGCACCTTATCGTCAATCGCCACAGCTGCGTGCAGAAATTGATGAGATGGAGAGACATGGTATCATCGAAAAGTCTACATCACCTTTCCACAGCCGGATTGTTTAGTGAAAAAGCAAAATGGTGAATTTTGTTTTTGTGTTGACTTTCGTGTGAATAACAAGATAACTGGGACATTTTCTTTTGTGATTCTGACATTTTGGATACTTTATACTTCTTGTAGTGGAAGATCTTTGCGTAGCACTGAACTAAGGTGGCATATTACAGAAAGGGAAGCATTAGCTCTAGTTGATGGAATACAGCACTTCAAACATTATTTTGCAAATCAAGTACTCACTGTGTTTACCGACAATGTATCCGTAAAGTATTTACAGAAAATCAAAGACTTTCAAGGTCGTCTAGGGAGATGAAGTGTGTTGCTTGAATGATACAACTTAGAAATGCACACTATAAAATACCAATTGAAAGGCTTAACTCGATCAAAAAGGTCAGACTAACCCTGCCAGACAGATATGTAGACCTTACAGTCATCACATGCTTTAAATGTAGTTGGTTGCATATAGTATCTAAGAAACAAACTTAAGCAGGAAAACTTCAGATTGACCAATGAACCATGAAAATAAGGTCATGGTCAGATGATAATTGCAAGACAGACATATACACAATAGATTCATTTCATACACCAAATTAAACAAGATTGTGTTCATAGTACATAGATGCTTAGCTCGCACAATTATTTTCTATGTTCAGTGGACCATGAAATTAGGGTCAAAATTTGGCATAGTAAGATCATTTAAAACGGAACAGGTGTACAAAGTTTCAAGTTGATAGGACTTCATCTTCAACAGTAAAATGCTGGGATGAGCGCAGCCTGATACGACCGCAGAGGTCAAACCAAGTTTTGGCAAATTAGGGTGCAATATTCAAGCTTGTTACTTTCTGAATTTGGATTGTGATCAAATTTTTGACATAATATAGGTTTTTGACATCAAATAAATGTGGTCAAAGATCTTACAAATCTCAATAATTTAAAATTTGAAAATTATTTAAAAAAACGATATGAACCCTCTTAAAAATAATCTCCCCCACACTTTTTGAAGCCCCTTGGAGCAATTACCCACTCAATTCCAGCATTTCCTTTGTAGTATGGGTCCTCGTAGTACAATTTTAGAGAGATCCATACACTTAAACACAAGTTGTTAGAAAACTAGAGCAATGCTTGTTTTTTGCCTTTTTTCCCCCTAATTCCTGCATGCTTGGGGTACTTACCCCCGAACTCAATTCCAGTTCCTTTGTTATATGGAATCTTTTGGAACAATGTCAGAGAGATTCATACACGTACACACAAGTTTTTGTCCTGAAACTACAAAGATGCTTGTTTTTGGCCCTTAATTCCAAAACTGTTGGCACCATAATCCCAACCTTCCACTTGTGGTACAATTTCAGAGCAATTAGAATACTTATACACAAGTTATTATCCTGAAACTAGAAAAATTCTTGTTTTGGGCCCATTTTGGTCCCCTAATTCCTAAACGGTTGGGACCATCATCCCAAACCTTCCTTTTGTGGTATTGATCCTTCTTAAAACAAGAGTGCACATGCTGAAATGTCTGGCCTTCTTTACTAATCATTGATATTATGTTGATAGTTTTAAATATAAAGCTTTATTAGAACTGTCACATAAACTAAACATTGACCAAAGAACCATGAAAATGAGGTCAAGGTCAGATGAACAATGCCAGGAAAACATGTACAGCTAATTATTCTTCCATACAACAAATATCGTTGACCTATTGCTTATAGTTTAAGAAAAACAGACCAAAACACAAAAACTTAACACTGAGCAATTAACCCTGAAATGGGGTCAAGGTGAAATAAAACCTGCACGACTGACATATGGATCATTAAATATTTCAATACACCAAATATAGACCTATTGCATACAAAGTATAAGAAAAACAGACTAAAACACAAAAACTTACACTATAACCACTGAACCATGAAAATGATGTCAAGGTCAGATGACACTTGCCAGTTGGACATGTACATCTTAGTCCTTCCATACACCAAATATACTAGACCTATTGCTTATAGTATTTGAGATATGGACTTGACCACCAAAAACTACACCTTGTTCACGGATCCATGAAATGAGGTCTAGGTCAAGTGAAAACATTCTGACGGGCATGAGGACCTTGCATGGTTTGCACATACCAAATATATTTATCCTATTACTTATAATAAGAGAGAATTTAACATTACAAAAATTCTTAAATCTCTTTTCAAGTAGTCACTGAATCATGAAAATGAGGTCAAGGACATTATCCTGGTAAACTTATCAATCCTTTAAATAAACTTATTCTAAAAGGTTACCAATTCATCACTGTAATTAGATCATTGAATATTGGTTTTATTGGTATTAATATTGATTTTGTCATCAGTAAATTAAAAGTAAACTTAATATGATTACAATATGTCAAAACCTGTATCTTGGCATTGCACAAGGTCATTTTTTTCTCTCCGACTGTTTATGACATCTTTACACTAAATCCATTGGATGTTGGATGTGTACTGATTGTTAGTCTAAGATGCATGATTTTTTTTAATTAGTTGTTAGTGGCTTTGGACTAGCTGTCAGTAACTGTGAGTACTCTCCGATCTGTACTTAGTGTCTTTTTGTTGTTGGGATGTATAAGTACCTGGCCATGTCCATTTTTATTTGTAGTATTTTTTATCCATCTGATTAGTAAAGACTTTTTCAACTGATTGTATAGTTCGTTCTTATCTTGTACTGTTACACCACTGTCCAAGATTAAGGGAGGGTTGGGATCTCATTAACATGTTTAACCCAGTCACATTAAGTCAGGAGCCTGTAATTCAGTGGTTTTCAAAATTTGGTTTGTTTATGTGTTACATATTTGTTTTTCGTTCATTTTTTGTACATAAATTAGGCCTTTAGTTTTCTTGTTTGAATTGTTTTACATTGTCATTTCAGTGTTTTATAGCTGACTATGCAGTATGGGCTTTGCTCATTTTTGAAGGCTGTACAGTGACCTACAGTTGATAACTTCTGTGTCTTTTGGTCTCCTCTTGTGGAGAGTTATCTCATTGGCAATCATACCACATCTTCTTTTTTATAAATAGGTAGAATATTGTGTGCGCTTGTGTGTTAGGATATGGCATGTTTGTAAACTTGTGATGACAAAAAGTGTGTAAACAGTTAAAAAGGCCTGTATCACACTCATAAAGCATAGAATGATAGTATTATATGTGTAACAAACTTTGATCTATGAACTTTTATTACTGTCAGATGGCATCAGTTTAAAATTTATAGTCAAACAGATTTTTCAATTTTCAGACAGCCTCACAAACACATTATACGAAGTTAAAAAATATGTTTTATAAGTTCTTTTTTTTTAATATTTTATCCCAAATTTAAGGCTATTCCATTCAAATAATCTTCACAACAGTAATTAAGTTCCATAAAATATAACTTTTTAAGTTTCTTATTTAAGAAATTTAAAATTTGTTTAAATTAGTTTTCTTTCATGTTCATAAAAACGACCATAACTATTTAAAAATATAAAATACATATTATGCTCAGAAATAGAGAATTTATGTTAATGTAGAAAATGGTTTGGGATTACATTATTCAAAACGTATATTTTCTCCTAACATGCATAAGGCCACCCTTAAAAAATTGTTTGTTTGGCATTGCCGACCCACACTATCAGCAGGTGGGTAGGTAGGTAGGGATTTTTTTTTTTTTTTTTTTTTTTTTTTTACATTTAAAAGCCTTATACATGTAAATCATGAAGTCTCTAGATCAATGTTGTCTAAAGCATTGCAGCATTGTTGTGTGTACATGCTGGTGGTTTCTTTGAAAGGGGTCAACCATCAATGTCACATTCTACATCATATGGATAATTTCACGTAAGACAGTCAGTTTTATTGGCAAAGTTAAAAGAGGCCTGATGTCACATCTTGAAGTTGTGGTCACAGTTTGGTAAAATTACCATAAGTTAAATGGCTCAACCACTACGGCTCCTTGTACAAATGGACAAAGATTTAAAACTTTGATTGTTTTCTTTGGTTTTATAAACATCACTTTCTACACCATATGGGTAATTTCATGGCAGTCAGTTTTAGTGCCGTACTAAACCGTAGTACTTGAAGGAAAATGCCAACCTGTGGGAGGAAACTGACTAACCTTATCACATCTGACATGAAAACCAAACCTTAATTTTGCAACTGCCCAACTAGGGCTCAAACCAATACCTGGAGGCTAGTAAATTAATCATACATGTAAGGTGTGACGAACTACCATACAAACACGCCTACTTCCCCATATAAGTTTTGAGGATAAAGGATCTGTTCCAAATTAGGACAGCAAAATATTAAAAATTTGGAAGGTTGGGGTGACAAATTATAGACATGGTGTTTATACTAATATTATCCAAGTGCAAGGTTTTTCAGGGATAGGTTTAAAACGTATGATAAATTCAAAATGGAAATATGCAGCAGGAGACAATTTTTGCAGAAAAATAAATTATGGGTTGTAATGCTTGTTTGATTAACAGAAATCTGGACATGCATTACATGAATACAGATAAATTAATGAGCCCTTAGAATTGTGGAAAAGGTTTCTGTCAGTATCTTTTATGTTTTAAGAATTATCTTATTCATGTTAAGAAGAAAGGCAAGAAAAGGGGGAAGTACTTCAATTGACACAAGATGCTAGTCTTTAAAATATGTATGTTTTGTTCCAGGCTAGCAACTACTGGTACAAAACTACTATAAACCTGTAAATCATTATGGTCTTTAACAGTTTAAGCTTTGGTGCTTACAGCCATAATTATCTTAAATGCATCATTGTGGTTCTGACTATAGTAGATACTTTGTTCTCTGGTTCAAGGGAACATTTGTCAATGATAAATTTCAAATATTTGATAAGTTCAACAAATGTAAGAGCCATGCATATTTGTTCTGTGATGTCCCGGTGAAAAACTTCTATCTCATGAAGCGACAAAGTCAAGCAGAAATCATCTGTTTCTGCTTTACAAAAGATAAAATTGAGTCCTCTACAAGGTCTCTCAGAACGTTTCTTTCAAAGAATAGCTGAAATTTGATTTTTGATAAAATACATCTCCCTTAACCAATGCATTGCAGCATAGGGAGATGCCTTCCCCTGTCGGCCTCTTTGACATTACTTTTGGCAGACTTTTTCTATTCCATGTCATTTAAGTGTTTGCTCCCAATACAGTGTAAGGCAAGCGCTTTTAAGATCATGATTTGAAATAAGTAAAGCCAGGAACAAACTCGGCGGATACGATCAATTTCCGGCACAATTTCGATTTTTTTTAAATAAAAAAAAAAAAAAATTCTGAAACGCAAATAAAATTATTTTGGCGGCAAGTTTTTCAGTGGGTCGGGCGGCAATGCCAAACAAATGAAATTTTATTTTAGGCCCAATGTAAGTCACATAATAAAGTTCTTTATGCATCCCTTTAGAATTTATACTATGCAGTAAATGCCAAATTCACTAAATACTCATATACTATAAATTAACATAGAATTACATAAGTTATTTCACTTTTAGTGTCAATTAGTCATGCCTATTCCTCTGGTCTTTTTGTCCAATCATAATTTCACTTTAAACCAAATATCGATAAATAAATCTCTCAACGTCTACATCCTTGAATCTAACTGAACACTATTTGACCGGAGAAAGTGAAAGTTTATGTAAGTGTCTCTTTCCTGTCCTTCTTCGATTATTAGTTTTCTTAGGACTTAATGGGTCGTCTGATTCTTCACTTTCAGCCTCAACTTGACTGTTAGTCTCTGAAAATGAAAGGATGAATACATTATAATGTTAAAATAAACTTTTAACAAATAAAATATGTATATGGCTTTTACAAGTAAAGTGTACAGGTATAAGATAAGACATTTCTTTACCCCCCACCACCCATAATTTTCTTTTTCATTTCCAACAAGGAGATTAAAGATTGTCTAGAAACCTCATTTTTTCTAATTATGTTATTTTATTTTTCAGCTTGGTTTCATTAATAAGTGGTCAAGGTATATGATAAATTTGACAGAAGTCTATGTTATAACAAGATTCACTCTTTCAAATGCAAACAGAAAAAGAACTGACAATACAGTTATTGCAATGTTTGTCTTTGAGTTGCAACCCCATGATTGATTCATTTTCTCATTTATAACAAACATTATAGACAAATGACTAAACTTTTCTGCATCCAATGTTAATGAAAAGGAGTTAACAGAAAAACATGTATGTACAAACCATAATTAAAAACACCCCACCCGCCTTATATCCCTATTTTAACATACCTTGTGAAGATTTGTCCATGTCAAACATTTCTATATCACTTTCCTCGTCCGAACTGAAGGACAACTTGGGTTGAGGTTTTTGTCGTGCTCCCCGTCGTGGTGCTGGAGTTCTGTTTTCTTTAAACTCTTCATCACTGTCACTGTCGACTTGACGTCGTTTAGACTTCTTTAACCCTTTGGCTGAAAAACAAAACGTAAGCATTACTTAATATATCAAAGATCATAGACTATTTAAATATAAACAAAAAATTCCAACTTCCAGAAGTGTTGACAAATCATTACTTAGATAATTTCCTGTTTACCACACTCGTCTGTTTGAGAAGAAGCCTCAAAATGGGTCAATATCAGCAATAAAATTCTTTTTAATTTAAGACCAAATACAGTATAGTAATTTGATGAAAAAAAAAATGTTAAGTACAAAATGTTCAACTCCAACAAATTCAATACATATTTACGACACAGACGTAAAAATTCAGATAGTTTGTTTCAGATAACATTTTTCACTTGCACAGACCAACACAATTTTTTGAATATCTATACTGAATACTTTTTCAGGCCTATCACTACTCTTTTGCCCATCTGAAATCTGGTTTTGTACTGAAAAATATCCTTGTAAAAAAAATACACCTATTAAGGTTTCTATCAAAGGAAGTTTGGTTGTTTTAATTTTCATACAAAATAAATCAGATTTTTTTTACCACAATGTTGTATTTCTCAAACACTTTTTCACTGTATTACTTTAAATATGCCAACATTTAAAAATTTAACAATTAAACTAATATTCAATATTACTTTTGAAGACATATTAGTTAAATGGTACAAAGAAATTTGAGGTCAAAGACAAAACTGATAAACTATATACATACCACCTGAAATCAGGAATTTCTTTATAACATAAGCATAGAATACAAAGAAAAGAACCACTCCACTTAAAGTAAATGAAAATCCTACAAATTTTATAGCTGACTGCCAACAAATGTTTAGCCTAACTTTATATGAAAGGACTGTCGAATTAATGTAGTAAATAAAGGCTTTTCAATTGCTACTACAATGGAAAGCAGTGTAACATGCAAAATATTCCATTTTAATGTTGCTGTGTTACTCAAGAGTTTATGCTAATATATGAAATTAGGGGTTCAAAGTTTTAAAGTACTTGACAAATAAATGTAAATGTGTTCACAAGAAATAATTTTTTTCAGAAGGACTGGCTATAACTTTTGATTTATTAACTGAATTATCCGATTGTAAGAGCTATACCAAACAGGTCTTAAAATTAAAGCCTTCTTTTAACTCCCTTTCATCACTCTCAAAGTCTTTTTTTTGGGGGGGAAAGGTGGGGGGTCTATAGATCAGTCTCAATGAATTTCTTTTCAAAAGTCAAAAGTTAAAACTTTCACAAAATAATTAAACAACAAAGGAGGGAACAAAATATATGACAGCACACTAATAAAGAGTTCTGTGCAGAGGAAGAAGCAATGTATGATTAGTTTAAAGCAGTTAGTGCTAAGCCAATTATGTTATTTTTGCAATCTCAATGTGCTTACCCTTCTGGAATTTCATCTCTCGTACCATTTTTTAGGGCGTGATCTTTTCACTGAAAAAATTATATTCTCAAAGTTTCAGTAAAAATTTAGCTCAGCAATAAGGAATAGGTGCAGTTTTAAAAATTAATTTTCAGAAGATGAATTGTTTAATTTTGTTCTCTCAATGGTTTGTCTAAAATAAAATCTCAAAAATTTCACCAGTTGATTATTTATAGCCAAATAGTAAATATTTAAGATAGAATGAGAACTAAGTTATTTTTACTTTGTCTTGTTTTAATGCATTAATTGTAACTCTTTTAAAATAAAAATCAATCTATTTTATTTCAAATTTTTAGAAAAAAATGCAAATGAGTCTTGTACTATTTATAGAGCTGATGAAATTTTTGAAGGGTAATATTGAGAGTAAGCAAAAGCAACATGCAACATACAGTCAATTCTACTGCAACAGGGCCTAAAATAAAATATTGTTTGCTTCCCAATCCTGACCAACCCTGCAAAAATGGTGCTACTCATAAAATTTTATTGTCAAAACCAAGTCAAATATTATTTTATTCATTTTGGATTATCAGGCTTGCCACTCGTCCGATAATGTTCAAGCTTTTTGGAAAAATAAAATTATTTTCCTACGTACCTACCCACACCTGGCTTGGCAGGGTTGGGATTGGGGAAACAAACAATATATTTATTTAGGCCCAGACAAAGCCTCTATAGGATATATCTGTGTAGTCATATACAATCTGTGCAGATAACTTCTTCTGTCCAGTTAAGGAAATCAATTATTTGTTCTCAAAATGCTTATGTTGATACAATTATACCATACATTTTCATGACAACCCTTTGATTACAGAATGATAGATTAACAGAAGGATGAACTAGGATTAAGACTACAAGCACTAGGCTCTCGGCTATTAAACTCTATTCAGTACTCCAAATGCAACATTTGTGCTCCAAACCCTAAATCCAGTATTGTTATTGGTTGATTTCTGAGTTGTCCCTAAAATTTTAATGACCACAAAACAACACCACTTTAATAGTGGGGTTAAATATCTATATTTGACCACAGTACAGATTTAACCTATTAACAAAGGAAACCTGTTAGACATCCATGGTTTAGCTTTTTCTTTCAACAGTTGAAGGCAAATCATTAAATAAAAAAGAACCAATTAGAAACAACATTTCATGGAAAAGCATTGCAAATAATATCAGCATTACATTTATCATTTCGATGTTTGTCAGACAGAAAAGGATTCAAAATTTACAACACTTGCCAAAATGAGTCAACATATTTACACAAATAAATCTGAATGGTAATGCTTTTTTTTTACAGTAAAATACTTTTCCATGTTATAACCTGAACAATATAACATTATAATATAACAATTACCTGGCGTTTTTCCCGTTTTTCCTCCTTTCTTTTTAAGTTTGTGTGTATCAGCGGCCTGATCTGAAGCCTGACTGGCTTTATGTGCTATCTCTTCCTCCTCTAAACCTTTCTGGTGACACAGCTCTATCCTCTGCTCAAGCTCATCCAGTAAAGCCTATAAAATAGTCAAATTCAAAAGGTAAATAGAAATATTCCAATAACATGTGTTTAACAAGAATGTGTCCATAGTACACAGATGCCCCATTCTCTATCATTTTCTATGTTCAGTGGACTGTGACATTGGGGTCGAAAATCTAAATTGGCATTAAAATTAGAAAGATCATATCATAGGGCACATGTGTACTAAGTTTTTTAAAGTTGATTGGACTTCAGCTTTTTAAAAAACTACCTTGACCAAAAAACTTTGACCATAAGCGGGACAAACGGATGAACAGACGAACGAACGAATGGAGGCACAGACCAGAAAACATAATGCCCATTTACTATCGGACTTCAGCTTCATCAAAAACTACCTTGACCAAAAACTTTAACCTGAAGCAGGACGAATGGACGCAGACCAGAAAACACAATGCCCCTTTACTATCGTAGATGGGGCATAAAAATTAGACTACAAATTTAAAGGATTCTAACTATAAATCATTTAATGTTGATTTTAATAAGCCATGTATTGAATTTTTAAGACTTTTTTATATCCAAACTCACAGTGGTCTATATTTTCGATTATTTTACTTGATTAATTTTTCACACAAGAAAAAAACTGTTTGACTGTTTGACATACTGTAGATTCATTTATTTTCGTGGATTACGAAAAACTTGCATGTTCTTGGATAATTAATTTCATGGTTTTGCCAAAGTCTGCATATAAGCCTATAGAAAATATATTATTCGTTGAACAATATTGTGGTTCACCTGTACCCACGAAAATTGGTATCCAACGAATAATAATGAATCCACAGTATTAGATATGATTTATTTTCACTTTGATATTATACTGTTAGTTGGTTTCAATACATAAATCAAATATATGAATGAATGAACAATTAAGTCTATAAAGCTCTATTTAGAAACCCATCAGTTAATAGCCCCTGCATGATGCTACAAATACCTTCATTTCTGGTTTAGCAAAACTCTTTGATTTGGACATAATTGTACAGAACATTCCATAAACATCATCATCAGCCAACTTGTCCCCAAAGCAGGTGAAATTCTCCTGTAGTTTACGTAGCCCTTTGATGCTGTAGGACAGCATGGATAAGCAGAATGATAGATCTCTCCATTGACGGTCAGTTCTAAAATGAAACATTAAAATAAACAATAAAATCTTATATACTATAGGCTAGCATGGATAAACAGACCAATAGATCTCTCCACTGACGGTCAGTTCTAAAAGGAAACAATAAAATAAACAATAAAATCTTAGATACTAATAAATTAACAAGAATGTGCGATTTTCATTCGTCAAATAAGACAGAATAAATAAACACTCACAGTTAGTTCTGAAAATTAGCTTTATTGTTTTTGTTTGTTTCAATCAAATTTTAAATTCTTATAAACAGGAATGTGTGTATTTTTTAGATTTGGAAATGTCATGTGATCAATAAAAGGACTAGAAATAGAACGTACAAAAATCATGACATAACTTCATTGGCAAATAAATCATATTATACTTCAGTGTAATATCGGACTTGAATCAAAGGGTATAACAAAGAGTAAACTTTTAAAATATAAAGACAAATAACTTGTTATATTTTTTGGCTCATTATTATGTTTGATACTTTGTAAACATAGATGATTCAGATTGTGCTTGTAATAAAGATCGTTTGATGTCTGGATCAAAGATTCAAACAATCAAAAGAAGTAGAACAAGAATGTGTCCATAGTACACAGATGCCCCATATGCACTATCATTTTCTATGTTCACGGGACCATGAAAATGGTGTAAAAACTCTAATTTGGCATTAAAATTAGAAAGATCATATCATAAGGAACATGTGTACTCAGTTTCAAGTTGATAGGACTTCAACTTCATCAATAACTAACTCGACCAAAAACTTTAACCTGAAACTGGACAGACGGACGGACGAATGGACACAGACAAAAAAACATAATGCCCATAAATGGGGCATAAAAAATGTATAAATGAAAACTTACGTTGTAGCTCTGAATCTGTGACATAATTTCTCCACTAAACTCTCACACTGTTTATCTTTCTGTATAAAGGAGAACAAGTACCTGAAAAAAATTAATTTGTTAATGACTCAATTCAGATTTCTCCAATTACTATTTCCACTAATACCACTATTAAATGCACTATATTGATTATGAAACACCATTATTAAGTCTCATTATTTTCAGAATTTAAACTTATTTTCCATCAAGTAGAAATGGCAAAATGCATATTTTCCTAATGCAGACCCCAAAATCAGTATGATAAAAAAAAACATATGTTGCACAACCTTTTTGTGATAAAAAAAAACAAGACAAAAAAAATTATCCTGCAACAAGGAGACACAAAAATCTGTAATGTATTGTAAGTACTATAGCTTCTAAATCACAATTCAACATAATGTTTGAAACAAACTGCATTTAAAAAGCACCCTATTTCTGCTTGTATTTTTTTGAAAAATCTTATTGAATTTACAAAAATATAACAATGCTAAAATATCCATCTTTAATAGCAAAACATAGATTTCTACTCACTTCATGATAGTTCTAAAGTTTTCTTCATCAACTCCAATATCTGGATCTGACAAGCGACTGATGACATCTGGCATGATATTATATACAGCATTACCCTACAATAGGAGAGTTACATGAATTATTCTAATGCAATATCATATTTCACACCATTTTTGACATTGGAAACAGTGTTGTGAAATATCCCTGTGATATTTTAATTGTTTAAGATGGTACCTTACACTACAGGGAGATAACTGTAAAATCAGCTTAAAGTTTTAATCACTTTTCATTATTGTTAAGGAAATATTAAGCTTCCAAATGATCAAAATTGGTGTTTGTCAAACTGCTATATAACCAATGAGATTTTTCTGATGAAATTGTTGGTTAAATTTTTTTCAAATTTTTATTCAAGGTAAATATTTTGTAAAAAAATTATGAATATTAAATTCAATTTTAGTCAAGGTGTTGGGTACCTCCTTAATAGAATTCTTTAAGAACAGGTTCTCGTTTCTGGTAATGTTACCACTTTTGAATTCGACTATGCACCTCTTCAAATACAGTACTGTTCCTTTATGGTCCTTGAATAATTGAACCAATTGAACCCACTAATAACGTGTCATACTACAAACAGCATAAACCTTCGATAAAATTTAATAGGAGAAATCTATGTAGTTGAAACAATTTGTAAAAGGTCAAGAAGGTAGATGTCAAGGTATGACACAAAATTATACCATAAAGGTCCCTTAAACGTTATTGTTTTATTATACTTTTCTCATTTATTTATACTTTACCTTCTTTGACAGTTCAGAGAAGAACAGTTTTGCTAATCCAGAGATTCTTTCATCATCATCTACAATACACATGGCCATCTCACTGATCTGACCTTTGACCTTCACCATATCATTTAAGATGAGATGTGTCAATATCTGCATGGTGTTCTTTCTAACATGAGTAGATGTGTCTCTCAGTCTGTAAAACATAAACTAATGTTAGGGCGGTTTTAGAATTAAAGTAGAGAATTTAAACTGACCTTAAACTTAAACTAAAATCTTCCAAATTCTATTTGCATCAATATTCTTGCTTGTTAATTTGTATCAGCAAAATTTAAAACTGATGAGCTCATCTAAATGTTATACAACAACCAATAGTGATACATGGGAGGAATATATAGATCTGTACTCAAACAATTTTGGTTCAAATTTACTATAGATAAGATACCTTTATTCCAAGATATGAATTTCTTATATTTCCAAAACAGGATTATAGGTTTTGAAGAAGTAAACATTTTACCTTCCATATATGTGTGCTGTCCATGGCTCAATTAAGTTAGGGAACCTGAACGTCAGATCTCCCAGAGCAATAATGGTGTTGGCCCTGATGACTGGGTTAGAGGATTTCTCCAGAATAGTAAATAACAACTGTAGGTTATCTTCACAAAATGTGGAACTGAAAAACAGAAAAGAAAAAGGGTAAAAACATTTTGCTATCAAGTACAGCAACATATTATTAAATAGTGGATATTCTATGTGAATAAATCAATTTGCCCTGAGCAGAAAAAAATGTTATATTTTAAAGTTCTTATTTGACGTCCTTCTTATGCTTAAACAATAATTTCCACAAAATATGATGTACCCATGCTTAAAAGTCACAATTGATATAGCATCATTATTTGCAATTTCTGGAAGTTGCTACCACTAAAACTCAATAAAAAGTGTTTACGGAAATAATTTTTTTTTTTTTTTTTTTTAGAAATTAAATTGTGAAACACTTCATAACATTTAGCTTAAGTTAAGCATAAAGTAAATGACAAATTCAATGCCTTTCATGTTAAAACGAGCATAAAAGATAACAAACATTATTTCTTAAAACATCACATCTACATAAATTATGAATGACTATAACCAGTTATACTAACCTGACCATCATGAACTTTGACATTGCCATGGTAGCTGCTGTTCTCAGCTGTGGACTGGAATATTTAGTCTGGTTCTGACAAATGGTAACCAGTAATGGTCCAAGAATTCCTAGCAGGTTATTTCCTGTCAGAAAAATATAATTAAAAACATCAAGATATCTGAAGCCCCACTTCTCTATATTAAACTATGTTATCTTAATACATGATAAACTTTATAAAAAAAAAAAAAAAACAGCAACAAAAAACGATTATTCATTGATTTAAGAAAAATATTCTGTAAAACTTTGGGCTGTTTTCACAAATAAAATCTTTAAAGTAAACTATATAATTGAATCAAATTAGATCTTTATACCTGTGACAATTTCCTGCTCACATATTCTTCTGATATATTCCACCTCGGCATCTTCAGCTGCTGCCCCTGCCAAACCAAGTTCATCTTCTATAGCCTCACTTTCAATTCGTGACTACAAATAATAATACATAACATAATCAATCTATTGTACATAAATATTTATTTTGAAGATTATAACGATAATATTTTGAATCTTGATATTTATGTATCAATATTTAAAAGAATATACTGAAACATGCAAGATTTAACAAGTGAAACTGTGAGCAGATTATACCCCCCTCTGCAAGTGGACAATTTTAAAAGTGTAAAAATATACAAGTGTTCGGTAAACAGGAAGTTGTTGAGTGATGAATCTGAAAACACATCACACGGTATAAACTTGTATAAACCCTGAAACCAAATTTCAGAAATCCTTGTATTGTAGTTCCTGAGAAAAATGCAACGAAAAATATTCATGAAACAGATGGACTAACTGATGGACAGACAGAGGTAAAACAGTATATCCCCTTTTTTTAAAAGGGGGTATTAATATCAAAAGCTTTATGACTCATTGTGGTTTTAGTTGAATGTTTGCTGTCCAACTGGCCTACCCCTCATTTTTTATTGAACAAAAAATATCCTCAGGTTTGATAGTAGGTTGATAATAAAAATCAAAGTACAGTTAAACCTGTGTTTAAATGACAGTTCCCCCCCCCCCCCCCCCAAAGTGGTGACATTAAAAGGGATCAATTTTGCTCATGGACACTGAGAATGAAATATTTGATAAATTGACAACTAACTTTATCTTGTTTTTTGGATGGTTTCTTCTTTTTCTCTTCCTGTACAGCTCTGCGTCTCTTGAGTTCTCCCAGTACACTGTTATCTACATGTATCATCTGACTGAAGGCTATACTACCAGCTATAGAGACCAGTCGGGTCAGGAGTATTGTTACTTCTGTGGTAGAGGAGGTATCATCCATGGGTTGAGAATCACCTAGGAGAAAAAACATAAAAAATTGTCTCTCAGAAAATTGTTTTAATCTTCAAAATTATTCAATCTAAAGGTCAGTGTAAATCCCTCAAGGGTAAAGATAGTCTCCTGCATTTCATCCAGGTTATCGCTGATCTCAAACGGCTAATTTGTGAAGATTTTACAAGTGTATATCGATGGTTTTTGGGGGTATCATTTAGACTAAATAATGAGTCAAAAATGAGTCGGCGATCTCATATTTCTTGGAGACAAATTATTTGTCTGATATATATGAAGTGAAATATTTATCCCTTTTTCATGTTGAAATTAACTTAGATACTTCAAAGGGGTAATTAGTTGCTGCTATTGGCATCTATAAAATTTGTTTGGAAACAAATATGCAGACGATTTTTTTTTAGTTTGTTCATCTATACATATTGTTTACCTGCTGCAGATAATATTGTTGTTTCTAGTTTGCCTATCTGTATAAGTTTATCCGCTATAGCCTTAATGATGTTCCCACAGATGACATCGGGATGTTCAGATAACTTGTAGATAACTTTTACTGCCTGCTCTGCCAATGCTATCCAGTGATTGTTTTTCTCATCAGCTACATCTAAAATCAGAATCATACATTAATCCCTGCCCTCTTTGGCTAAATCTTAAATCAACATTGAAATGTTACATAAAATCTTTACCATTCATGGCAAAGTTTTCATGTAAGCCTTTAGAAAGTATGTAATTTGTTGAATGTTTAAATTTGTGGTTCCCCTGTACCCACGAATTCAATGAAAATTGATATCCAACTAATATTTATGAATCCACAGTAGATTGATTGAATGAAACTTGGTTTTAAAGCCACTTTAAATTCAGAAATTATTACAGGGTGAATAATGCAACAATTTGAGAATTACAATAACTTGCACTCTGTAATCATATTCTTAATATAACCCATCTGTAAAACTTTACGTAATCAACAGAAATCTATACCACTGTAAATTCGTTATTTTCTTTCAATTTCTAGTGCCACTACTAACCTCAATGTTTTCTTTCCTCGATTGATCAAATGTAGGCGAGAGAATATTTTTGATTTTTCCTTATTCCTGAAGTTTGAAAAAATTAACACCTCTAAAATAACATTTATTCAATATTGTCACTTTCTTGTATTTTTTTGTACTATACTTACTATCAATAAGTAGTTCTGACAGTCTAGTAAACATTTCATGGTCCTCAGGCAATCTGTATGGTTTCTTGGCAACAGCTCCTTTTGCCTGCAAAGGAATTACTACTGGTTATAATACACTATCAAGGAGCTTACAATTAATGCAAGCAAGTACACATATGGCTGTTGCAATCATTATTTTCTTATCTCTTGCTTGACTTGTAAAATTTCAGACCAAATCTTTATTGGTTTTCTTTACCTATGTGTTTAGATATAAATTGAAAACAGAGAAGAGCATGTGTAAGGTCAAATCATCAGGGTAATTTCCCTGTCTATTCCATTTACAGCTACTACCAGTTGATATATTCTTAGTTTTTCTCATGTTAGCATTGTGATAAAAAGGTCTAAATTGAAGAAGACCAAAAGGTGAAAAGTGAAGAAGACCACAAATGCTAAGTAAACTCTGTGGAAGCTCCAATGAAGGGAACAATGACAAACTGGGTTCTAGAAAGGGTCAATTGTGTGCTTATGGAGATGTTTTCATATTGTGGTAAGTCCTGACAAATGACCAAGATCTTTGAATAATTTGTGGTGGTTCCATCATCAATCATATTTGACCAATAAGAGTACACACAATAGCATACAATAAGACAGTATCTCTGAATATACTCAATAAATGATTTTGGAGTAAAACTTGACTACTAATCCTACCTTTTTGTCTAGTCCTAATTTGAGTAGTGTAATACAAGTATCTTTGGCCAGTATAAAATCTTTTGTAGCTCGACTGCCCAGTCCTTCTTTGACCAGTATTTCAACATTACTCTGAACTATTTTGGCATTGGCCCTGAATAATTAACATTACAATAATTGATTTAATATGATAATTAAAATTGCTTCTTATTGTTATTCACAGCAATGCCTCTGAAACATAAAGAGTAATGTGAATGCTAAAGAAAGGAGATCATCTTAGTGAATAGTGAATTGAAGAGCAATTCAGACATGGTCAGGACAAGCAGATGTAATATTAAGGGGGTAGACCTTGGTTCAGGGAGATAACTCTTTAAATCAGTTAAGCGTTTGTAAAAGTCAAGTTCATCAATGTATTATAAGCATTTACCTGAAACAGATTGAAAATAATCTATGTAACCTAGAAGCTTAGAATATATTTTTGAAAATGGTTGACACAAACGTACTGATGATTTTAAGAGTTATTTCCCTTAACCTAGATCTACCTCCTTTAAAAGAATTACATTGCCTTCAATGGTGACTATATCAGAAAAAAAATTAGACACTCAGTTAAAGAAAGCAAATTTGATAGGAAGGTAATGCAAAATTGTGGTCACTCTGGCCTAAATTTCAATTCATGGTTGAGGGACTTTCAATTACTTACAGTTTGTTTGTCAAAATCTAAAAATTTAATTATTTGTACACCAAAATGAAAATCATGTTATGCGATTGGTTGAATATCCATTCATTGTTATGCGATTGGTTGAATATCCATTGTTCAGGAAAAAGTTAACCAAAAACAGCATATAGTTTTACAGACCTGCCAACTTTTGAAAATCTCCATGGGGGATTTAGTGTGCGACCAGATTTTTGAAGGTTTACAATTTTAGCGACTTTTCTGTGTGCATTGTTTTTTACTCCTAAAATATTAGTAAAATAGTCTAAGTCCTCTTCTTTTTTCTTTCGGTATACTAATGATGAGCTTGTAGGTCTTGATTTCTTTTATTTGCATGATTTTTGAACTATTAAATTATAAAATTGACAAAATAACTGAAGAATAGAGAAAAATGGCTTTAAAAATAAAGGATTCAAAGTAGAGAACCCCCCTCCCCTTTCCTTGACTCAAAAGACCTTAAACTACATGTCCTAAAGTTAGAAGGATGAAGACAAATTTTGATTTAGTCTTACTTATGGTCTTATCAGTATCAATGATAAAATGGATAAAATTTGAGTTATCTTTCTTTGTATTCAGAGGTGCTCTTACCGGCGTAGGCTTATACCGTAACACAGTAGAAGTGAATACAAAATGGCGTCGATTTGAAATCAACAGACACACGACGTCTGGTTTCAAAAATTAAACGGATTTCAAGATAAATGATGTTTTCTTGAGAGTTCATTACAGTTCTCATCTTTCAATTAATTATGATTTTGTTGTGGAACTACGGCAAATGTTGCAAATTGTGCTTGTATGATAAATTGATTAAAATTGAAAGGCTGTTTGACCAAATTTGTGTATACAAAATAAATTAATTTCGAGGACTGTTACGACCCATTAGGTAATCTGATTACCTACAACCACTAATTATGACACCTGTTGTGACTGTTGATTAGCGTAGGGTCATTAACTTGTCATAATATGTCCCCAGGTAAAATTATGGATTTTTTAAAATTGATCAGAAAAACTTCAAAATCGGTAAACAATAATTTTTTCGGGTATATTTGTTGAAAATCGTGATTTTTACTAATTTTACGATCCCGATATCAGGATTCGGGTTGAGGGATCAAAATCGGGATGATACCGCAAAAATCCGGATAGTTGGCAGGTCTGGTTTTAAAAGGTTACCCAGAATGCATTAATTGATTGATTAGCTTTTGTTTTACGGCACCACAGCACAATATGCTACATAAGAAACCAGAATGCATTAGACATTGAAATGATATATAACTCACCCTGCAGCCATAGATAACAACATTAAGGCGGCTCTACTATCCTGCTGGGTGGTGTTAGGGACTTTCATAGTAAATCTTTCCCACAACATCTGTATAACTGATTGGTCTAGCTCTTCAGACTTCACAAATTCTACAATCTGAAAAAAGAAAAGAGTCATCACAAATCGCATCATATTTTATATTCAAAAACCTCTAGGATTCATCTGTGGACTACATGGACTTCAAATGTATGCAAGTGTTTACATTACTACAAAATCATCAATTCTACACAGGATTTTAGCCAAGTTTTTATATATTTGGTCTGAAGGACTAGTACAGTCTGAAATAAAGTTCTACTTAATTGTTTTATTTCTTTCAAACGTTTCAAAATGGACAATTCTGTAAAAAAAATTGAAGCCCTCAATATTTTGGTTTCTTTTTTTACCGCAGAAAATAGTTGACTATTAGAAACCTCAACTAATATTTACATGTTTACAGATTCTTTAACAACCATGAACAATTTAATAATTTTTGTATAAAATACACTTTCACTTTTACATAATTTCATACTTTTAACAGCATACAGATCTAATTTTTTAGACAAACTTGAAAGCTTGTCTAACTTACAGACAGAAAATTGCAAACATAAAAACCTCATCTGTAGAATAATTCTTACCAATCCTTCCAGAGAAGTTAGATCTCCCATAGTAGCACCATCAACTAATGCTGACAAATTCTTCACAATCGTTAGGGATTTTGATCTGAAAAAAGATGTTAGCAAACCTCTCAAATTTAGGAATTAAGCGTTAGTCTTAGTGTTCAATTTATTGCCTTGATTTTGGCACAATTTAAATTTCATCATTTTAGGCATTTTTTCAAGTAAAGTAGACACAAGATCTCATTCAAACATGTTAGTAGTGCTAAATAATCATACTTAAGTTCTTTAGCTCATTAATCAGGCAGTCCTGAACTAGCACAATTGGTTATCTCCCCCTACCTACCTCTGATTAGAATCTGCTGGGCTGAGATACAGTCGTTTGTAGGCACCAACAACAGCTTCTTTGATTCCAGACTCTCGGCTCCAGATCAGGGGTAACATTCTTCTGATCCCCATCATCATTATACCTAGCCCAAACTCAAATCCTGTAATGAAGAACTCAACTGCTTCAAGAACATCTGTAATTGACTTAGAACCAAGTAGCTGGCAAATCATTGGAACAGCTTTCTGTATTTGTGTGGCAAAAAGTAACGAATCCTGGAAAAAAATGTAAAATTTAAGTTCAAATGTGAATCAACGCAATTACTAGAATTTACTTTTAACCAACTATTTATTTATCAATGCAATAAACTGTTTTAAACTGTGAAACAACACAATAACTTTATTGAATTTTAACCAATTAACATTGAGAATGGAAATGGGGAATGATTCAAAGAGACAACAACCCGACCAAAGAGCAGACAACAGCCGAAAGCCACCAATGGGTCTTCATTGCAGCGGGAAACTCCCGCACCCGGAGGTGTGCTTCAGCTGGCTCTTATTTATAATCATTGAAATGAATTGTTTAAACTGTGAAACACCACAATTAATTTATTGAATTTTATCAATTTATTTTAATATGAATCCATAAAATGATGAATTGTTTAAACAATAAAAGAAAGGTAAAAAAAAAAATGATTTTTCAAAACACATTGGTTGAGGGATCTTAACAACACATGTCCACACTTAAAATTGTCACAAGTCTTCATATAAACAAATATGTAATTTGTTAATTAATACTAGAAGTTTTTATATTTGTCTGATATATAACAAACCTTTAAGTACTGTACAACAATCTGTTGTTTTGATATTTCATTAACCACTAGATCATCAGCTGGCTGTTGTTGTTCAGACAAAACCAAGTTAGGCTTCTGCGATTCTGTAAATTAAAAATATTATTTCATTCTTTTACTGTTATAAAATGATTATTTTCAACATAGTGTTATAAATGAGGCTGTTAGTTTTCTCCATTGAATTGTTTCCCTTTTTTTCATGTCTGGACCTTTCAGACAATATTAGGCATTGTTATTTTCTCATTTTTTAAGCCTGAATTGTTGCCTATAATTGCTTATATTTGCTTTAAATGAACAATCATACCACAACTCCTTATTATTATATTAAAGGTATTGTTCCTAACATGAGTTCTGTGAATTCATACTTGGAAACACATGTTTATGTCTGTCGTGGGAATACATGAACCATGAGTTTAGATGGTCAAGCTAAATACCTATTTCCTATAGGCTTTTACATTTAGAATGTGTGATAACTTTGAAATGAAGTATCAAGGAAAATGTGGGTTTTTTTTAATCCACAAGATAAATAAATAGAAAACAGTACAAAACATTGTAGATTACAGTTTGTATAGAACTTTTGCTAATTTTTGTGCTATTTTCATATTTCCTGAGCGGTGTGAGAAAATATTTCTGATCACTAGTGAAATATCTGTTCTGAGAAAATGATTGGTTGAAATTTAATTATGACTTTTGGTTTTTCTTGATTTTTCGGAATTTCCTATTGTGACGTAATGAAAAAAAGTTGACCATGTCTGATGACATCCCATATAAAAAACAAAAATTTCTGCAAATGTTTGAAAAGGAAACATCATCAGAGAAACAGTTTCCATCACTTAAACTGGCGCTTCAAATATTCAAATTTAACTGTCTCCAGTGAACAATATAGTAACATACTTGTGGTAGTTATGGAAACTATATTGACAATACCTGAGAAAATCTTGTACAAATATTCCATAGTCTTTTCCAAGCTCTTTAAATCTGGTTCTTCTTCACCTCTGTTAAAAATAAATTAAATACCCAGTTTTGTTCATGATATTAGTTTACTATTAAACCAATGTGGTAAAATAAAACTTAAACCAAAACAAGGGTTAAATTTTCTTAACAATAAACCAGTACTTTCTGTAGCCTTGATTACTAGCTAATTTATTATGACAATACATTTCATATAAATCCTTCATGAATCATAAAAACTCTTTTATATAATGTAGGCATGGGTACCAATAAATGGCCGACATGAAGAGACAAGAAGATGTTGCTGAAAAGGATGAGGTTCTCTCAACAATTGGTTTTTGTTTCTGCAGAATTCCCACTAACAAGTACAGTAGCATTTGGTCAGATAAGACTCCCCAACTTTCTGGTTTGGGGGAGGGAACTCTTTCTTGAATGAGGCTGACTACTTCTGATATGTAGCAGGGACTCCTTCTTGAAGGTGGCAGACTACTTCTGATATGTGGGAGGGACTACTTCTGATATGTGAGAGGGAATACTTCTGATATGTGGGAGGTACTACTTCTGGAGTGGGGGAGTGACCTCCTCTAGTATGTGTGAGTGACTACTTCTGGAACGTGAGAGTGACTACTTTTAATATGTGGGAGTGGTAGTTCTAGTGTGTTGGAATGCATATTTCTGAGGTGGGAGGTTCTACAAGTTTTTGACTTACTCTTCATCCTGAGAATTTCCACCAACAAAAACAGGAATCTGTGGGAAGACATCTAACAAGGCCCAGGTCAAGGTCACAGCATCTTCATATTTCTCTTCAGTAATCAAATCGTTGATTTGTTTAATGACGCTAAAAAACATAAAACACTTGGTGTGAAATTAGCAGTACTGATATAGTTAGTTAGTTAGCAATTTTGATTTACAGAAATGAAATGCACATGCAGTAAGATAGTCTATATATCTGTCAGGTTAGTCTAAAATACCTCCATTTTTCCCTTACATTTAATTTTGTCTTTTTAAAATTTATTCTCATCGTGAATCTTTCCAATACTCTCAGTTCTATTTTTTCGAATCTTTAATACCTCTTTTGAACTCAAAATTGATTTGTAAGTTTTAAAAATTTAGTACATTTACAATCAATTGAAGTTGTAACATTTTCTTTAGAAAAGCAAAAGTTTCATTCTCCTAAATCCCACTTCTAGATGTCCCTCCCCTTAAATGTTTTCATTGTTCCAATCTCTTACCTTTCAGAAGTTTCATTTTCTGGAATCTTTCCATTATTCCCACCCTCTTCTTCTTCATCATCCTCCTTATCATGTAGTGTTTTAATCGCACGCCTTAACTTTGTTTTCAGTGGTTTCCATTCCTCATCTATCTTCTTAGTGACTGGATCTACAGAATCATAGTTTATAGCAATTATTTTCTTTTAAACCATCAAAATGTAGTCAGCTATAAAATATTCATTTTCTTGAAATATAACTAATATAAATATTATTAAAGATGTTCAAAAAACATCTCCCCGGCTATCACACAAAAATTCTTTTAAGCACAGTTAAGACAAGATTTATCTCCCTTCTATCACAACTTTCTGTAGTGTGCTACCATTGGGCAAGTCCATTTAACATTTCAATAACCCTTGTGTGGTGTATATCCTTGTATTGCAATCAAAGAATAATCTTTCAAATACTTTTCATGGTTTAATTTGAAATACCCCTCTTCACAGTTAATTGACTGCTCAAATTAAATCAAAGTAACCATTGCTCATTTAATAACACATTAATTGTGAGCCATGTGAAATTTCAACTTTAGTCTATAAAGTGGAATTAAAGCACAATATCCTTTCTTTTATTTCAATAATCATTTAATATTATACCTGTTTGTGATGAATCTGTCTCCATCTCCTCATCTCCACCAGCCATTTCCTTTAACTTCTCCTTTTCTTTCTCATAATTCTCCTTTAGTTCCTCCACTGATAACTATACAATACATTAAGTATATTGGTCATCACATTGTATCATTATTAGTTTTACCCTGCAATATTATCTTTTTCATATTTGTTTAGTGGAGTTTTTTTTCATTGCTATAAAACTTTGTAAAAATATTTATGTTGAAACAAGACAAAGGAGAAGGTCCGGTAAGGGCCGATTTTGGCCTCAAATTTCAGGTTCATCTAACGAAAGTTTTTCGACGCTTTTTAAACACTTAAGTGTCTATTTCAATTGATTTGATTAGTTTATGTGAAATTTTTTAACTGATTTAGTCATTATAAACGCTCTGATTCAAGCTTAAATATGAAAAATCTATCAAATATGCCAAAAACGTCACTTTTCAGATGTTTTTTTGTCAAAAATGAAAGTGGCCGCAACCGTGTTCATCCTCAACCTTTAGATATGATTTGTATTATCATCAAATACAACTTATATTTCAATATAATGAATGAACACGAATGCGGCCACTTTCATTTAAGACGGATACCGTCTAAAAATTAACCAAAATGCTAAAATTTTGAAGATTTCAGTAATTTAGCATGACTTAATTATGCTAGAACGCGATATTTGTGCATTGTATTGTCAAAAACAGCTCATATTTATGTAGCAGAAGCATTTTACTTTCCAAAATATAGCATAAAGATTACATTTTCACAATTTTCTAAATCTGCTATATTTTGGGGCCAAAAAGGGGTCTTACCGAACCTACTCCTTTCAGTTTTTAGTTTTTAAGTGCCCACTCTGCTTTTCTCAACTGTATCGTACAAGAAAAGTTGTTATGAACTATTTGTGTCTAATAAATTTTCATTTTAGCTGTCCAATCCCAAATCTGATAGCAAGCTTTGACCATGTATAAAACATTTCTTCTAAATACCTTTGCAGCAAATGGGTTACACTTGATGAACGCTGTGACTAGTTGTATAGAGTTCTTCCTCACTTGACTTGATTTATCTGCTAATCTTCCAATTACTAAAGTCAACACTTTATCCTGCCATGTCAGTGGTAAACACTAAAAACAGAATAACAATATTACTTAGATTGTAATTTCTGACTTTCAGCTTTGATATAAACTGACTTGTAAGAATACTTAAACAAGTTAGAGGTCTTCTATAATACTTTATGTTAATTTAACAAAAAGGTAAATGACGTACAATTTAATTTTCAACCAATTATACTATAATTTTATAACTACATTTTCTTTAGTGTTTACCTTTTCATTAACGATATTCCACCAGATCTGCAATAATTTACTTCTTACAAAAGCATTGACATCATGGATATGTTCCTGAATAATAAAATCATCAATAAAAATATACATGTACTTATCATAATAAAATGTAAGACACTCAAATTCTCTGAAATAAGATGAAAATAAAAAAATAATGGTGTTTACGAATACATCAATATTTATTTAGACTTTTAACAATGACAGAAACAACATGAAAACCTTTAAAGTTGTCATAGAAGATAATAAATTGAAAAGATTTTTTTTCAAACAAACTATTTCTGAAAGTTTCAACAACTTTTCTTATATACGATTGAAGCCCTAATCCTGAAGATAAAATTAATAATAAACTCATCATTGATACAAGGATTATATTTTGTATTTACGCCAGATCCACGTTTCGTCTATAAAAGACTCATCAGTGAGGGCTCAGGATCAAATCCAATAAAGTTAAAAATGCAAAATGAAGTACGAAGTTGAAGAGCAGTGAGGACCAAAATTCCTAAAAGTTTTGCCAAATACAGCCAAGGTAAATCTATTCCTGAGGTAGAAAGCCTTAGTATTTTAACAAGAATGTGTCCATAGTACATGGATGCCCCACTCGCACTATCATTTAACATGTTCAGTAGACCATGAAATTAGGGTCAATACTTTAATTTGGCATTAGAATTAGAAAGATCATATCATAGGAAACATGTGTACTAATTTTCAAGTTGATTGGGACTTCGCCTTCACCAAAAACTACCTTCACCAAAAACTTTAACCTGAAGCAGGGCAAACGAACGAACGAACGGAGGCACAGACCAGAAAACATATTGCCCATCTACTATCGTAGGTGGGGCTTAAAAATTCAAAAGTTTCATAAAATTGTGATACATACTGTTAGACATTCTAAGAACTGGTCCCTGGTCAGCTTCATCTTATTATCCAGATCATCTTTACTGAGAACTTTCAGTAGAATTTCTCCCATCACTCCAAGTACACCGTTCCTCAATGTATACGACTAAAAATAATAGAAATAACATGGTGAAGATTACATACTGTGGATTCAAAATTATTTGTTGGATACCGATTTTTATGATTTTTATGTGTGTAGATGATCCACGAATTCAAATGTTCAACCAATTACACATTTTCTATAGGCTTTTAATACAGAGATTGGCAAAACCACGAAATAAAAAAAACCCACGAAGTTTTCCTCAATCCATGAAAATTGATACCCACAAAAATATATGAATCCGCAGCAAAATAAATATTTCTAAAAACAAATAAAAGAGTTAAAAGTTAAACAGTTAAAATTGTATTGAAATTAAAGAAATTATTTAAACTTCAAAGATATCTACAATCTATGAATTCTCTTTGGAAAGAAACAGTTGATATGTTGAAAGAGTTTTGAAGAACAGGGAGAATAAACTGGGTGATCATTTTTTGTTCAGAATTAGTAGAAAAATTTCTTTTACTTGTGGCTACCTTTTTATTACTTTTGTTCATAAATCAATTTCTATACATTTATCAATAGTTGTAGTAGAGCAAAAAGACACCAATCCTAATGACTCCTCCTCTCCATTGAAACCATGCCCTATGGTGGCCTATACTTGTAAACTTCTTTACCATTTGGTCAATTGGTCTCTTGCGAAGAGTTGTTTCATTGGCAATCATACTGCATCTTCTAATTTTTATAATAACTTTATATTCTACCAATCTATTTTCAGTATGATATTAGGATTTAGCATTTCATTATTAATGTTGAAAAACATGGAGCTGTTTTATTTAATTAGAAAATATCAGTATAAAAGCAAACCTCCTCATCCAGGTGGCACATCAATACACTTATACTAGGTAACATCACTAATGGTATTTTCTCAGCTACTTCAACAAGGAACGCTGATATACATCTAGTACCAGAAGGATCTCTAGCGATGTCTTTAGGGTCAAGGCGACCTACTTCTCTAAAATAGGTTATACAGAAATTCAGCTCATCTTGTTGACACAAAGTAATTGTAAGAATACTTTAGAAGAAAAAAAGTGATCAGAAGCAAATCTTTTCCTCATAAAATTGTCAGAATATCTTATTTTTTTAACTTTAAGGTCTCAATGCACTAGGAACATATTTTGTTTTTCAGTCTTAGATGCATCGATATAAAAACGAGTGCACACACTGAAATGTCTCGCCTTCTTTACTAATCATTGATATTATGTTGATAGTCCTAAGTATAAAGCTTAATTACAACTGTCACATAAACTTAACATTAACCAAGATAGCTAAACAAAGACCAATGAACCATGAAAATGAGGTCAAGGTCAGATGAACCATGCCAGGCAGACATGTACATCTAACAAAGCTTCCATACAACGAAAATAGTTGACCTACTACTTATAGTTTAAGAAAAATAGACCAAACACAAAAACTTAACACTGTGCAATGAACCCTGCAATTGAGGTCATGGTCAAATAAAACCTGCGGGACTGACATATTAGATCATAATATATATCCATACACCAAATACAGTTGACCTTTGGCAATGTTTGGCATATAATATTAGATAAAAAGACCAAAACTTAAAAACTTTGACCACTGAACCATGAAAATGAGGTCAAGGTCAGATAACATCTGTCCGCTAGACATGTACACCTTACAATCATTCCATACAACAAATATAGTAGACCTATTGCATAAAGTATGAGAAAAACAGACCAAAACACAAAAACTTAACTATAACCACTGAAAAATGAAAATGAGGTCAAGGTCAGATGACACCTGCCAGTTGGACATGTACACCTTCCAGTCCTTCCATATACCAAATATACTAGCCCTATTGCTTATAGTATCTGAGATATGGACTTGACCACCAAAACTTAACCTTGTTCACTGATCCATGAAATGAGGTCGAGGTCAAGTGAAAACTGTCTGACGGGCATGAGGACCTTGCAAGGTACGCACATACCAAATATAGTTATCCTATTACAGTAGACTCCACCTAATCGGATATCGGCTAAACGAATATATCGGCTATTGTAATATTATTTCAAAACACCGAACCATTCCCTATACATTTCAGTCAAAATACATCGGATAATCGAATATCGGTTATTAGAATATATCGGCTAATTGGATAGGAATATTCATGAAAAATGTGTGAAACCATGTACAATCGAATATTTTGAAATAATTTCATATTTTTCTTGACAGGAAATGAAGCCGGAAGTTGCGCCATTACGAAGTTTAAGAAAATTTCAGTACAGAAATGTTTCATTTTATTAATAAAACGATCTTTTATAGTCAAATAAAACATGTTTCTTCTTGTTGTCTTGTTTATTTTATGAATCTGATATTATATTTTGCCTAAGATGTGTTTGTTATGTGTTTATCAAAATGTGATCGTTATCATTTACTTCACAAACAGGGACACGACAGAAATAATAAACTGTGCGTGATGTTCATCAATAATTATTAAATATGAATGAAAAGTACCTCTTTCTCAACAATTTATTAAAATATATATAAAAGTCCCGTGTAAAAATAAGGAATCGTGTGTCAATAGCATATCCCAGGTGAAATAGAATTATGTAACTTGTACACATGTACGCCATTTTCCTAATTTACATAATATTCAGCCTTTTATTTTGAACCACGGCAGATAAGATAGAAAAGTAAATTAATTTTCCTCATCTTGATGTCCAATTTTATAATCATAAAAGTAGTTGTATTACTTGAAATGGAAATGTGTTTCAAAAATAAAAAACTGTAGAAAATTAGATCCGAGTTCGATCACCTTCTTAAGCTATTAATAGATTTACCTGTGGCCTACTTCCGAGAATTCATAGTTATTTTTAGCTTTTACCTGTTTAAACACACAAATGAAACAAATCACGCAAAAACAACAAGTCTCATATTTTAAGAGGTACATATTTTATTCAGATAATCAACACATAATTATAAAATCAACAGACTGACAGTTAAACAAAATACATTGTAATCAACTGATCGATCTATTACTCAATCAACCGATTTATCCGAACTTGTACCTGAAAAAAACATTGAGATTAGTTACAAATTTCCATTAATAAAGCAGCTATAATAGCTATTGGTATCTTAGGGTTGTGTCTGTCAATTTAAAAAAACAAACTTGGAGGAATATACGTTCATCGGCTAATTGAATATATCGGACAATCGGATATTTTTAGCTGACATTTTGGGTATCCGATTGGCCGGAGTCTACTGTACTTATAATAAGAGAGAATTCAACATTACAAAAATTCTGAACTTTTTTTTCAAGTGGTCACTGAACCATGAAAATGAGGTCAAGGACATTGGACATGTGACTGACGGAAACTTTGTAACATGAGGCATCTATATACAAAGTATGAAGCATCCAGGTCTTTCACCTTCTAAAATATAAACCTTTTAAGAAGTTAGCTAACGCCGCTGCCGTAGCCGCTGCCGGATCACTATCCCTATGTTGAGCTTTCTGCAACAAAAGTTGCAGGCTCGACAAAAACATTGTCCAATCTGTAATTTTACTGATTGTGTCCTATCATAGATTGTGACATTATAATTGAGTGTAGATTCTATAAGACGGAGGAGACACTTTCCCTTTCAATGCACCTGGTTCCAATCCCTTCTGGAGTTCAAGCAATTCATTTTTGATGGTAATTAAACAATTTGAGCGATTTGAATATAGGAAAACTATTGTTGCCTAAACTGACCTCATTATTTCTTGTATGACACTTTTCACTCCCAGTTCATTGGTAATTATTTCTACTGTGTGGGCTAGTGGTGACACTAAATGCTCAAAATGTTGAAGCAATTGTAAGATCTTCAAACTGGCACCTATAAATAGAAAATATATGTTATATCTTTGTACACCTTACTGTTGAACAATTTAAACGAATATTTTAAAGGGCAACAATTCAAAGCAGAATGTACTAATTTGCTGCATTCAGTCGAGCTTTCTATTTTCCTTCATCAAACATGTCAAACCATTGTAAACATTAAGTTTGGGGAAGACAAAAATATCAATACCTTCAGTATAAACCAAGAATTATAACTCTTTTGGCACTATATTTGTACGATTAAGTTTAAAATCTTACTGAGTCCATGGTTATATCTTTTGGCCATTACACCAATCAAATGGCTGATAGCATCTCTGGTTTCCTTAGATGTCACTCTAGTTATACTTGGGTTCTCTAATAGCCTGTACCCACAGTTTGTTACAAGACTGAAAAATAAAAAATATCTGGTAATTATATGTTGTCTAGAATTTAAAAATGCATGTTTTAATACGTTTGCTTTATCACTTCTCCAATTGTAGTCTCAAATCAACAGAATAAAACAAAGATACTCAAAAGACTTACAATTATAGACAACAAATACACAAAAATCTAGTCTTTTTATAACATTGATTTAAATGTAAACAGAGTAGAAAATGAAGAGCTATTGAGTGATTGATTGTTTGCTTAATCATATGTTAATGATAATCTACAGCAGTGCAAATATCTATATATCTGTGTTACGTGTTCTTACTATGTTTTGATGCAATTTAGTTTACAAAACACATATTCTTGTATAACTTTTGAGGATAGAAAATACAGGATTTATTTCACATGTGAAATTGTGGTTTATTTTTGACAGGGAAATCACAGCATTGAGCATTTCGTTGCAACCAATATACAAATATTCATGAATATAACATGGTTGTAGGTGAATTAAATACAATTACTGTAAACCAACATCTTTTCGCAGATACTTTTTGTGTTTTGTCTTTACTAGCCCCCTCCACAACAATTGAAATTTCAAGATTTTCATATTTATTTGATGTAGCTGAATAAGGAGAGATCTAAGTTTTAATTATTTGAGAATTTCTCAATCATGTTATTTTTCTACTCTTCAAGAAATAGTAGGTTTACAGTATTCATGTCTAAAATCTTTTGTTTTCAGTAATAGCTTTAAATTTTCTTTTGAACATACGTAACAAATTCCTCTTCCACTATTGGTGGATCCCAGAGTCTGTGGATATTAGGAGTTACTAGATGTAACAGTACTTTAATTCCACATTCCTTCTCTCTATCCCAGTCTATTCCAGAGTCACTAGGCTTCTTTTTGCCTCTTCTTCCCTGTAAAAAATGTTAATCAGTTATAAATTTATATAAAAAGTAGACTGATATTGTTTCTGTTATGCTGTTTATATACTTACAGTTGAAGCAGTTAATGTCTGGGTTAAATCAAAATAGATTCTTCACAAATTTTGAAGAACATCTGATTAAAAAGTTACTTTATACTTAAACCACTCCTCTAAATAGCAAGATATGAAACTATTTAAAAACTTCAGAATTAATGCGATGTTTTTATTATTGCAGAAAATGTCACAAGGTTGTAATTACAATAAATAAAACTCTGATTTTGAATTTGTTGTATATGATTTAAACAGGTTTTTTCTCAATATTTCAAAATTTAAATTGCACTTTAGTCTAAAATTGCAGTAATAATTTCTGAATTACAATATATGGTTAGGTTACACAAAAATCATGTATCTTTTATTTCTTAACATATTATTAAATAAATTCTTGCAAAATAGGTGAACATCTGCATTGTTAGAAAGGGTGTAAATTTTCTTGGAATATTAGCACATAGTCATAAGATGACAGGTGAAAGTTGAATACAGACAATTTAAAATGTCAATTACCTTTCCCCCAACAACTTGACTTGCACTTGGCTGTGTGTCTTCTGCTTCAAAGATCTCAAAGAACTGACTGAGGAGATAACAAATCATCTTCACCATGTTAGAGCCATCTTTCCTCACCTCTGGCTCAATGCTGGTCTCATCCAATGTGGTGGCCAGGTTATTGACAAAACTCTGAGCAACTACAAAGTCATTTTAATGAATATAAATAATTGGTCATCATTTAGATAGTCATCTACCGGTACTGGATAAATTCAGTAAGTAAACAGAGGATATATTTGCTTATTTTTTTTGGAGATTTTTCTCTGATTTCAGACTTAAGAAGCTTTCAAATCATGAATTTTAGGGGCAAATATGAAGGATGACAATTATTTTTTGGTAAAATTATATATTTACTAACTTCAGTGTCATTTATTTGTAAATTATCTCCCATGTTTACATGTAAATAAAACATTGCCCTGAAAATTGATTAAAACAAAATTTTGTTATAAATGTTAATTTACTTTTAATGAGGAGCTGCCATGCTTCTTCCTTCAGGTCACCACTAACATCCTTCTGTAAACTGAAAAAAAAATAATCAAAATTTAGCTATTCCATCATTCACTGGGGGTCTCATTGGGGGGTTCCGATCCCGGATCCCGCTTACTGTTTTGTCAGATTCCCGTATCCCACTTACACTATGTACGTAAGCAATTCTCATTTTTTTGTCATTTCCCGGGTCCCGCTAGACCTCATTTCCTGTTTTCACGACACAATAATTTGACTTTCCCGTGTCACGCTTACCAAAAATCGGCAATCCCGCGTCACGCTTAGACCCCAATGAGACCCACTTCACTGTAGTGCCTTAACCTCCTTATCATTTGGGAAGAGTACATGTATGTTGCAGATCAATTTTGATTTCACTTGTTAAATTTGCCTGGTTTCAAATGATAACAAAAATTGTGTGAAAAAATGTAGACCTCTTATAATAATACACTTTGAAATAAAATGCAATAATGAATTGCAGTAAAAATATTTTTGAACTGAAAATGAAAGCTATTAATTAAAACAATGACTTTCCCTAATTTTTTAACATTATTACAGCTAATTTCTTTAAGCATGTAGAGCAAGACTTTAGTTAGCTTGCTTGCTTTGTTTTTTTATTGTACAATCATTATGATAACACCCAATTTAATTCAAATATTACATATGGACCATAATTTGCTATTGGGCTCCGTTTCCTATAACTATAGAAAAGTGATAAAATTTGAATTACTGTAAGAAAAGTTGTAACTATATCTAAAGATGCCATTATTTTTATTAACATACAAGTGTATGCTACTCTTCCCTAGAAAAAAAATTGAAATCTACGAATTTCAAAGATTCTACAACCGTATTTTTGTGTCGTTTCTCGCGTTACTTTTTGCTTCCGAAGAGCATAACGCTGACTGATTTATAGATAATCGTCACCGGCAAATTCGTAACTTTTGCTTTCAAATAACAAAGAACATCGACCAATAAGAATAGTGAGAAGAAAATGCCGAGAACTATAAGTATTTATGTAGTAGATGTAAGAACAGTGGCGTGATTTTTGTGTCCGATTTCGTAACGCAAATTTTAGATGATGTAATCTGCTTTGTTGTAATAGAATTCTTAAAAACAATATGCAAATATGAACTCTCGCGAGATGTTCAAACAGGTAAATCAGAGATGATTTACATTCTTGTTTTGATCTTCGTAATAATTAAGTAAGAAAATGAAGTTATCGTTATGCGTTACATTTCACACGAAACAGATGTCCAGTTATTTATTAAAATTGTTTTTGTCCTTAAGTTCTAATCATTTCCGGTCATACGTGAAACATGTGACTAACATGTGATCACGCCCTTACAGCCGGACATAC